>NC_140982.1:1991297-2183797 GCF_056783735.1 Eptatretus burgeri | reverse complement strand
GAGAGAGACAGAGAGAGAGAAGAGAGAGAGAGAGAGAGAGAGAGAGAGAGAGAGAGAGAGAGAGAGAGAGAGAGAGAGAGAGAGAGAGAGAGAGAGAGAGAGAGAGAGAGAGAGAGAGAGAGAGAGAGAGAGAGAGAGAGAGAGAGAGAGAGAGAGAGAGAGAGAGAGAGAGAGAGAGAGACAGAGAGAGAGAGAGAGAGAGAGAGAGAGAGAGAGAGAGAGAGAGAGAGAGAGAGAGAGAGAGAGAGAGAGAGAGAGAGAGAGAAAGAGCGAGAGAGAGAGAGAGAGAGAGAGAGAGAGAGAGAGAGAGAGAGAGAGAGAGAGAGAGGCAGTTCCACCTTTAACGTGACAGACGAGCGATAACTTTCTCCTCCATCTCTGTTCCACCTCAGGCCCTCAGGACACACGAACAATCAACACAAATCACCAACTGTCCTTTTCAGGGCTCACTGATTCTCACACCTCACGCCAATTAATCTAACCCCACACACATTCACCCTTCGCAACTCTCAAAACAGTTTGCATTGCACATTTCTTCCCGCCCCCTCCCCCCATGAACTTGCCAGCTCTTCTCCTGTCCTCTCGTTCTCCTGTCCTCTCTCTTGTTTCCCAGAATGACTGTGGTACCTGTTCGTATCTGTGACTAGTGACTGACGAGGAGGGCGCTTTTGTGCGTAGCATAAGGATTTCTACACCGTGACACTGCTTGTGTGTACGTGCTCTTTACAAATCATTATAAACAACTTCTTACAAACTGTCCGGTTGTCTGCTTGTGTTGGTGAAGCATCCGAAGTTCCATTATGGGAAGACATGAGTCAACGTGCCCAACGATGGCAACGCTCGGCCGTATGTTGATCTTGCTTCAATCGTGTGAACTTTCCGGAATTTAAAAAAAACGATGTTTCAAATAATTATTTTATTTCCATTGAAATTCTGTATCGAAGGAGGTACAAAGCACCGCTCCCTGTACATGGGACGGTTTCTCGGTATACAGCTTGAACATGGGGACTGAAAATTCCTTTCTCGACTTCTCCAGGACAAAATTGGCTGAAAATTTCAGAAGTAAATCCTTTGTACGTCGAGGTAATATGTTCCAAATTTCAGGAACGTCCATTTCAGCATTATTGAGTTTTTAACGAAAAACTTTGAAAATCACGTCGGTGTCTGTCCGTCCATCCGACCATCCCTCCATCCACCCGAAATGTGTTGGCGCTCATACCTCGAAGGCTATTCGTTGAAACGAACTGAAAGTTGGAATATATATATATATATATATATCGGACAATAGGTCTAATTAAGGTCTTTCAAAACAAATTCCAGCGAAGTGCGATCATTTTTGCCTTTTTGAAAGTTTTTCTTATTCACCATTTGCTCGAGTTCTGTTCTTGTGCGGTAAAAGTATGTAATGGCGGTGAGACTCCTGCATCTCTCCTCTCATCTTCCTTCATCAACTCATCAACAGAGACTCCTGCATCAGTCTTATCTCCTGCAAAGACATTGATGCATCAATGTCTGAGATGTGTCAATGTCCTCGCTGTATCAATGTCCTCGCTGTATCAATGTCTGAGCTGTACCAATGTCCGAGCTGTACCAATGTCTGAGCTGTACCAATGTCCGAGCTGTACCAATGTCTGAGCTGTACCAATGTCCTCGCTGTATCAATGTCTGAGCTGTACCAATGTCCTCGCTGTATCAATGTCCGAGCTGTATCAATGTCCGAGCTGTATCAATGTCCGAGCTGTACCAATGTCTGAGCTGTACCATTGTCCGAGCTGTACCAATGTCTGAGCTGTACCATTGTCCGAGCTGTATCAATGTCCGAGCTGTACCAATGTCTGAGCTGTACCATTGTCCGAGCTGTATCAATGTCCGAGCTGTACCAATGTCCGAGCTGTACCAATGTCCTCGCTGTACCAATGTCCGAGCTGTACCAATGTCCGAGCTGTACCAATGTCCGAGCTGTATCAATGTCCTCGCTGTACCAATGTCCTCGCTGTACCAATGTCCGAGCTGTATCAATGTCCTCGCTGTACCAATGTCCTCGCTGTACCAATGTCCTCGCTGTACCAATGTCCTCGCTGTACCAATGTCCTCGCTGTATCAATGTCCTCGCTGTACCAATGTCCTCGCTGTACCAATGTCCTCGCTGTACCAATGTCCGAGCTGTTTCTCGGATCCCGCTGGTACTCTCAGAATGACATTTTGTATCAGTGAAGGGAATAAAAAGTTGGTGTTGTTGACATGACCTTTTACACCTTGACCCATTTTTCAGGTCATGACCCAATTATGGAGATTTTAACATTTTGTTGACGTTTTGTTGAATGTTGACGGTCAAGGTTGAAACGAGAGTCTAAACAAACATTTCCCATCACCGGATCACGAGCCCAGGGTCGGTCATGGACGATCACCAAGGGTTAGACCGGGGAGGTCAGGGTCGGCTTGGCGATCACAGACACCTCGTTGTTATTATTATAATTATCATTATAAACAATAAACTACTGTGTAACATGAAGAATGAGTTTGTGGTTCAAACCTTCGTCCGGAGGGAACGTCACGTACCGGGTCCGGACTCCTCATCCTCGGGTGAACCGACCATGGACCCGCTGTGTGAGGGACGGACTCCGGGATCGACCGTGTTTCCTCCATCGAAGTCGTTCGTGGATCCCGGGGTGTTCGCTTTGTGATCTTCGCCCGAGAGATCTCGGATCATCGTTCATCGTCGGAGACTCTGTAAGGAAGATGAGAGGAGAGAACCTGAAGAATTCAGGCAAAAGCAAACCACGTGATCACGAAACGACTCGAACACGGTTTCTCAGCGGCAGATTCGCGCCGCTCAGTCACGTGACCGACGAAACAATTGAGGAAAACTCGTTAATTGATCGTGTTACGAGAAAAAAAAAAAACTATCACATCATTAAAATTTTGACTAATGATGAGATTAAAATTACAACTGAAAAGCCAAAACCTGAATAACAACAATATTAAGTGCAGATCAAGCCTCTGAATACCTTGTGGCAACAACACCGTCATTCTTACGTCACTTCCGGCTACATCACTTCCGGATCAAGTCTGCATCTCGTATTATTCTGTCCTCACTGTGCGTGACTCTGCCCAGCCAGACGGAGAGATAAACACCGTCCCACATGTTTAACATTCTCAAGACAGAAATCAAACCCAATCGTGTTTATACACCGCACAACGTTTAAACATTCACAATATCGAAATCTAACGTGAGGAGTTGTTGTTGTTGTTGTTGGATCCAACGATGTGGAGGTGAATATGTGGAAATAAATTTTACTTCACAGCATAAACCAAGGAACCTTTGAAAAGGTCCCGAAAAATCTTTGATATTCCTTCACTCCTGTTCACGGACACAGACTGTCGTACGTCGCAAAGACAGGCCACACACGAAGGATCCTTCGCTCCTCCTCTTTTAATGACGTCACGTGCTCCACACTCGACGGCCCTCTGACGTCACTCTAGGCCCCGCCCCCTCAGTTCCGGCTCAACGCACATTAATCACCGTTCATGTTGAATTCCCAATCACCACACAGACCCAACATGGTGGTGGTGAAAACACAACCCTCGTCCACCTGGATCTGTTCACCAGACTCTCCGAAGGATTTCCAGCGAACTATTTGTTTCTCTCCACCACATCGGCGTTCACAAGGCGGGTGACATTGTAGTTACCACTAAATGATATTAACATCATGGACATCTTGTCTTGAGTTCACTAATACCTGTCATTGCCCCCCAGGTATGAGATCTGAAGTGCCTCCACACCTGGAAACACACGTCACGGTCCGTCCGAACGGACCTGAGAGTTTCATGCTTCAGTCGTGACGTGGACACTTGACCTTCCAGATTTGACCTTTACCGGCCCCACCATTGGGAGATCGATCGGCTTGTTCGAGACACCTGTCCGGGGCTATCCCACGACAGGTGCAGCAGGCGGCGAGACGTGCGGAAGCGTAATGAGAACCGGACGTGCGGCGCGTGCGGAGAACGAGCTAAAAACACACGAACGACCAACCGTTCGACGGGGACGGACAAGCAGTCGCGCCTTTCCCGGTCGCTCAACCATCTTCATCCGTGGCAGCGGTTTCGTGTAAACTGCCGCCATTTTGGCCTCACGAACCCGCAGCTGCGGTTCGCACAGGTAGAAGTGCAATTCGACATCCGGACCATCACTACCGAGTCGACGCGGTTCAAATACACCGACACAGCTACTGCGTCATGTGCAGCAGATTATATCGGTGCCCGACGTGCCACCTTCGACCGGTCGCTCCTTCGTGAGTTGTTTTTGCATCGTTCACCGCCACACATGCGCATGATACCTGCAGCTGGTGCAGAACCGGCACTACCCGTAGTTGCGGAGCTCACTGAACCGCTCATTGACATCTTTACACCGACCGTGGCTGATGTGACACCTCCAGCGCAGCACGTCACACAACTACAATCCGAGATGACGAACCTTACAAGGTTCCACGACTCTCTGAGAAGACCTAATGGTGGTCGGGAGACGGTCTCCATAGATCGCTTGAAGCCAGCTTTTCTTGATGCAGCACCGGAGGAGACACTCCCCTCCGTCACCCCCGACCGGTGGTTTGACGCCGACGACAACGATACCCTCACCGTGGTACACAACTCTCCTTGGGCGCCACGCACACTTCCCGGCACAATATTTTTGAGTGCATTTTGCTGTCGACCATTTCTTATGTTGGCTGTGACTTTTATTGTGCGTCTTACATGGACAAGCAACACCTATTCTTTTGTTTGTTCCTTTCGTTCGATGAATGCATTATGAGGGGGAATACTGTCATGACGTCATCATCACAACCGGAAGTGATGAGCGGGAGAAACGAGGAGTTCGCTGTGTGGTGTCCTCCTTGGTCTCCTACCATAGACCCCCCCTTTCATTGAGTTGGCGATGGATGGTGTGAGTTGAAACCGTCGTACCTCGTGTCTGAAGATCATCTTGAATCAGTTTGGCAGTTGATCGAGGTGCTTTCTCCACCATTCGAACAATCCTTCACTGAAATCTTCCATCAAGTTTTCTCTTGCGGCCACGTCCAGGGAGGTTGGCTACAGTGCCATGGGCCTGAAACTTCCTGATAACATTGTGTACGGTGGACGCAGGAACATCAAGGTCTCTGGAGATGGACTTGTGGCCTTGAGATTGTCCATGCTTGGATACAATGTCAAAAAATAAAAATAAAAAAGGGCCTTGTGGCCTTCAGACACACCTCAACGAACTTAGCCTGAAAGTTTGGTTGCTTCCCGGCCTCAACTGACATTGGTATAGTTTACCCACATAAATTTTTTACCACTACACCAATGTGAAACACGTTTATCATTGTAAACTTGACAACTATCAGTCTACCGACCGCCTTGTCCAGCGCTTGAAGTTCCCAACACTCCGAAATGATGGTGGTGGTGATATTGATATTTGTCCTGGGCCAAACGCTGTGTTAACGCGTATCAATAGCTTATCGTGGCGGTTCGTGGGGCACCCATACCGGACGTAAAAACAAATGGAAGGGCTCTCTTCGACGTCACCAGATGTGCCTCCACCCACATCGTTGCATCATCATACAAACTTGTACCAAGTTTGATTTAAATCCCTAAAACCAGAGGCAAAATGTTCTGGCTGGCATCCCATGCATCGCATCAGGTTGAAATTTCATACTTATATTCTCCATGACTACTACATCATAACTGTGACGTTTCACGTCGATTGATGAAGCGGTGGTTCAAGATAAATACTTTTTGTAAAGATTTTCCTTCAATCCAAGATGGCTGCTGGACCATGTGACCTTTTAAATATTCGTGAGCACCCTGGTATCACCGAGGCTTGGGGAACATGTGCGTGAAGTTTCCCCTCGATCTGTCAAGCCGTTCTGGAAAAGATTTTTTTTTAAGGTTTATTCTTCAAAAAAATAATCATAGCTGCTGAAGCGAAGAGACCGGCGTACTTTTCACATTTGTTACTAGTTTACTCGTGAATTCGTTTTAGTGATTAAAAAAAAAACTGGTGTTACCTCAACGTTTAAGTAGTTTAAACAAACGATGTAAATTAATAAAACGTTAAAAAAAATTCACTTCCGGTGTAACCCCGTGACGTCACTATATATCAAGCCGCCGAAACCGTTATTTCACATGAGGAAGAAGAACCGTTGATTTGAAGCAAAGGGGCTTGTGTTTGTGTTCGTGAAGATTTCCTTTGATCCACTCAAATATATGGTGAGTTCGGACGTCGGTTTAATTAATTTGACTTGCTTTAGGTCGTCACACGACCCGCCAAGACCGACGTGTTCCTCCATTCCCAAGGCATGTAGGCCTTTGGTCTCGGATAGTCGTTGTTTTACGGATACCTCGGTTCGTTGTAAACACTGTGATTTATTTTAAATATTTTTTTTCCCTCGAAGTGTTTACTTCTCCTCACATCGAGCAAATTTTAAACTATCATACCAAGCATTATTTATTATCTTCATGGTGACCAATCATGTGCTCAAGGTTAACGAACACACGTGATGTTTGTTGACCAATGAGCATTGAGCGATGGAATTTTCGTTGTTTTTGGCGGGAAACCAGACCAGGACTTAAAAAAAAAATTTTTTTTTGCTGATTCGGGATTTTTCACGACATTTATTTATTTAGAAGTGAACTTTTTCTCAAATGGTCACTCGTTTATAATCACCTTTTGTTTGCGAATGAGAACACCTGGGACAGGTTGATCTCACACTTTTGGACTTTTCACGAAGTTTAAATGAGAATCACGAACTCGACACGAGCGACGGATACGAGTTCATGAAGACTTTCGTCAATGACTTCATGATGGAGGTTGAATCAGTCCAGGCTATGTCGTCCTCTCTGGGTTCAGCAGGCGAGCAGATGTAAGTGTTCGTGAGGTTCGTGACATGCTCGTCAAATCATCCAGGACCAATCCGATAACAAGGCGTTGAAGGCAGAACTGACACGCCGAACCTGAACCGACGCCGGTACTCTCCGAAGAACTGGGCGGCCGGAAACCGCCACAGTTACTTCGCAACACGGGGAACCTCTTCGGGGGACAACATGGAGGAGAAATCCTTCAAACAACTTTTCCTCCGATTGTCTGCCGAGCAGCGCCCAGCTCCATCCTCGCGTCTCCAGGCAAATCGGCGGATGTCGAGTAACTCGTCAACATGGCCGACAAGGTCACCCAGATCGGGACAGTCGCCGCAAAGTCAAGTGGGGCAACAGCAGCTCCAACGTCTGCAGCAGCAGGTAGACCAAGTGACAGCTCAGGTGCACGCTCTCACCCGTCTTCTGTAGGAGAAGAAAGGCAGAAACTGGACCCAAGGCGCTCGTTGCGAACTGGCAGAGAAGGGAACCCGAGTTCCTGCACCGGATGATGAGGCAGCTTCTCATGGTGCTTCGCCCGTGTCGAGCTTTCCGGCAGCAAGCGTGTGGGAACACCGACTCCGACGGTCCATGCAGAACCAGGAACACAACCCCTAAGGTGAAAAGGATCCTCCACAAATAACCCACAAATTCCCCGTGGAGTAGTCTGCCGTAAGAGCTTGCGACAGAACCAATGTTCCGCTCAAGGCTCCCAAGGACCAGGTGGTGGAACCAGCTCGGGTGGTTTCGAGCGGCCGACGCCACCTTGGACATCGAGGTTTGACGAATGAAAATCGAGATTGCACGATGCATGGGGAGATCTTCGAGAATGTCACACGGGAGAAGGA
Source organism: Eptatretus burgeri (assembly GCF_056783735.1). Taxonomy (NCBI): domain Eukaryota; kingdom Metazoa; phylum Chordata; class Myxini; order Myxiniformes; family Myxinidae; genus Eptatretus; species Eptatretus burgeri. Next base: position 2,176,064 of record NC_140982.1, on the reverse strand, counting down.
TCTGGGGATGGTGATAGTTACACGGGTTAATCAGACAGCACCACGGTGTGCCAGGTAGCCGCAGGTAATTAGCGAACAGGGGTTTTATGTTATATTTGCACAGGGATTAATTATATATCAAAGGAGGTAGTTTTAACACTGATGCAGGAATGTAGTGAGGACTCATCTCGAATGTTGTTCGGTTTTGGTCACCACGTCTCAGGAAGGTCAGAACTACCGCAGAGAGGGTTCAGAACTACCGAAGAGAGAACTACCCCTTTCTGTCTGTTTGTCTGTCTGTGTGTAGGATGTCTCAGAAAGTTGTGGACGGATCCGGATGAAATTTTGTGGACACGTTCAATGTGCGACGAGGACGAGCCGATTGGATTTCGGTGAAAATCCGAATCCGGATCGGAAGACGAGAAATTTTTCAGTGATTCTTCACCGTTGAGAGATGGGGTTGGAAAAGGATATTTCAAAAATGTGTTCGGCCAGATATGTTCTCGTGGTTCAGGCGTTATGGGGCGGAGGGATGCGCTCTACCGAGTGCCCTCATTTATAACTAATTATCATGGGGAGGTAATACAATTATAATGCAATAAAAAAACCCTTCCTCATTACCGAACATGTGTGCTCATGAAACCAACGAATCATCGGATGATTCCTTAATTATCTCACTTAAAGGCTTTCAATCATCACACGAAGGACAGACCAGAGAGGCGGACAAGACAAGAAATACCCGAGCTGTGTCGGCGTGACAGCTGGAACCGATGCAGGGTGGCAGCCCAGGTGTGTACCTTCAGCAGCGACAATGGAGAAGGAGGAGGAGAGAGGTGTGTCTGGTTGGGTTGGGATTTGGTATCACATTGAAACTCTGGAATTGACACTTCTGCCCATTGTGTGCACTTTTAAAGTCTCTGGCCCCCACCTCACGCCGCGACGTACCACGTCCATCCCATCTCACTCACCATTGGCCCAAAGCCCAGATGGTCTTGGTGCTGCTGGACTGGTAGGGATGGTGGGGGTGGAAGTTGTATGTAGATAGATAATTTTCTTGTGATTTGCGAACAGCGGTTAAACCACTGGGATCACCGTGGTGTCCGTGTGTCCCACAGCGCGAGTGCATCTCCATCAACATCGGCCAGGCAGGTGTACAGATCGGCAATTCGTGCTGGGAGCTCTATTGTCTGGAGCATGGGATCCAGCCTGATGGACAAATGCCAAAGTGACAAGACCATCGGGGGTGGGGACGACTCTTTCTGCACCTTCTTTTACGAGACCGGTGCTGGGAAGCACGTTCCTCGTGCCATCTTCGTCGATCTGGAACCCACCATGATCGGTGAGCAAGCTGTCGATAAGTTTCTCCTTCCTTCTCCTCTTCTTTCCCATTTCTCTCCTCTTTCTGAACTTCCAGATTGTGAGGTCATTGACCTTCATCCTGACGTTGAGGTTGTGCCGTTCTCCAGATGAAGTGCGTGCCGGTACTTATCGACAACTTTTCCACCCCGAGCAACTTATTTCGGGCAAGGGGGACGCAGCCAACAACTACGCACGGGGCCACTGCACCGTCGGACCAAAGATCATGGACTTGGTTCAAGACCGCATCCGTAAGCAGGTATACCCTCAAAATACGGGCAAGTCCAAGAGGAGGTCCCCCTGAGATGGTAGAATTTCATATTCATGCCACAGCTCAAATTTCAATGAGATTTTCATGTCTCAATGTGAAATTTTATTCATCTTTGAAAGGAAAATGGCAAAGTCATGGGTTTAAGGTGTGACATCACTAAACGAATTTACATTTATGCAAATTAGGTGTTACGTATGGGACACTTTAAAAGTGGGTGTTACGTATGGGACACTTTGAAATGGTGGCCATGAATTCAAGCAAACTTTAGAAGGATTTTTTTCATGGAAGTGACGACTCAACTACCGTGCGCTTTTAATTAACACAAGAAAAAAAAATTGTTCACTTCATTAATTATGCAAATGAGGCCTGTTCTTAATAAGCGATGTCCCATACAAAACAATTCCACATGGATTTTTTAAAGGTTACACTGAAAGCTCTGAAAAATTTTTAAACCCATTTTCTCGAAGTTCTTATCCATCATGTGTTGGTCATCCATCCTGTATTTCAAGGTTAAATTATGTGGATGATTAGTTCACAAGTAATTTTTTGATGTTACGTATGGGACAATACCGTTACGTATGGGACGTCGCTTACAAAGTCTGTGGGAAAGACCATTTCAACGTCACCAAGATGTGAACACCACTTTGGCTGGTAGACATTTTGGGCATTCATGTTTTTCCATGAGACCTGTCCACTACATGTATGTGACCCAGTTTAAGGCAGCCAAAACAACATGGGATCGTTCCCTTTCTCATAAGGATCTCATGGGATCTCATAAGGAAGAAGCCTCTTGTTTTTGAGGTTCAAAGGTCAAAAGGTCAACATAGGCCAAAGGTCAACAACTGAGGTGAGATTTCCAAAATCCTCAATTTTCATCCGATTGCCATGAAATTTGAAGAGGATTTCTATTTCAGGTCACCCAATTCTACCACCAATTATTTTTGAGGTCAAATTTGTTTGATGGATCTTGCGAGTCTCGTGCTCCGCATGACGTCTTCTTGCTTGTTTGTTTGTTTGTGTGCGGGATATCTCATGAAGTTGTCTATGGATTCGGATGAATTTTTTGGACACGTTCGGTGTGTGACAAGGACGAACTGATTATATTTTGTAGTGAAGTTTCGAATCCGGATCCGGCTAAAATAATTTTTTTAAGTGATTCTTCACCATTGAGAGAACGGGTCAAAAACGATATATCGCACGATATCTCAAAAAGTTGTGGACGGATTCAGACGAAACTTGGTGGACACGTTGGGTGTGTGACAAGGAAGAATTGATTCGATTTTGGTGAAAATTCGAATCCGGATCTGATAATTTTTTCAGTGAATCTTCGCCATTTCGGCAAAGCGCATGTAAGTGGTTACCACCCCTATTTTAGGGCATACCTTGACTTGAGTGGCATTTTTGAAAGTCACAAAGACTACAACTGGTCATGAAATTTGGTTCATTGCACAGACAGTGTTCCATAGGACCTTAAAATATCAAGGTTCATGGGTCTATGATGTATATTACTGAACCTACAGGATTTTTATTGAATATACATGCCCAGTATTGGCCTTTTTTCTTGTTTCACCTTAAAATATGACATATATGAGACCATGCAAAACTAAAACATATAAAACATTCTGCATGAAATTTCTCATCTAATCAAAAGGTTGTCACCCACCGTCTGAGAAAAATCAGCATTTGTGTCGGTCAGTGGTGGATTCGCATGATATATGCACATTCTGGCATATTTTTATTTTTTCTTGTTTTATTGCCCTTTTCAAGCCTGGGACTATGAAATCTCCTAACAAAATGACTAGTTTATCAATAACTCATATTTACGTGTCTTAAATTATTCAACTTATTACCAATAATCAATGTAAAAAAAATTGAGATGATCCGGGTGGATACTTAATGACAGCGGCTTGACCGAACTTTCCAACCCAAATGTCCGACTGCACGTCACGCTTTAAAAAAAAATGCTTTTATTCTTCTGTGCATCAGATTATTTTCACTAAAATTTATTTACAAATGGGGCACAGTGATATCGATATAATAGTACAAAAAAAAATATTGAAAACATGCATGGCTTTGATTTTGAGTAATTTTGCATTTTTGTCCGACTGCACGTCACACTTTTGTGAATTTGATTAAAAAATCAATTTTCTTTTTAAAAAATTTAAATTTTTTCCAGCTATTTAAAAATATTTTATTAATTTTGAAGGCAGTTAAAACAGTTTTGGAGAATTTAGAGAGCTTTTTGTTACTCCCAGAATTGATTGAATTGAAAATTTAGGTCCAAGAATTTGTTCGATAAATCTTCTCTCTTTTAGTGCTTTTCAGCATCTGACAATCACTGAATAGAGCAGTAATAAAAATATAGGTATGTATTATTTCTTAATAATCGCAGAAATTGGTATTTTGATTTTTAGATGAGTTGCTAGAATAAGTTACATACTATGACCTTCATTTATTTTGCCAAACAAAAGAAAAAAAACGAAAAATTAGGTATTTTCATTGAAAACTCGCAAAACCATCAGAACAGGGAACCCTTCTTCAAAGTATCATATTTCGGTATATATATTTTTATCTATTTAAGCTATACGGTTTTTTGTTCTGAACTCAGTTGGACTTACACTTTCAGGAAAATGTAGTGAAAAGGCAATGGAACAAACTTAATTTTTTGACATTTTTGAAACAGAGTGGTAACCACTTAGATGTGATTTTGGAACCACTAACATGCGCTTTGCCTTGAGAGATTGGGCTAAACCGATATATCGCACGATATCTCAAAAAGTTGTGGACAGATTCAGATGAAACTTGTTGGACACGTTGGGTGTGTGACAAGGAAGAAATGATTCGATTTTGGTGAAGATTCGGATCCGGATCCGGATCTGATAATATTTTTAGGTGAATCTTCACCATTGAGAGATTGGGCTAAACCGATATATCGCACGATATCTCAAAAAGTTGGGGACGGATTTAGATGAAACTTGTTGGACACGTTGGGTGTGTGACAAGGAAGAATTGATTCGATTTTGGTGAAGATTCGAATCCGGATCCGGATCTGATAATATTTTTAGGTGAATCTTCACCATTGAGAGATTGGGCGAAACCGATATATCGCACGATATCTCAAAAAGTTGTGGACGGATTCAGATGAAACTTGTTGGACACGTTGGGTGTGTAACAAGGAAGAATTGATTCTATTTTGGTGAAGATTCGAATCCGGATCCGGATCTGATAATTTTTTAAGGTGAATCTTCACCATTGAGAGATTGGGCTGAACCGATATATCGCACGATATCTCAAAAAGTTGTGGACGGATTCAGACGAAACTTGGTGGACACGTTGGGTGTGTGACGAGGAAGAATTGATTCGATTTTGGTGAACATCTGTATCCGAATCTGGATACGATAATTATTTAATTTTTAAACTGATTCTTCACCATCGAGAGATTCGGGCCATTGACGATGTATCGCACGATATCTCAAAAATGTATTGGGCCTGATATGTTCTCGTGGATCAGGCATTGCGTAGCGGAGGTGTGCGCTCTGCTCTACCAAGTGCCCTTCTAGTTTATCATTATTTCAGGCACGTCTAAGTTTCTCGTTTTTCAAAGAAACACACTGGAATATGTATTTCCCTTTTACACAAAATTAAAGCTTCCTCCATTCCCTTGTGAAAGTGGAAGTCGTCCATATTTTCACTACGCTGCCAGATTTGATATTTTCAAGTCGAGTTGATAAATGTTTACATCGACCTATAATTCCTTCGATTGAATGCACAAAAACCCTGAGGTCCTGAAACAAATCAAACAAAAATCTATATATGAGAATTAAAAAAAAAAATTAATTACCAACAAATTACTCAATGAAAGTTATTTTGTTGATTTTCATTCATTGCACACACACTGAAACAGATCTGTCCTACGTGTCCTGTCCGGGTTTAACCGTCTTGTATTGCACATTTTTGTGTATGTCTGCAATAAAGTTGTGCATTTCATTATCTTCGGAAGTACTTGCAAACTATGCTTCATACGATTATAATTTTAAATCATTTTGCACTTTGAATACTTCATAATCAGATGCTCACTTTGTTTCGTATCGTACTTCATGAATTGCTGAGTTTCTCATCGTTCAATGTTGGATCCTTGTGCCATAATATTATGTTTGTCGGGCAAATGGGGGAATTTCATCGGAAAGATCGGATTTTAGAGAGTTGCTTGGTCCGTGGACGTGTAGGAGACATCTCGATGTAAATTGAGTAAGGAAACTGTGAGCTTAAGTGTTACTCGTCACCATACGGGGAGCGGTGGTGCTGTGTTAATTAGGGAGGGATTAAGGATGATTTTCCCAGTATGTGAATGTCCCCTGTGACCTTCTCCTATGCTTTTGCATCTCAAGACCGGCAATAAAAAGGGATCACCCGAAGGGAAGTGACAGAATAAATGAGGGATTTTTCTTTTTCTTTATCTTTCCCCCCCTTGTCCCTTTTTGTGTCTGAGTGTGGAGGCGCCTCAAATAGTAATTTAGATTTAAGTTCCCTCATGTCTTGATTTATTTCCATCAGAACTGTTTGATTTTCTGTTTATTAAATCATTATTTCTTTGAAAAATCATGAATCTTGTGGCTCCGTGCGTAACGCACCGTGTTTTCTTTAATCACATGATCATCCCAAGGACGAATGACGTAAAATTATTGTGGGTATTCTCCTTCCAGATTCCCAACATTAGAATAAAAATCACTGAAATCAATGACTATCTTAATTGCTTTTCAGGGCGTTAAACTTTCTGGATGTCCCGTACGTAACGTGCATGAATTCTTGGACTTGCCCTGGACATAACCTCTGAATATTTATATCTTTTTTTGTCTGTACTTGGAGGGACTTTGTGGCCTCCAATTGGTCCAGCAGTGATGTACGAGTTCAAAGGAGGTTTCACGAACCTTCGACATGCACGGACACCATCGCTGTACCAATAGGAAGTCCTGAAACACCTCTTGTAGGTCCTATCATTGTCACTGAATAACTCTTCTCAATGCCAATAGCTGTGATCTCGTTGTTGAACCCCAGGTAGACCAGCACACAGGGCTGCAGGGTTTCCTGATCTTTCACTCCTTCGGGGGCAGCACGGGTTCCGGCTTTACCTCCCTGCTGAGGGAGCGCCTCTCCCTCGACTACGACAACAAATCCAAGCTGGAGTTGTAATGTCATGTGTAATGAATGTAATGTAATGTAATGAAGATCAAATCCAATACGATTGAAAGATTTTGTTTTTCAACTTCATGGCACTGTTGTTCGTGCTTGCCAGGTAAGATGCCGAACAGGTAATTTTGTCAAAATTAATCAGGAACGACACTTATCCCATCTCAATTGGTTGTCTATTCATCACGAGGTACCGGGCTTGCCCTCTATCGAAGAGGAATCCGACATGACAGGTTCATCGGTCGCTCTCTCTCTCTCTCGTTTGGACAAGAATGGTGTTTGTGGTTTTGGTGGAAGGAATTTTCATTCCAATTCAATGGTTTTGTGAAAATTCCTTCTTCGTCGACGAATGTTCCATTTGGACAGAAATCCTTGATGAAACGGATTATTATGGGAGTTTTCTTTTCCTGGAACATTTGCACTTACTTTTTGCCAATTTCGAGTTATTTGCACAAGGATCAAGGTGAACAAGGCAAACCTTGATGCACAGATCAGATGTAAGTTCTGCACATCTTCATGGATTCGATTGAACACATTTAAAAGATTTTATCCGTCATCGAGGTTTCATAAGTTAACTGCCGGATTATTTGTGTGTTTGATTTATTTGTGCCTTTCCTGCAATCACAGTGCTGTATTTGCTTTTATTTATCACGTGGTATAATGGCCGGCTCAGTGACATTGTGGTTTGGAGGAATCGCTCTCATCAATTACTTTTACAATTACCAGGGTGAGAGTGACTGCTCTGAGTCTTGGAGGTTGGCGTCTTGTTCGTTACTCGTGGGTCACCATGATTCGAGGCCATCTACATGTTACGTTCGATTACATCATGATATCGTTTAACATAATGTGTGGATGGCTTCGATTTATGATGGTCATGTCTTCGAATTGGCCACGGTCCGGCAGGGTCGGTCCGATCTCACCCTCGGGTAAGCAGAGAGTGAGACACGAACGGTCTTCGTCAGGGGATCCACAGCCTCCGATCCAACGGTCTTGAATCGACACCGGAAATTTGCAACCATGCAACACCGGAAAAAACATTTGCATTCAACATACAGACGTCCCAAAATTCAGTTATGTCATTAAGTATGTGTGTAGTCAGATCCCCTTCCTTTTGTCTGGTGGGAGAATCAACGGGAGCTCGGGGAGGGGGCTGCATGAGGAGGAGAAAAGGTTCTGTGGTGCTGGGGGAGAGGGGTCAGAAGGCAGTTGAAGATTGGAGGAGGTAGAACGTGAAATTGAATGCTCGAAACACTTGCTCGAATGTGAAATCAAAACAATGTTTAGGTTATTTGAACATTTTCTTACATCCCCTTTCTTTGGCAATGACATTGTAACAGTGAACCCGGACTCGAACTCGAACTGAGGTTCTCGTCCCGTGGTTATTTTCATACCACATGACCCGGTCTCCGTTGAGCAGATCTCCTGGGCCACTAAACGACAGTCATGCCAGTCAGACGAGTCTACAGCCCCAAAGAGGGTCTCATTACGTTCTCTTGGGGCTCCGGGATTCGAGCGCAACAGTCAGTGTCGAATTGTGAGCTGAGCAGTCTCCGTCCTGCGGATGCTATAATTGAGTGAGCGCCAGTCGCTGTGCCAATCATCCATCTTACATGACACCGCGATCATAAGGAGCTATTCACAAAAGAAGCGGAAGACGAGTGAATTTGAACAGGGTTTACTGTCATAACAATTACACAGCAAACAATAAAATCCCTTTAGCCCCTAACGGTTGCGCGCCCTCGAACAAACCCATCGAACAAAGAGGATGCTCATAACTAGCTATCCTCCAAGGCCCTCAGACATTTCACAATAGTGAGACAAGGGGAACAACACAGGACAGAAGAGGCACTCCGTCTACCTGCGGCAAGTCTCTGATGGTGAAGAAGAGTTTGAGAGTTGTGACACGTGACTCCTGGGGATGACGTCACACTTGGGCAGAAAGTCCGGTGGAGATGGGAATTGCATCTTGGCAGTCGGTTGCTCGTACAAACCTTTAATAGACGATGACAGAACTTGATCGAGACTCCTTATTTGCACAGCAGGTAACTCCGTAGGGGCTGAAATGTCTGTAGCACCCGGTGATCGATTGCAGCGATCAACGGCTGGTAATAGGAGCCAAATAAAAGGGGACGAGGTTGATAGAGTGAAAGTAACGAACAGGTAGTTTGTCCGAACGCAGTGTATTTCGAGCTGATTTAAAAGCTGCTTCGAAAACTTGGGGTCAACGAGTCTAAAGAACATGAAAGATAAATATAAATTGATGTGGGCGTGGCTTCGCCAGTGTTTGTGACGTCACAGAGAGAGGGGAACTCGCCTTCTGAGGACGCTTCAAGATGGAGAGGAAGAACGTATTTTTCGTCGTCTTCTTCTCTTTCATACTTTCATTTTATCTCGGTAACAGCCGTACCTTGAACAGGTGAGTTTTAAACGAAGAAGAATGCTTACGTGTACATTTAAACGGGTTACCAATACCTGGACGGGTTCGTCCATGCGGGTTCGATTCCCCCACACAACATGACATGTTTTGCGTGTTGTGTCTCATTCAGAAGCTGCGAGAATGCTTCATCTGGATCGTGGAAACGTTCGTAAACCCTGTCCCTATTAAAGGTATGACGTCATAATACTCCACGTTCCACATGCAATCGTACTCTGTGTGTAATCTCCGTCGTTTGTCTCTTTGTTTGGGGAGCAGCTTCCCAGTTCAGGGCAATTCGCCTCCATTTTGTTTGTTCCGTGGAGCCTTGATCTTTGGGAAGGCTCACGCTTCACTTGTACCGTGACAGCTTTATCTGAACTCTAATTCGACATGTGATTTCATATTTTTTGTCGTCGCTAATATGTTGTAAGTTTCGGATGCAAAAAACGGGAAGAAAATTCGCGTTTTCAGACGAAAAGTTAATTTTAAGTGAAATTAAGGCCTGAAATGTCAACTATAACGTCCATTCAAACTCCCTCACGGCGATAGAACAGGATTGAACAAAATGGGGTACGTAAAAACAGCATGTTACTACAGTGCGTGGACACCACCCAGAGATGTCCATAGGAGGGGCGCACATGGGAGGGGAAGGGAAGGCAGCATTATGGGAAAGGAAATGTGATGGGAAGGGAAGGCAGCACGAAGGGAAGGGAAGGCAGCGTTATGGGAAAGAAAATGTGAGGGGAAGGGAAGGCAGCACGAAGGGAAGGGAAGGCAGCGTTATGGGAAAGGAAATGAGGTGAGGGGTAGGGAAGGGAAGGCAGCGTTATGGGAAAGGAAATGGGAGGGGAAGGGAAGGCAGCATTATGCATTATGGGAAAGGAAATGGGAGGGGAAGGGAAGGCAGGACGAGGGGAAGGGAAGGGCGATACGGAAGGACCAAAGAGCAAGATTTTATTTTTAACCGCCGGGTTCGATATTAAACCAGGTGGCAGTATTTAAAACCAACGTTATCTACCTGGCAAAGGCCTGCCTGCCTGCATGCTCGCACATCCAACGACCCTTGAACCCCTCTGTCGGCTCACTCCGAATCTGATTTTTACATGCTACAGTCCCCTCAACAGAGGAGGTCAGGGAGTAGGGGGACGGGTGGGATAGAAAGTGAGAGGGAGGCAAGAGGGGAGGGGTCGGATAAAGAGGGAGAGGGGTGAGAGCGGGAAAGGGGAGAGGGAGTGGACGGGGTTGGTGGTCAAGTTATTGGCATTGATGGTCGATTAGCGACCCCCGTGACACAGAGTTGTACGTGTGTGACGGCCTGCGATTCCCGGTGAGTCTGGAGAGGAACCCAAGACAGCCCCTCCCTTGTGGTTCAATATATATACATATGTACATGTATATATGTCTGAGTGGTACGTGACCCTTGGCAGTCACAGAAAACTCAGGAAATTCACTTTTACTTATGTGAGATGTTTTGTTTGTGTCTGTGTTTGTCATTCAGCCGCCAACATTATATGAACTTCTTGTGAAAAGATTCTCCAACCTTGTTCCCTTCATGAAGGTACGATGGCATGAACTACTCCAGGTTTTAAACAAAGAAATGGAGGGCTACCCCTTGGGGAAAAAGGGATCAATCCACGGACACGTTTCTGGCTCTCATGCTGCCATGTGCGTGTGTGTGTGTACATGTGCAATGAGTACAGCTTTCACTCATGGATTTGTCTGTGAGTGCAAACTTCATCCTGTTTGACATTATTGTTCTTTCTACTTCAACGCAGCCACGGAAAACACACTGGACAACGAATCTGTATCAAAGTAAGTCGATTTTAATGTTCCTTTTCATTCCGTTTTATTCCATTCTGCTTAAGTAACGAGACTGCAGAGAGTTCGTCGCACTCACGATGTGCACACCAGAAGTTTATGAGATGTTTTATTAACATTTATTCACATGACACCCCCTGAAATTCGACTGCTGACCCCTCCACCTCCCCACCCCCTGGTTTATCTCACTTTCTTGGTATCAAAATTTAGGAAAATATGTCTACCTTTCATTGCTGCTTGTTTCCAGGTGAGCGATTGCCCACAAACATGTTCAATCTCATCAGATTCTCACCGACCCCCACCCCCTCTCGGCATTGTGAAGATCATATTGGACTTGAGGACCTCATCCTATGTTCTGTATCCCTCACAGTTTTGTATGTGTAGGCAAGGCAAAGGTAAATCTGATGCTGAATTATCTCGGATTAGCATTTCGACAAACAAAAACAAACAGGATTTTGTAATATTGGTTTTCATAGCCCAAGGAGGTTAAATACACACGTAAGTTATTGACGCCTTTGTTTTTTTTTGCTTTGAACTTAATTTAAATGTGAATGTAAACATTTAAAAACTCCAACTTCAATTTTTCTTCCCGAGTGAGAGTAGCTGCATTAATAAGAAAGAACTCCTTGTTTGTAAATTTTTCATTCACTTTTTCAGCCCTCGTGGACTTAGTACCGTCAGACCTCGCCGTATGCAGATTCGACATTCACTGCCCTTGTGCTTCGTGTATTCGCGGTTTTTATCCCACGTATTCGCAGTTGGCTCATGTTGTTGATGTGTAGCCCCGGACAGTTCTCTCAAACAGGCCCGCGGCACGAAAACAGCCGATCGATCTCCTCGGAGCAAGCCAGAGATCTCCCACATCCAGGATGGTGTACCCCCACCTTCATGAAGTCAGGGCCACGACAGAGTTAGAGAGAGAGAGAGAGAGAGAGAGAGAGAGAGAGAGAGAGAGAGAGAGAGAGAGAGAGAGAGAGAGAGAGAGAGAGAGAGAGAGAGAGAGAGAGAGAGAGAGAGAGAGAGAGAGAGAGAGAGAGACAGAGAGACAGAGAGAGAGAGAGACAGAGACAGAGACAGAGACAGAGAGAGAGAGAGAGAGAGAGAGAGAGAGAGAGAGAGAGAGAGAGAGAGAGAGAGAGAGAGAGAGAGAGAGAGAGAAAGAAAGAGAGAGAGAGAGAGAGAGAGAGAGAGAGAGAGAGAAAGAGAGAGAGAGAGAGAGAGAGAGAGAGAGAGAGAGAGAGAGAGAGAGAGAGAGAGAGAGAGAGAGAGAGAGAGAGAGAGAGAGAGAGAGAGAGAGAGAGAGAGAGAGAGAGAGAGAGAGAGAGAGAGAGAGAGAGAGAGAGAGAGAGAGAGAGAGAGAGAGAGAGAGAGAGAGAGAGAGAGAGAGAGAGAGAGAGAGAGAGAGAGAGAGAGAGAGAGAGAGAGAGAGAGAGAGAGAGAGAGAGAGAGAGAGAGAGAGAGAGAGAGAGAGAGAGAGAGAGAGAGAGAGAGAGAGAGAGAGAGAGAGAGAGAGAGAGAGAGAGAGAGAGAGAGAGAGAGAGAGAGAGAGAGAGAGAGAGAGAGAGAGAGAGAGAGAGAGAGAGAGAGAGAGAGAGAGAGAGAGAGAGAGAGAGAGGACACTGACAGCAGGGTGTGGGACAAAATAAAGGAAGACTTTGTACAAACAATGGGTTTGGGGAGGAACGAGGGGAAGGAGAGGATGCAAGGGTTGGACAAGATGGAGAGAGAAGGAAACTCAGGAGTGAAAACTGGAAATTTGGAACTCGGAGGGATTGGGGTGGGGTGGAGGGCATGGGTGCGGGGGTGTTAACGAGGGTAGAAAAGATCATGGTTTTCAATGGGGTATGACTTGAAATGGTGGTAAACAGCTGTCTTGAAGACCTGGAGGGAAGAATGAGATTGAAGAAAATGTGGAAGTTGATCCAACAGACGGGAAAAACAAACAAGAGCGAGAATTGCTTTCGATGCTCGTCCCCAAACGATGTGATATTTTCTCAGCACAAGAAGGTCATAACTCGGTGAAAAATGGATGAAACGCCCTGAAACTCGATCTAGTTCTGTAACTTATCATGATAAAGCCATGTCCCAAGTTTATATTCAATATGTTACAGGGTATGGGGAAAATGTCTGAAAAACCACAGGTGGGACGGATGGACAGATGGAGAGAAAACCTGGAGTCCCCTCCGTGAATCCGGAAAGGTACTAATAAGTGGAGGAGAGCAATGGTTCTGGATTTTGGTCGTTTCACTAGAAGCGTTGTATGTGGATAAGACTTCAGGTGTGCCAAGGAAGGACTGTGTACGACGGAGGATGCCCAGACTGAGGCTGGCTTTGAAGGCCAATTTTGAAATGTGGTTTGCCTAAGAAAGATCATGACTGATGGTGAGACCCAGGAGTCTGAATGACTGAACTTCTGTCCGAGCCGTCCTGAATGAAAACTTTCCAGGTTGCTGGATTGGCCGAGATGGACCAACCGCCCGGCCCCCACGATTGCCAGACGCAACCAGCCTTGATTTTTTTTTTTCTGTGGGAGTTTGTCAAAGATGTCTACAGTACCAAGGTAGCAAACCTGCAGCATCTTCGTTCTCGGATCACAGCTGCATGTGCACTGATGGACGCACACATGCTGAGCCGAACAAGGCAAGAACTCGTGTACCGCCTTGATGTCGTGCGCGTGACAAACGGAGCTCACATTTGAAGTGTATTGATGGTGCGCACAAAACTTGATGAGTTTCTGTGTCATACAAACCAAAGGGTGTTGTGTATATCATTTGTGGTTCCAAATACACGAACAAAGTTGTCCGGATCTTTTTGGACAACACTGTACAGAAATGGACAACACTGTACAAGGACAACAACACTGTACAAGGACAACACTGTACAAGGCCTTTAAGACAACACTGTACATTCGCTGACTGGGCATCCTCCGTCATGCGAAGTCCTTCCTCGGCCCACCTGAGCTCCTGACCACATGTAAAGCTTTCATCCACAGCCTGGTGGAGTACTGCTCTCCCCTCTGGGCTGGTGCTCCTGCCTCTCACCTTTCTCGGCTTCACGCTGTGGAAACCAAGACATTTAAGATCATCAGTGTCTCCCGTGATGAGGCTGAGTCTTTTGGTCTCTCACCGCAGGCAGGTTGGCGGTCTGTCTGTCTTCTACCGTCTCTTATATGAGCCTCGACAGTGCATACAAAAAATAATTAAAGTGGTGGGGATGGGGGATTCTTGCCAGCCAGCAGCCTCTTACCCTGGGGATTTCCTCCCTGGAGTGAACACCCAAACCCACAACTACATGCATTAAGTTAATGGAATGAAGTGTGTTGAATATATAAATAATGGAGTGTGAAGTTACAAACATGACGAGTCAAGTTGATTCTTCCTTATACCCTTTGTTGAGAACTTGCATGGGTTTGAACAGGAAGTCACGTGACACAATATCCACCTGTAAGGTGTGTTGTTTTCTGCTCTTTGTGTTACAGATCTCACATTACTTCCGGAATGAGAAATCTTATCAGATGGCAATAAACAACCACTGTAAGTTAAATTTCCTGTAAATGACATCGGGCACATTGCACCGAAGTAAATTTAAATGAATGATTTTGTGTCTCCGTCTGAAAATACTTTTGTTAACTCATTCACAGATTGCTCTCGCTGCAAAAAGCGAAGAAGAAAGCACCGGAAGCTGGGACAATCGGAGCTCGGAAGTGAATGGTTTGGTGTCGATGGAGAAGCAGCATCACGCATGGCGATCACAAGCCAGCTCCGCAGAATCAGGAGGCCGTGCTGCGGAGGAGTGATGTTTCACCCCCAGTGATCCAGGGTGGTTCCACATCACGCATGGCGATCACAAGCCAGCTCTGCAGAATCAGGAGGCCGTGCTGCGGAGGAGTGATGTTTCACCCCAGTAATCCAGGGTGGTTCCACATCACGCATGGCGATCACAAGCCAGCTCCACAGAATCAGGAGGCCGTGCTGCGGAGGAGTGATGTTTCACCTCCCAGTGATCCAGGGTGGTTCCACATCACACATGGCGATCACAAGGCAGCTCCACAGAATCAGGAGGCCGTGCTGCGTAGGAGTGATGTTTCACCCCTCCAGTGATCCATGGTGGCGCTTCGAGAAATATCTGCTCCATGTGACTCCATCTCACCCTTCCCAAATTTCTGAAAACCTGCCCAACATTCCCAGATGGTTCCAATAACTTAATCCACGAGGCTTTACTTTCCTTTCTGGTCCTCTTTCTTTTCTCTTTTCCGGAAATTTCTCCTTCATCATGGCAGCGTTTTCAAAATTATCTCCCCCTCCCCCCCTCCCTTCTACCCAGCTTTACTCTTCTGAGTCAGTTTCTTGTGTTCCTCTCTCTAGATCCTCTAAATATTTTGGGTTCAGTGTTTTAGATGTTTCTGTTCTCTTCAACATGAGATTTTTTTTGTCATTGTGTTGTAGTTTAGTCGGCCGTCCTCACACTCTTGATCAGGAGGTCACGGCTCAAGCCGATGAAGCCTTTGTCGCTCCTGTGTGAAGCGGGGCCATCGCCATGAAATATAAAACACACAGGAAATGGCGCTCTGTGCTGAGGCGTGGCGGTGATGGTCACGGTTAACCCTCGGCCAGACAAAGATTCCCGGAGGGTTAAACGGCACGGTGAGGTCTTCACGGCAATTGCATCCTTCACCCGAGTCTGGTGTGGGTCACCTGATGGGGATGGTCATCCTATAGGTTGGGGTCTAACCTTGGTGACCGTCTTTTTGAAGGTCACCTAGGGATGCTGACAAGCTCCCGCATTATTAAAATGGTCACCCTGGAAAGATCCCAGGGGTCGGTGTGGCTCACGCATGAGGGATATGGTGAATTCTAGTGTTTACAGACAGCTAGCTTTACTGTCCTGGCAAAGTACAGTATGTACTTCAAGTTAAAGGGATTTGTAAGTCATCCATTTTGAAAGTTTATAAGTTCTCTCTTGTTCCTCCGAGGTTTTCGCATTTAATTTAACTCGGTGTAGTTTATTTTGCCATAATTGTGGTGCGAGAGTGGACGTTAAAGTGTGACGTCATCATCCCGTTGCACAATGCGGTCATCGAGTGGGTGTTGTTGGATGTTTTAAAATAAAACATGAAACTTTGAGGCTCTCGAGGATGTTCGGTGGAATCGACGTTTTGTCTCCAACACAGATTGTCATGAGAAAGCGGGATGCCCCGGCCATAAAGAGAACACCACGTGGCCCTTCACGTGTTGCAGATGTCACATAAGCTTTGAGCACGTGGGATGGCTTTGTTGTCCCTCTTATTATTTACAAATGAAAATATGACAAGTTATGAATCGAAAATGTGTGTAAATTATGTTGTAAAATGTATTTACATCATTGTTTCACGGAGTCCGCTCAAATAGCTTGATTAGGCTAATTGTCTCACGTCCTTCATGTTCATCGTGAAAAATACGAGGGGTGTTGAGAGGAGGGGTGTGGACATGAGGAGCTCGGACGGCGGGTTAAAGGTGCCCGGCGAGCAGAACCACGGCGAACCTTTACACGTATGACCGCCTATCCATGAAGAACAAAAAGTTTACACGTATGGCATCAAATGTCACATGGTTTGGCAGCCATATTAGATTTACCCTAAAACCTATAAAAGATCTCCACAACAGTTGGACAGGTCGAGGGGAAACGTCACACAAATGTTCCCCAAGCCATGGGTGTCCAAGTTCGTTCAGGAATAGAGAGTTCACATGGTTTGGCAGCCATATTGGATTGAAGAAAATATTAAATAATGTTTTCTCTGGAACCGCTTAATCAATCGACGTGAAACTTCACAATTATGATCTCGTAGTTATGGGGGTGACATGTTTTAAATTTCAACTTTATCAGATGCATGGTCTGGCAGCCAGAATTATTTAATTTTTTGATTTGGGTTCTTTTTGATTTATTTTTTAATCAGGTTCACTTGGCTGTACCAGGATGGGTTTGAGGGAAGAGGAGTAACAGGGCTCACTTGGCTGTACCTGGATGGGTTTGAGGGTGGAGGAGTAACAGGGTTCACTTGGCTGTACCTGGATGGGTTTGAGGGTAGAGGAGTAACAGGGCTCACTTGGCCGTACCTGGATTGGTTTTAGGGTAGAGGAGTAACAGGGTTCACTTGGCTGTACCTGGATGGGTTTGAGGGTAGAGGAGTAACAGGGCTCACTTGGCCGTACCTGGATTGGTTTTAGGGTAGAGTGACAGGGTTCACTTGGCTGTACCTGGATTGGTTTTAGGGTAGAGTGACAGGGTTCACTTGGCTGTACCTGGATGGGTTTGAGGGCAGATGAGTAACATGTAATGGGCCCGATATGTTCTCGTGGATCAGGCATTGCATGGCGGAGGTACGTGCTCCACCGAGTGCCCTTCTCGTTGCTTGTTTGAGTTCCTCCTGATTGCTCCAATGCAGGACTGTTCCGATTTGGTCTTCCATTTAATTTGTTTTAATCCTAGCCTGAATTCAATTGAAGAGTAATAATAAAAGTCATGGGTCTGGGTCAGGTGTCCAATCAAAGTCTTGGCAGTCATTACTGCCAACAATAAAAACGTGGCAGTTCCAATTATGTCTATTATTAATTACATAACACACCAGTAGACAAACACCACACAAAACAAGTCCTGGTGAGGATCTGCACACTCTGATTTTCCCCTTTTTCTTGATATTCCTTATTGTGGGATGAACAACGTCAAGCAAGGAGTGAGGCAAGGTTTAACGATGAAAACTTTTTTATTGTTTCTGTCCCAACAACTTGGACTCGGTCGAACTAAGTTAACAAACGAAGTGATTAACTCATCGTTACCGAAGGAGGATATTGTGGTGAAAATGGTCGACAAAGCACAAGAGAGACTTCCCACGTGACAAGAATGAAAGGAAATGGGAAATGCAAAATTCTGGGAAATCATAACAAGTTGTAAATTGAAATCACAGGTTCCTCCACATACAGACTACCTGGTGAACCGAAACATGTTGGTGGTGTATGAACACGAGAAGGCTGATCTCTCGTTTCTCGGGAATGGTTACCCCCTCTTCATCGAACTTACATGACTATCCTCTGCCAAACCCACATTGCTGGAGTGGTTGTAGAGCTGGCACAGCGAAGTCTGTCGGTGGTGGTTGTAGAGCTGGCACAGCGAAGTCCGTCGGTGGTGGGCCATTTTGGGAACCCCGTGACATTTGTTGTGGATGCTTGCTCGAAGGATCGATCCCTGTCCCTGAGGGATGTAGTCGACTCATCCGCTCGTCACTTTGATTCTAATGCCCAGGTTGGGGTTGTTGTGATCTACCGGTGATGCTTGTGCAACTCGGGATGCCCCTGGATGATGGTCTGACATATGGAGGATCCCAGAGGACGGGTCGTAGAAAATCATGCAGATAATTTCGATCGGTGCCATCCAAGGACTATAAAAAAGGGTACACACGTGTCACGATGCACAGAGGTGTGAGTAGTGCTTGTTGACCAGCAGAATTATTACCAAACAACCATTTATACATCAGAATACAGTATTTGAGATGTTACGTGCTACCGTGTACCGCAAATACCTGCAAGCTCCCCGGGTTTGCACAACCCCATCGACTTGAGAACCAAGTTCTTAGTCCCCAAACCAAGGATTGAGGTTGTGCACCCGAGGTGTTGTGTGACTGTGCACCACGGTCGGACGGATTAATCACCTGCAACGAAGGTTGTGAAGCTGGCACAGCGAAGTCCGTCGGTGGTGGGCCATTTTGGGAACCCCGTGACATTTGTTGTGGATGCTTGCTCGAAGGATCGATCCCTGTCCCTGAGGGATGTTGTCCACTCATCCGATCGTCACTTTGATTCCACTGCCCAGGTTGGGGTTGTTGTGGTCTACCGGCGATGCTTGTGCAACTCGGGATGCCCCTGGATGATGGTCTGACATATGGAGGATCCCAGGGGACGGGTCGTAGAAAACCATGCAGATAATTTCGATCGGTGCCACCCACGGACTATAAAAAAGGGTACACACGTGTCACGATGCACAGAGGTGTGAGTGGTGCTTGTTGACCAGCAGAATTATGACTAAACAACCATTTTTACATCAGAATACAGTATTTGAGATGTTACGTGCTCCCGTGTACCGCAAATACCTGCGAGCTCCCCGAGTTTGCACAACCCCATCGACATGAGAACCAAGTTCTTAGTCCCCAAACCAAGGATTGAGGTTGTGCATCCGAGGTGTTGCGTGACTGTGCACCACGGTCGGACGGATTCATCACCTGCAACGAAGGACCACCGCCACCACCGATACGCCAGGGCAGAAGAAGCCTGGGTCACTGGAGCTCCACACAGGGATTCCTATAATTCCTGCAGCACTGACACACACTGTCAGTTACAACTGACATTCCCAATTGAATGAAGCGTTAGCTCCGGTTTTTGTGCAAAGCCAATCCGGACGGTCCTTTCATTCCCCCACAGGATCATTATCGGGACAAGAACAAGACATTCACGATCTTTCAGGGCCTCCTCACCTCGTGAGCTCATCAAGCAACAACCGCTTGATGGTTTGGACGATGATTTGCATTGAATGTATTTATTTATTTAACTTGTGTACACACGATCAAACCAGGAAAGTGACAATGGGGTTCGAAAAGATTGCGGCTTGGGATTGGGGGAGGGGGATTACCATGAGATGGTGGTGCACTGGCTGCTTGAAGCCCTGAAGGAATGGAACGGTCTCAGGAAGGTAGTTCCACAAACTAAACGGGAGAGAAGAGGAAACAAGGAGTTGAGGTGTGCGGTAAGCCTGGAATTTGGGATAAACAGGAGGGGACGGTGGAACAACCCGTGTGTCTGGGAGAAGCTGGACACTGTCCTCCGAGCTGTGCAGTGAGTGTGTCATCACAAGCTCATCTTGTTTTATTTTGTCTTTGGCACAGGAGGAGGCCTTTCGGCCCATCGTGCCTGCACTGCACCAATCCCAGTATCGTCACCCATCCCGATACAAGCTACCGTTACCATTCATACAAGCCAATATATCCAGGTACCCATCGAAATCCCGTTTAAACTTAAACCTAATGAAAGTCACGTGACCGGTCTTTGCGAACGAGCTTTGCAATCCCCGTTACCAGTCAGGAGCAGAACCTTGCCGCCAAATTTCAGCCGGATCCCTTGTCCCCAAATGTCCCCTTTTGTAAGTTGCCTGTTTATTTGCTGCACCACATCTCTCTCCCTTATCTCTGCACAACACACCCCAATAAATCCTGATCGTACCACATACCTTTCCTCGCCCATTGAAATAAATGATCAGGAATGTTCCCAGCTCGTCTTTGTGGTTTCTTCCATTGATCCAGCATGGTCCGAATCCAAGCTTAGCCGGGACTTTATTCCCAACGACGTGTTCCTTTTAGCGGGTACGTCCTTGGCAGTTCGCTCGGCTGCATCCGATCCGCAAAAGTGATCCGGTCCGGTAGAGTGATCCGGTTTGGATAAGGCGTACCGAGGGCGTGTTCCCTGGTAATTAAACCACGTGATTAATTAGGTAACCCGATTAACACATAGACGGGAGGACCCGAAGTCACGCGGTTGAGTTATTGGCGTCCATGGTCGGTTAAGTGACCCACCACGTCACGGAATTATCGTGTGTGACGGCCAACAATTCCGGGGAGTCTGGTGGGAGCCGAGATAGCTTCCCCCCCCCCCTAGTGGTCTTTTCACCCGAACCCCGGCCCGCAACAATATAAAAGGAGTTCGCTCTCGACGTGCCTGTGTGTGTGTGCGTGTGTGTGTGTGTGCGCGTGTCCGTCCGTCAACAAGTGTCCCAAAGGGTATTCCACTAATCAAGCAATAATGGTGCCCCACAGTGTGCAGCATGCACGTACACATGTAGCATCGCAAAACATACATATACATACAAGAAGCATCTAACATGCTGCACATAAACAGGATGATAAAAAATACCAACATAATTAAAACAGCAACGAGCAATGCCGGGTGTCCCTTCTCGTTTCTTCTTGTCACGACAGGATATATAGATTACAGTAGATCTACGTACATCATAGTAGATTTGTGCACATACACCAACACAACAGGCACGTACACTCACACACCACACACCTCCGGGAACAGGTGAGGGTCAATAAATTACAAGTCCCTCCCCATGGCTTCACAAAACCTCGAAGGTCAACGACTCGACCCTCTCTGACGTCATAGCAAAGATCGTAAAGCGGAGCAAGATCTCCCACTCGTGCGCAACCGTGTTCGATTCGGTGAAGTACGCAACGGAGCAGTACGGCGGCCATTTTAGTGAGCAAGCTGCTTTCTTGGTTGTAGTTCGACCGCTGTATCGATCGCGGAGTAGGAGGCAGGAGAGGGGCGGGAAAGAGAGTAAGGCGATGACACATTATCCATGTACAAGACAGTTTCTTTGTATCACAAGTGAAATTACACAAAATAAGAAGAGATGAGATAAAAGAAAGGGAGAGAAAGAAAGAAATTAGGACGGAGAAACAGAGAAGAGAAGCAAACAGATAAAAAAAGAGAAGGCAAATTGAGAGAGGAAAGGATAAAAATCAAATCCCAGACACATGCAGAAAGTATATTATTCTTACCTGGAGATGTATGTATGTATATATATATATATATAATTATATATCGGGCGTAGTGGCGTGCGCTTGTAATTTGGCTACTCGGAGGCTTGGGCTGGAGGATCGCTTGAGGACGGGTGTTCTGCGCTGGGCTGCGCTATGAGAGGGTGTAGGGCAGCCCGGAATCAGAGCGTAACCCAATCCTTATCCCTGTGTCGTAAGAAGCGACCAGGGTTGCGTCAGGAAGGGCATCCGGCATAAAACCTATGCCAAATCATGATGCGGATCATAACGGATGATCTGCTGTGGCGACCACGAATGAGAGCAGCCGAAAGATGAACAACATATATATATATATAGCATCATCATCAACAAAAGAAGTCATGCAACATAATCTGTATGATAAATATCACCTTCCAAGAAAGTATCCTTAGAAGTAACTATTTAGGCATGGGGAGAAATCCGGGGAGGGGAGGCAAGGGTCACCACCCCCCCCCCCTCCAACACACACACACATTTTAATGGGTATTGAATGTTCTCCCAAATGACCAATCAATAGTTGGTGAAGACCTTTTTTTCTTGTTTCTCACCTCTGAGTGCCTCCCCCCCCCCAATCAATTTTTATTTTTGCTTCCACATCTTTATGCCTCCTTTTTATGCGATTTACGCCAATGCATTTCGCCGTGGCAAAAATAGTTAAATGTATCTGTATTATTTATTGTAAAGCGCCTGATTCTAAGTGCTATTGAGATGTAATTTAAGTGTTATTTGTAGTTTTAAATGGTACATTTACATGTACGGTATGTCAAGTTTATGAACATAAATATAATGGTGTAAGACTATTGCACCTGGCAGCCAACCGAGGTGGAAACTGGGTCATAGCTTTCTGCCATTGACTAGCAAATTGAACAATAGTTTTGTTCTATTTTGCTTCAAAGTATGACCTTCTTTTCAGCAGACCCAGTGCCATACACCATACACCATTACACACACACACACACACACACACACACACACACACACACACACACACACACACACACACACACACACAATGCAAACAGCAAACATTCAATACACAATAACCTGTTGTACAATATCAAAATGATTGGTGTTCACGTAAATATGGAAGAATTTCTATTTAAACTTCATAACTTTACAATATATTTCCAAATGCCTTTGTTTTCCAAGTTCAGTATTCCTTTATTTTCCTTTCCAAGTCTGCATTTTCCAGTGTCTTCATTCATGTAGATGGATTTACTTTACTGGAAAAAAAAAAACGAAAAGTTCCGTGTCCTTGGTAAATGTACTTTTAAACGCTTTACCTGCAATGATTGTTCACACATTTTACAGGTGGAAATGAAACTTACAGTTACCCACGCTGAACATTGCATCATCTCCCGACAATTGATGAAAAGATAAATGATTTTCAATGATTTTCACGACATCAAGTCGGTATTCGATCAAAATATGAGATGCACAGGTGTCCAGGTATTTAAACATTCCGGTGTTCGTTTTCCTTTCCCTGTTCTTAGGGAATCTGAAGAAAGACAAATCAGGTCGTTTGGATCGACGGTTTGAGCAGTTTATTGCTGAGCATGATTCTGAGCATGAGGAACGAGACGCCATTGCTTTGTTACCTTGTGGAACATGTGTGTTGTGAACAGATTCCGGGTTGTTGGTTCGCGCAAGCTCGCTCTGCCTGTACTGTTAAAATGGCCGCCGAGGGAGTCCGTTGGATACTTCACTGTTTCGCACGAGTGGGCCGTCTTGCTCCGCTTCACGATCTTTGGTCAAACTTCCCAACAACGTTTGGTCTTCCACTCTTTCCCAAATACCATCTCTCATCCTGACAGGAACCTCACCTCAACTCCTCAAGCGGGACTCCGACACCACGTGTTCGTTGGATTCTTCTTCTTCTTATTCTTCTTCTTCTTCTTCTTCTTCTTCTGTTTCCCACGGTGAATGAAACGAGAAAATTCCATCTTCCTCTCACATTCAACGAAACATTTCCTTCCTTTATTTTAAATAGTTTTAATTTTTAATCTCGGCAACAGGTATTTCCACGAATCGGTCACTAAATAAAAGGTGTTTAAAATAAATCCGCAATCACGAGTCGGCGAAGACGCCGTTGCTAACTACACCGCTTAGGCGTCCATACGGTGTTCAGGGAATTATTAAAAGACGTTTCACGTGACAATCTCAAGTTGATCACGTGATCGTTTTTTTGAGTTCCTCATGTCGGTTCGACCACCTGAGAGGTTCCGACTGTGCTCGAACCGTCGTTATGACCCTTTTCATTGGTTTCTTCGGCAGCACGGCGGTCTAAACGAGGTGTAAAAGTCTCGATCTCCGCACCGCACCGTACGTACGTACGTACGTACGTCACGTGTAGAAATTAGATTTATCGACTTTCACTCACTTGATCAAGGTTGATGACTTCGTGCAGTCTGAGCGGCGTCACATCAGCTGTGAAGCTTGAAGTTCAAGAAGAAGCAACAAATGGCGAGTCACCGGCGGGTCAATTCGGCGTCGTGTCCACCAGATGATGTGATCCGCTCGACGACTCGGGGGTCATCAATGGCCAGTGCCCGTGGGAATAAGCTGCTCACCTTTCGGTGAGCTCACCCTCAAGCTCACCATTTGGTGAGCAGCTCATTCCTGTGGGACGATGATGGTCGTCCCACAGTTGAAAGGAGTGGGTTGACGATCGAGCCGCGATGAGGCGTGTGGGACGAAGCTGCCAGGCAGGACAAGCCTCGTCACACGTCCGTCCCTCGAGGGGGAGGTCCAACGGCCCGATAGTAGTGTGGGCTAAAATGATTGGTTAAGAAACCAGATTTTGAAAACCTGCACTACTACCGGTAGTCAACGACGTAGAGCATGCATACAGCGCTCTGTAGGCTTCCACTGACCAATTTATAAACACGAGTACATGCCCGAACGTGCAAAAACAAATTTAAAAAAGAAGAATTGTTACGTCAAATGTGACGTCATAGCACCGTGTCCTGTCATTGGTTTGGTAAATAAATGGCCATAACTTGGGAACCACTTGTCCGATTAATATCAAACCTTGAAAAGGCACATCCACAGGTTCCCAGCAATATACGTGGCAAGTTTCATTTAGATCAGACCAGTGGTTGTCGATAAACGGCGGTCGCAGACAGACAGACAGACAGACAGACACACACTGACACACAGAGATTGCTGCAATTATCGATAGATGATGCGATAATAACAATAATACATTGAACATCTTGATTCTTATAATACAAAATGTGTTTAAGCAAGATACTCGTAACACGGATGGAAATATAAATCGAAACGCAGCAAACGACCATAGGTTGGCAAACATTGCTCAGGCTTGATTGGCCGAATGACCTCGTGCATTGAAAATGCTCAAGACCGACAACGGCATGACCTTCGAACCGGAAACCGATGACCATGCCGCCGAGGATCCAAAAGATCTTGACACGCTCATCAGGAAATTTGACGATCACTTTATCGGTGAGGTCAATGAAACTTTTGAAAGATACCATTTTAACGGAAGAGACCAGAGACCTGATGAGAACATCTATGATGATGTGACTGCCCTGAGAACCTTGGCAAAGACGTGCAACTTTGGCGAGCGACATGACAGTCTCGTTGGAGATAGAATCGTGATCGGCATAATTGACCAGAGCACCGGAAAGCGACTTTTGGAGCGAGACCTCTCACTGAAAAAGTGCATGTCCATTTGCAAGAGTATGGAGGCATCTCGCAGCCGTCTCAAAGAGTTCGGAGCCACAGGTGCCGAGGCACAAACCGTGCACCGGGTCCAGCAGCGAGACAAAGGAAAAGGCGACACACCAAAGCGCTCGCCCACAAGATTTACCAAACCCTCAGCACAAAGACAGCAGGACTGTGAATTTTGTGGCTACAAGCACATCAGAAGGAAGGACAAGTGCCCAGCATGGGGAAAAACGTGCAAAAAAAATGCAATGGAGAAAAATCACTTTGCAAAAAAGTGTCGGAGGGCGAACATCCACATGATACAGGATGGAGGCAGCTCATCCAGTGACTGTGAGTGGATTGACTGCATAACAATGCGAGAAATTGTTGGCACTGTGACTGATGGCGCAGATGAGATATCTGCTGAAATGCTGATTGATGAAACACCAGTGAAGTTTCAGATAGATTGTGGTGCATCTGCAAACTTGCTACCAGCCAAGTACGCAAATGGATGCCAGCGTGACCCATGCAAGAAGACACTCGTTCTGTGGAATAAAAGTGAGGTGAAGCCCCTGGGCACCACAAGGCTGAAACTGCGCAATCCACAGAACAGAAAGAAATACTCTGTGGAATTCATTGTAGTGAAAGAGAACTTGGCCCAACTCCTGGGTGCAAAAGCGGTGCAACACATGGGACGGATCACTGTTAACAATAGGGAATTCAAGAGAGTTGCAAGCGTGAGGGATAAGACTGACCCTACGGCCGAACTTCTCGAGGAGTACAAAGATGTCTTTGGCGATGGTCTGGGCAAACTACCAGGGAAGGCCCATCTTGAAACTGACCCGACAGTTCCGCCAGTCATCTCGCCACCGCGTCGGGTACCCATCGCACTGAAGGACAGATTGAAAGCAGAGCTGGACCGTCTGCAAGATCTTGGAGTGCTTACTCCTGTGGACCAGCCGACCGATTGGGTCAGCCAACTTGTCATCTGCACAAAGAAGTCGGGCGATATGAGACTATGCATTGACCCGAGACCGTTGAACCGAGCTCTCAAACGTGAACATCACCCTCTCCCAATCATAGAGGACATCTTGCCAGATTTACAAGGTGCCAAAGTATTTTCAAAGGTTGACTTGGCATCAGGCTACTGGCACGTCGAGCTTGATGAGGCATCAAGCCTGCTGACGACGTTCCAGACGCCACATGGACGATACAAGTCAAATCGTCTCCCTTTTGGAATAAAGAACGCATCGGAAATCTTTGAGAAGCGCCTACAGCAAGCGCTGCTGGGTCTGGGAGGCACGATAGTAATAAGAGAGGACATTACAATCATTGGAAAAGGCGCCTCCATTGAAGAAGCAAAAGTCGACCATGACAGCAATTTGCGTGCTTTTCCGCAGCGTTGCCAGGAGAAAGGCATTAGCCTTAACCAGAAGAAATGCGAGTGGCGCAAAAGTGAGGTGCCACTGATGGGCCATGTCATCAGCGCTGATGGCCTGAAGGCAGACCCTGACAAGATCGAGGCCGTCACCAAACTACAAGAACCGAAAGACGTCCATGAAGTCCAGCGCCTGGTTGGATTTGTCAACTACCTGGCAAAGTTCATGCCCAGGCTATCCGACGTCCTCGAGCCGATTCGTTTGCTGACTCGGCAAGACATAGAGTGGCACTCGGACAGGCCACTAGCTCGTGCATTTGCTGAGATCAAGCGACTTGCGACGACGACACCTGTCTTGGCCTGTTATGAGCCACAGAAAGAGCTTGTCGTGCAGTGCGATGCCAGTGAGAAAGGGCGAGGTGCAACGCTGCTCCAAGAAGGTTTGGGCGGCCATGACGCTCATGACAATGACAGTTAAATATCAATATCGTTACACTGTGGAGGGATCCGCTCTGAGGTAACTCGCCTCCGGATTGGTTGGGGCGCGTCGGGCGATCGGTGTCCTCCCCTCATTGGACGAGGGGAACATTCCATCTGGCGGGGCGGGGTCGGCTCTGAGGTGATCTCACCCCCGCCTACGTCCATGGCCTCGAACACGTGCGTAATGGCGCTGAAGGAGTGGAGGGGGATTTAATGCAGAAGACTAACGAGAAACTCGCAGCGCACACATGAAATTCCCATTAGACATAAGGGAGAGATTCGAACGATCCACATTTACTTAACGAAATAACTAAACTTTGGGTCAACTGTTTGTGGGAATGTGAATGGTTTACAGATTCGTAACAATATGAACAAGATTCACTCTGAGGGAAGAGGCACAACCGAATTGTTTTATTGCGCATGCGCACGCTCCACCCCCTGGTGACGTCAATCCCAGAACATTCCAGGTGACGAATGTGAAACGCTGTGCGGTGTATAAACACGATTGAGTTTGATTTATATTTCGTGAATGTTAAACGTGTGGGAAGGTGTTTATCTCTCTGTCTCGCTGTGCAGTCACTCGTCGTGAGAACAGAATTATAATAAATATGAGATGCAGACTCGGCACATTACACAACACTGTTTGAGGAAACCGGAAGTGATGTAATAACGACGGTGTTGTTGCCACCAGGTGAGGAGCGGCTTGATCTCCACTTAATTGTTGTTCAGATTGGCTTCTGAGTTTTAATATTAATGACGTCATTATTCAGAATTTTAACGGTTTGGAAGTTTTTCCCGTAACACGTTCAATTGATGAGTTTTCCTGTTTCGTCGGTCACGTGACCGGGCGGCGCGAATCTGCTGCTGAGAAACCGTGAATCTATCATGATCACGTGATTTGTTTTTCCCGGAATACTTCAGGTTCTCCCCTCGTGTTCCTCACAGTCTCCTGTAGTGAGGACGATGCGCGATGATCCGAGATCTCTCGGACGAAGATCACAAAGCGAACACCCCGGGATCCACGAACGGCTTCGATGGAGGAAACACGGTCGATCCCGGAGTCCGTCCCTCACACAGCGGGTCCGTGGTCGGTTCACCCGAGGATAAGGAGTCCGGACCCGGTACGTGACGTTCTCTCCGTAACGAGATCTTGTGGTTCCTGGATGTTTCCTTTTCACCGATTGTTTGTGTTTCAGATGGTGTTGTGAAGGTGAAGATCGAGTCCGAGTTCGTCGATGATTCGTTCCCTCCATACGAAGGTTTGAACCACAAACTCATTCTCTCCACCACCGAAGGTGAAGGATCACGAGATGTCAACTGGTTGTGGACGGATTCGGATGAACCTTGGTGGACACGGTGGTTGGGTTCGTGTAGTAAATCCCTGCCGTTGTTAATTGAATCACATTGTTGTCCTTTGTGAATGAATGTGATTGTTAAACTGTTAAACGTTCCTGACTCACTTGGTTTTGTCCTTGTTTTTTTTCCAGATCTTGTTGTGAAAATGAAGATCAAATCTGAGTTTGTGGATGAATCGCCCTCTCAAGACAAAGGTGTCAACCTCATCAACATTGCAGTTGTACCGTTTACAAACAACGATTAATGTACATTGTACGGAGGTTGTTCTCCAGACAGACATTGTACTTACCTTCATGACGTGTAGATACTCGAACACCAAGATCGAACAGAAAAAAATCATGGTTGTGGATGGGGCATGATTTGAGATGGTGGGGAACAGCTGTCTTCAACAACTGGTGGGAAGAAGGGATTTAAGAGAATGTGGAAGTTGGTTACACAGGCAGGGACAAAAGAGGAACAAATGAGTGGAGGTGAGCATCAATCCTGGATTTAGGCAGTTCCACCAGAACGTCAGGCCGGATTAGATCTGTCACTTGCTGCAGGGACCATGTAAACCTGTGATAACCTGTTTCATGGTCGGGTTGTCGGTGACGAAAACGTCTCCCCCACCAGGTTTCCTAGTGAGGAGGGTGTATGATATGGACACTCAGCAGAATTATAAACAAAACCTGTCAAAGGGCCAAAACCTGTCAAAGGTCCAAAACCTGTCAAAGGGCCAAAACCTGTCAAAGGGCCAAAACCTGTCAAAGGAGACAAACACCGTCCAGAAGTTCCTTGTGAGCCAATGACCATCCATATCTAGTGCCCAACTGTCTGAAGACGTCCTCCTGCAGTTGGGTTACTTTTTTCGGAGATTTGTGGCAGGATTTGCACTCCAGCCACCGGAAAACCCTTTATTCCGCAAAACTCCCATTCTACTGCCCTTCGCAGGGCAACTCGCCAGATGACGGGATTGGGGCAAAGACTTTGGGACCCCCACTCCTTGATGATAGGAGGAAAAGCACAGATGTGTGTGTGTGTGTGAGTTTGTGTGTGAGTGTGTGTTTGAGTGTGTGTGTGTGTGTGTGTTTGGTTATATCTCTCTTTTCTTGTCTTTTTTGCTCTCATTTTACTCACTCTTTCTCTTCATTGTTTATTTATTTCCTTTTTCTTTCTTTCTCTCTCTCGTCTCCTCTCTTACCATCGCTCAATGTTTTTGATCCAATTGGAGTACAATGTTTTTTCTGTGTTAAATGTTTCATTCTAAAAGGGATTTATTGATCCTCTTTGTGAATTGCCATTACAGAGAAACAAATGAAAAAGGATTCTTGTTCCAAGTGTTCCCTGTTGGTCGACACTGAGGTCCCCTTCAATCATCACGTGACACGGACTCTTTGTCAGAACGCTGATATACGTAGTGGTGTGTCCAGCAACAACAAGAAAAACAGTTCTCTCAACATCCGAAAAGAGAAAGTCGAAGGAAGTGATAAACGACACAGGTGTGATGTGTGTTTGAAAGAATTTAATCGTTCATCAAATTTAAATCAACATCAAAAAATACATTCAGGTGTGAAAACCCACAAATGTTCAATGTGCAGTAAGGCTTTTACTCAATCATCAGATTTACACAAACATCAAAAAATACATACAGGTGTGAAACCCCACAAGTGTTGTGCGTGTGTGAAGGCCTTTAACCAATTATCAAATTTACATCAACATCAAAAAATACATTCAGGTGTGAAGTCCTACAAGTGTTCCGTGTGTGTGAAGGCCTTCACTCAATCATCAGGTTTAAACAAACATCAAAAAATACATTCAGATGTGAAACCGTACAAGTGTTCCGTGTGTGTGAAGGCCTTTCGTCGATTATCACATTTAAATGAACATCAAAAAATACATTCAGGTGTGAAGTCCTACAAGTGTTCCGTGTGTGTGAAGACCTTCTATCATTCATCAGATTTAAACAAACATCAAAAAATACATTCAGGTGCGAAGTCCTACAAGTGTTCCGTGTGTGTGAAGGCCTTCTATCAATCATCAAGTTTAAACAAACATCAAAAAATACATTCAGGTGTGAAGTCCTGAAAGTGCTCGACATGCAGTGACGTCTTTACACAGTTCTCAACTTTACAGAAGCATCAAAGAATCCCGATGAAAGTTAAACCGTACAAGTGTTCTGAGTGAAACGAGGCGCTGTAAGCAGACATTGAACTCGTGTACAAATTGAAAAGGACAACATTCCTGAAGGAGTTGTAACAGTGACTTTGGCCTAAATAATGACGACATGATGTTCAATGATCAAAATCTCACATGAAACCCAGAAAAGTGAAAAGATTATGCTAAAGTTAGAGAAATGTAACACTCGGACTCGACGCATGCACCAAATACACGTTGTTCTGTAAAACAAGTTAATTTTGTTTTCATTCATCTTTGTTTTGTTTATTAAACTTTTTCAATTTATCGATGATTCTTGTGATTGATAAATGATTCTTGCATGGAAGCCTGAGTAATCCAAGTTTGAAGTGGTTCCTCTGCACCAAGCTGTGTTCCATTGGTGGGTATCTTTCTAATTCTGGACCAAGCAACCAACCAACACAGGTCATTGTTCTGTCCCAAAGTGTGTAAAACACCGCCCGGAGCCAAGTCGTTCGGAGAGAAACTCCTTCCCTTCCCCAGTGGAGACAAACACCGCCCGGAGCCAAGTCGTTCGGAGAGAAACTCCTTCCCTTCCCCGGTGGAGACAAACACCGTCCGGAGGCAAGTCGTTCGGAGAGAAACTCCTTCCCTTCCCCGGTGGAGACAAACACCGTCCGGAGGCAAGCCGATTTTCATCAGTAAACCAAAAAGAGGTAGATGTGATAAGATTGCACACCAAGATGTTCAGTGTCGTTAACATTGTCACATTGGTGTACCATGGTTCTTGTACACTCACTGACCCAATCACAGGAGCTGTTTTTTTATGGGAGAGTCATCCTGTGCATCGGTGATGATATTGTTACGGATTTCAGAATCCGGTCTGATGAATGCATCCACACATCCAGGTCCTCAGACAGTTATTTCCTGAAATGCATGTTCAGATGAGCCCCATCCCCATGCCTAATGGGATTTTAAATGGAATGCGTTGAGAAGGGTGAAGAATCGATCCCCTCTCTTGTGGGAATTTTTTAAATATACAACAGACACGTTTACACACATTTCTTTCGCGAACTCTGAAGCCCGCCCTTATTTTTCCTCAGCAACGTTTATGTACGTATTTCTTTCGCAAGCGCCCTGACGCCCGCCTTTTTTGAGAGCGCACGGGTCGTCATGGTAACCGTGCGCAAGTGAGGTGGGGTGAGCTTGGTGGAGACTCTGCGCCCGCTGAGATGGGCCACAGATATAAAACGAATTGGAGATCCGTTCTGAGACGAGAGAAGTAAGAGGAGGGAGAAGAGAATGAGAAAAAAAACCAGAGAGGAAAAAGGAGGAGAGAAACGAGCAAGACGCGGGCAAGCGAGCCGAGAAAGAAGTGAGAGTTGAAGCACGTGAGGGAAGAAGCGAGTGTGTGGGTGTCTGACCAGCGTCAACGAGACAATTCGCCCTTCCCAGTGCTTGAGCAAGTGACCGTGTGGGTGAGAGCAGCGCCGACAACGAGTGAGGCACGGGTCGGTCACCAACGTGTGAGGCGCGGGTCATTCACCGACGGACCGTGTGGGTCACTGGACGTCACCAGTTTCCTGAAGTGTGAGGAGCTGCCCATGTCACAGCACCAGGGTCTAAATTGCGATAAACGATCTCGGTGGCCTCCCAGACGTCGACTGGCATTCAAGGCTGTGAGTGAGAGGGTACACGGCAAGGCTGGGTGCTGGCGACGGACGTGACACGCACGCACACCTTTCAGGACGTTTTCACTTCACGGACAACTCTCTGGTGAGCGAGACGACTCTTCTCCCCCCCCCCCCCCACACCAACTGAATGATCTTCTTGGTACCCTTGTCTGTGTTTAGCTGTAAGTCACCCTCCAATAAGCATCTGCTCTCTTTCTCTTTCCTGGCATTTTGATTGATTTTGCCTGAGTAATTATTCATTTCGGTTGCTTTCAAACTTATTCATTAATTACCTCAGAAAATAAAAAGAACTTTTTATTTTCTTATTATATTATTAAGAAAATAATTTGTTGACTTCCAACCTGTCCGTGTTTGTCCTTTCCTTCCATTGGTCGAGCATTGTCCGAACCTAGATAGACTGGGAGGTTATTACCACAGATTTGACCCAAAATAGGCGGCACGTACCATCGGTTAAAACTCTCGGCCGCCCGAATTAAAATCTAATGGAGAGAACATTGGTGCTTTGCCGAGGGCACGCTGCCCGCTCAGGCAACCACGTGACCTCCAGTTAAACGGCATAATTAGACGGTGGACACTGGAACTCGTGGTTAACTGGGTGGCGTTCGTGGTTCTAAAATCAAAAACAACCCATCGTACCACAACGCCAATTGTGAACGGTGGTCCCAGGTCCGGCTCCACCGAGGACAACCGGGGATTAATCCCCCTGAGTGAAAAGCTGGTGTCTCGGTATCCGTGGCCACAACAATATCAGTGTCTATCTATCCAAGTTGTTTCACCCTAACTTTGTTTTGGGGAATAAATACAAAGGGAAGTTTCACTCGAACCAAGCTTGCATTTCCATGGTTAACAAGTGAAATCCTTCAATACAGCGCGTGTGGTGAAGCAAATGAGTACACTAATGTTAAAATATGCAATTTATGCTTTTTCAGTTGAAAAACAATTAAAAAGCGAACTTAATATTTAAAATGTAAAAATCTTGTTATTATTGTGATAAGCACCTTTACATATAACAGAAGGAATGAAATCGTTCGATACAGCGTGGCAGGGTGCCGCAAAAGAATGATAGCATTGGAAGAACTCAGCTTTCAGCATTCGGCGATCGGCGCGAAATGCGATGGTGGGCGGAAATGACGTCTTTCGTTCGTTCGAACATGACAGGGGCGCGTTTCTTGGTTTTTTTCCCGTCAAGCAATAAATTTAATGTTTTTCACATATATAACATTAGTTTCGCACATTTCCATTGAAATACTCGGGTATTTCCGTCAATTCTCGCTATTTCCGTCGAGGTTACGCACTGCATCTACCGGACGGCCTTCATTGGCTGTCTTGAGGCACGTGGGGGGGGGGGGGGACAGGGGACACCGAAGACGTGGTCGACACCGGGGACATTTCAAACTCGGTGCAATTGTATACAGCACACGTGCCTCAAATTACTCAAATTTTTGTCAGGTCAGGTTCGATCTGTGACCTGCTACAGGTACCATGTAAACCTGTACTAACCTGTTCCATGGTCGGGTTGTCGGCGACTAAACCGTCTCCCCCACCAGGTTTTCTGGTGAGGAGG
The DNA here is from genome assembly GCF_056783735.1 of Eptatretus burgeri. Lineage (NCBI taxonomy): Eukaryota > Metazoa > Chordata > Myxini > Myxiniformes > Myxinidae > Eptatretus > Eptatretus burgeri. The sequence goes on along the minus strand of NC_140982.1, from coordinate 2,142,187 downwards.
GTGTTTGGATATGGACACCCAGCAGGATTAAAAACAAAACCTGTCAAAGGGCGGAGGAGCTCCTTGTGAGCCAACGGCCATCCATATCTAGTGCCCAACTGTGTCTGCGGACGTCCTCCTGCAGTTGGGTTACTTCTTATTAGGAGGTTGGTGGCAGGATTTGCACTCCAGCCACCGTAAAACGCTTCATTCCGCAAAACGCAAAAACGCAAAAAAATCTGAAAACCCACTCCGTGGGAGTACCTCCTGTGCAGCTTCCCTTCGCAGGGCAGCTCACCGGATGATGAGATTGGGGCAAAGGCTTCGGGACCCCCAATCTTTGATAGGAGGCAGACCACGGGGTAACATGCCTGGGACAGATTGCCGGAGAGTGTGTGTCGGAGTGGTGCTGAGGTGTCGTCCACCAGACGGCGGTCTCCTTGGGTTAACCTGAGGCGGTCCCTTCGGGTGGGTGCCTGGAATGTCCTATCCCTAAGAGAGGATGATCACCTGTCTCTGTTATCATCTGAGCTCAAGCGTTTGGACATCGGGATTGCAGCTCTCTCTGAGGTTCGGAGACCGGATTGCGGCGAGATAATGGTGGGTGGTTACACCTACTATTGGTCTGGTCGCTCTGATGGTTACCATACCCAAGGAGTTGCTGTAGCTGTGTCCAATAAGCTGACCCCAATGATAATTGAGGTAACACCGGTCAACGAGCGTATTATGAGATTAAGGATTCGTCACTCCTTAGGTGTCATTTCCCTGGTCTCTATTTATGCTCCGACTGAGGCGAGTGATCTTACCGTGAAGGATGCATTCTACGCCACACTCGAGTCTGTGGTTGATCAGTGCCCCAGACGAGATACACTTCTAGTCTTGGGGGATTTCAATGCATCGACTGGAACTGATAGGGATGGTTATGAGGTGTGTGTTGGTCCCCATGGGTCAGGAACTATGAACCAGAATAGCACTAAGTTCCTTGACTTTGCAAGAAGTCATGGACTTAGGGTGGCTGGTTCATGGTTTCAGTGCCCGCAAGCTCATCGCTGGACTTGGTATTCCAACGCTGGCGGTGTGGCAAAGGAGATTGACCATGTCCTCATTGACGGTCGTTGGAGGATGATCCAGAACTGCAGGGTCTACCGGAGTGCTCAGTTCCTCAATACTGACCACAGGCTTGTTGTAGCAACTCTAAAGCTGCACCTTAAATCCTGGAGAATGGTACCATCCCAGCCTAGGCTGGATGTTGCCAAGCTCAGGGATGAGAGAGTAGCTGAGGAGTTTGCGAACAGGCTGAGTGGACACTTGGGGGGTCTGGGTGCTTTGGGGGGTCCTGAAGAGTTGTGGAGCACCTTCAAGACCACCGTCCTTGATGTTGCCGGTGGATGCCTTGGAGTTCACCGCAGGGCAAAGAAGAATTTTGTCTCTCAAGGGACACTGGATACCATTGACCAGAGTCGCAGGGCCAGGCTGAATGGCAGAGCTGAGCTGTTCAGGGAGCTGAGGCGTAAAACTGTACGTGCACTGAGGGTGGACAAGGAGGCCTATGTGCGAGGAATCTGTGAGGGGGTAGAGCATCACCTGTGGACAGGTGATTCTCGTCCCGCTTACAGGGGAATTCGCGCATTACGTTCATCCAAGCCCATCCCTCGGAGCACTGCAGTTCGAGCAGAGAGTGGTAGGCTCTTGACAGAGGAGTCTGAAGTGAAGGCCCGCTGGGCCGGTTACTTTGAGCAGTTGTACCAGGCTGATCCCCCAGCTGTCGAGTTGGACGTCAAGGGTGTTACAATCCCTGTTGCTGACCCTCGAATCAACTGTGGTCCACCATCGCTTGTGGAAACACGGGCTGCGGTGAACCAGTTGAAACGGGGCAAAGCTCCAGGGATCTGTGGCATCCATGCTGAACTTCTCAAGGCTGGTGGAAATGCTGCACTCGCGTCGTTGCATGCAGTTTTGTGCTCTGCCTGGAACACAGGCATCATCCCAACTGACTGGAAGAGGGGCCTTGTTGTCCCTCTCTGGAAAGGGAAGGGTGATCGCCAAGACTGCAACAACTACCGAGGGGTGACGCTGCTCTCAGTGCCGGGCAAGGTCTTTGCTCGGATAATTCTTGATAGGGTTCGCCACCATCTGCTTGGAGCACCAGCGTCCAGAGCAGTCAGGCTTTACACCAAAGAGGTCAACGATTGACCGTATCCTTGCTCTTCGTGTCCTCACTGAACGCAGACGAGAGTTTCGGCAGGGGCTGCTTGCAGCCTATGTTGATCTCTGTAAAGCGTTCGATTCAGTGAATCGGGATGTCCTCTGGAGGATTCTTGGTCTTCGTGGGGTGCCACCGAAACTGATCGATCTGATGTCTGAACTCTACTCTGGTACTGAGAGTGCTGTGAAGTGTGGTGGTACCGCCTCTGACTTATTTCCAGTTGTTACTGGAGTTCGTCAGGGATGTGTACTTGCCCCCACACTTTTCAGCACTTGTATGGACTGGATTTTTGGGAGGATGTCGGAGAGATCAAGTTGCGGTGCATCGTTTGGCAATGTCAAGATCTCGGACCTTGATTTTGCAGATGATGCAGTCATCTTTATGAGACTTTAGACATCCTCTTGGTGGCCCTCGAGGTGCTGAATGAGGAGTCGGAGCCGTTGGGATTACGGATTTCTTGGGTCAAAACAAAGATCCAGGCTTTCGGTGACATCTTGGATGCTGCTGTCCTGTCTGTGTCTGTTTGTGGTGAGGATGTTGAGGTCGTGGATAGATTCACTTACCTTGGCAGTGATATTCATGTCTCCGCAGGTTGTGAGCCGGAGGTCAATAGACGTCTGGGTCGGGCCTGGGGAGTCATGGATTCACTGGATCATGGGGTGTGGCGCTGCCGGTACCTGTGCGGGAGGACGAAAGTCCGAGTCTTCAGGTCCTTGGTACTTCCAGTCTTGCTCTATGGGTGCGAGACTTGGACTTTGACCAAGGATCTGAGACGGAGACTTAATTCCTTTGGTACCAGGTCTCTTCGGAGAATCCTTGGCTATCGCTGGTCGGATTTTGTGTCCAACGAGCGGTTGCTGAGAGAGACTCGGATGAGATTTGTTACCTGCATAGTCCGTGAGCGTCAGCTGCGGCTGTATGGACATGTGGCTCGTTTTCCTGACGCTGATCCTGCTCACCAGATTCTCTCAGCGAGGGAGTCTCATGAGTGGAGGAGGCCAGTGGGCCGACCACGTGCCTCATGGTTGCAGCAGGTTGACCATCATCTCAAGGAGATGGGGATGGGCCTGGCATCTGCCTGGGGGATGGCCAGACGGAGGCCCCTGGAGTACCGGCGGAAAGTGGACGCAGCGACGCGCTGTTCTGGCACATGCTCCCATACCTGACCTGACGTGCCTCAAATTACTCAAATATTTGAAAAACAAATATTCAAATTACCTACAACTTTCCACCCAAGTCGTTCCATGAACCGGCTGACCACCCCGTCCCCTGATGCCTGACTGAATGAACTGAGAAAGGGATTTGTAATCTGTTCACAAAGCCGGCAGTAACTCGTGTTCTCTTCACAGAAAACACCACCTTCCATCCTCTCTTCAATCTCATTCCTCCCTCCAGGTCTTCAAAAGAGCTGTTCAACAACATCTCAAGTCATCCCCCATTCAAAACCATGATCTTTTCTCCCCCCATTAAACCACCTCGCACCCCTCTCCCAAAATCTTGTTTCTCTCTCCATGTTGTCCACCCTGTGTGCTCTCCCCAACCCCTCATCGTGACCTGCATCCCTTGTTTGTCCGTCTCCGTCGACCTTCTCCCTCCGTCCTGCTGTTGGTTCCCTTTGTTGTGTTTGTCCTCATCTGTTTTGGGCCCGAGCCCTTCCATGAGCCTCGACCGTGAACTGGCGTCTTCAAAAGATAAAATTTCCTTCGATACCGAATTTATTTTTGTTCCCGCCATTTTCTGCTGACAGTCCATTTCAACTGATTAATATTATTGTACTTCAGATTTGCTTATGAGTTTTAATATTAATGACGTCATTATTCAGAATTTTAATGGTTTGGTAGTTTTTCCAGCAACACGATCAATTGAGTTTTCCTGTTTCGTCGGTCACGTGACCGGGCGGCGCGAATCTGCCGCTGAGAAACCGTGAATCTATCGTGATCACGTGATTTGTTTTTCCCCGGAATACTTCAGGTTCTCCCCTCGTGTTCCTCACAGTCTCCTGGAGTGAGGACGATGCGCGATGATCCGAGATCTCTCGGGCGAAGATCACAAAGCGAACACCCCGGGATCCACGAACGGCTTCGATGGAGGAAACACGGTCGATCCCGGAGTCCGTCCCTCACACAGCGGGTCCATGGTCGGGTCACCCGAGGATAAGGAGTCCGGACCCGGTACGTGACGTTCTCTCCGTAACGAGATCTTGTGGTTCCTGGATGTTTCCTTTTCACGGATTGTTTGTGTTTCAGATGGTGTTGTGAAGGTGAAGATCGAGTCCGAGTTCGTCGATGATTCGTTCCCTCCATACGAAGGTTCGAACCACAAACTCATTCCCTCCACCACCGAAGGTGAAGGATCACGAGATCTAAACGAGTTGTGGACGGATTCGGATGAACCTTGGTGGACACGTTGGTTGGGTTCGTGTAGTAAATCCCTGCCGTTGTTAATTGAATCACCTTGTTGTCCTTTGTGAATGAATGTGATTGTTAAACTGTTAAACGTTCCTGACTCACTTGGTTTTGTCCTTGTTTTTTTTCCAGATCTTGTTGTGAAAATGAAGATCAAATCTGAGTTTGTGGATGAATCGCCCTCTCAAGACAAAGGTGTGAACCTCATCAACATTGCAGTTGTACCATTTATAAACAACGATAATGTACATTGTACGGAAGTTGTTCTCCAGACAGACGTTCTACTTTCCTTCATGACGTGTAGATACTCGAACACCAAGATCGTTAAGAAACCGAATTTGTTTTGATTGTCGAAAGGTTCACGGAACTTGTACGTGGCTCACGGGTGTGATGGAATCGATCGGTCACCGACATGGACTCACATCCATGAAAATACCGAGTACGAGTACACTGAACGGATCAGAACACAACAGAACAAAAGGAACGGGAGAGAGAGGGGGGAAACATCAACAGCAGAGAGAGGGGGAAACACCAACAGCAGAACCGAAGGCCAAGACAGAGGGCGGCGGACAAAAAATGGGTGTGAGGAGGAATTGGGTGGACAAGATGGATACAGAAGGAAACTCTCAGGAGGGAAACTTGAAATTTGGAAGGAAGGGGTGGGGTGGGGGTTAACGAGGGTAGACAAGATCATGGTTTTCGATGGGGAGTGATTTGAGATGGTGGGGAACAGCTGTCTTCAAAACCTGGAGGGAAGAAGAGGATTGAAGAGAATGTGGAAGTTGGTTACACAGGCAGGGAAAAAAAGGAGAACAAATGAGTGGAGGTGAGCATCAATCCTGGATTTAGGCAGTTCCACCAGAACGTCAGGCCGGATTAGATCTGTGACTTGCTGCAGGTACCATGTAAACCTGTGATAACCTGTTTCATGCTTGGGTTGTCACTGAGTAAACGGTCTCTCCCACCAGGTTTTCTGGTGAGAGTTCCCTGAAGACATCTGCTGCTCGAAGAGTGAGCGGTCGATGATGTAATCATTAAAAAAGACCGTCTCCCCCACCAGGATTCCTGGTGATGAGGGTGTATGATATGCACACTCAGCAGAATTATAAACAAAACCTGTCAAAGGGCGGAGGAGTTCCTTGTGAGCCAAGGGCCATCCATATTGAGTGCCCAACTGTCTGCGGACGTCCTCCTGCAGATGGGTGACTTTTTTAGGAGATTTGTGGCAGGATTTGCACTCCAGCCACCGGAAAACCCTTTATTCTGCAAAACTCCCATTCTACTGCCCTTCGCAGGGCAACTCGCCAGATGACGGGATTGGGGCAAAGCCTTTGGGACCCCCACTCTTTGATGATCGGAGGAAAAACACGGATGTGTGTGTGTGTGTGTGTGTTTGGTTACCTCTCTTTCTCTCTTTCCTTGTCTTTCTCACTCTCATTTTACTCTCTCTCTTTCTCTTCATTCTGTATTTCATGCCTTTTTCTTTCTCTCTCATCTCATCTCTTCCCTTCGCTCAAAAATTTTGATCCAATTGGAGTACAATGTGTTTTCTGTGTCAAATGTTTCATTCTAAAAGGGATTTATTGATCCTCTTTGTGAATTTCCATTGCAGAGAAACAAATGAAAAAGGATTCTTGTTCCAAGTGTTCTGAGTGTTCCAAGTGTTCCACCTCGTTGGTCGACACTGCAGTTTCCTTCAATCATCACGTGACACGCACTCTTGGTCAGTACGCTGATAAACTTATTGGTGTGTCGAACAAGAACCAGAAGAACAGTTCTCTCAACATCCTGAAAGAGAACGTCGAGGGAAGTGATAAATCACACAGGTGTTATGTGTGTTTGAAAGAATTTAATCGTTCATCAAATTTAAATCAACATCAAAAAATACATTCAGGTCTGAAACCCTTCAAGTGTTCTGTTTGTGTGAAGGCCTTCAGTCAATCATCACATTTAAATGATCATCAAAAAATACATACAGGTGTGAAACCCTACAAGTGTTCTGTGTGTGTGAAGGCCTTTAGTCAATCATCAACTTTATATCACCATCAAAAAATACATACAGGTGTGAAACCCTTCAAGTGTTCTGTGTGTGTGAAGGCCTTTAGTCGATTATCACATTTAAATGAACATCAAAAAATACATGCAGGTGTGAAACCCTATAAGTGTTCTGTGTGTGTGAAGGCCTTCAGTCGATTATCACATTTATATCAACATCAAAAAATACATTCAGGTGTGAAACCCTATAAGTGTTCTGTGTGTGTGAAGGCCTTTAGTCAATCATCAAGTTTATATCGACATCAAAAAATACATACAGGTGTGAAACCCTATAAGTGTTCTGTGTGTGTGAAGGCCTTCAGTCGATTATCACATTTATATCAACATCAAAAAATACATTCAGGTGTGAAACCCTATAAGTGTTCTGTGTGTGTGAAGGCCTTTAGTCAATCATCAAGTTTATATCGACATCAAAAAATACATACAGGTGTGAAACCCTATAAGTGTTCTGTGTGTGTGAAGGCCTTCAGTCAATTATCAAATTTATATCAACATCAAAAAATACATTCAGGTGTGAAACCCTACAAGTGTTGTGTGTGTGTGAAGGCCTTTCGTGAATCATCAAGTTTATATCGACATCAAAAAATACATACAGGTGTGAAACCCTATAAGTGTTCTGTGTGTGTGTGAAGGCCTTTAGTCGATTATCACATTTATATCAACATCAAAAAATACATACAGGTGTGAAACCCTTTAAGTGTTCTGTGTGTGTGTAGGCCTTTACTCAATCATCACATTTAAATGATCATCAAAAAATACATACAGGTGTGAAACCCTATAAGTGTTCTGTGTGTGTGAAGGCCTTCAGTCAATTATCACATTTATATCAACATCAAAAAATACATTCAGGTGTGAAACCCTACAAGTGTTGTGTGTGTGTGAAGGCCTTTCGTGAATCATCAAGTTTATATCGACATCAAAAAATACATACAGGTGTGAAACCCTATAAGTGTTCTGTGTGTGTGTGAAGGCCTTTAGTCGATTATCACATTTATATCAACATCAAAAAATACATACAGGTGTGAAACCCTTTAAGTGTTCTGTATGTGTGAAGGCCTTTACTCAATCATCACATTTAAATGATCATCAAAAAATACATACAGGTGTGAAACCCTATAAGTGTTCTGTGTGTGTGAAGGCCTTCAGTCAATTATCAAATTTATATCAACATCAAAAAATACATTCAGGTGTGAAACCCTACAAGTGTTGTGTGTGTGTGAAGGCCTTTCGTGAATCATCAAGTTTATATCGACATCAAAAAATACATACAGGTGTGAAACCCTATAAGTGTTCTGTGTGTGTGTGAAGGCCTTTAGTCGATTATCACATTTATATCAACATCAAAAAATACATACAGGTGTGAAACCCTTTAAGTGTTCTGTGTGTGTGAAGGCCTTTACTCAATCATCACATTTAAATGATCATCAAAAAATACATACAGGTGTGAAACCCTATAAGTGTTCTGTGTGTGTGAAGGCCTTCAGTCGATTATCACATTTATATCAACATCAAAAAATACATTCAGGTGTGAAACCCTATAAGTGTTCTGTGTGTGTGTGAAGGCCTTCAGTCAATTATCAACTTTATATCAACATCAAAATATACATTCAGGTGTGAAACCCCACAAGTGTTCTACGTATGTGAAGGCCTTTAGTCGATTATCACATTTAAATCAACATCAAAAAATACATACAGGTGTGAAACCCTACAAGTGTTGTGTGTGTGTGAAGGCCTTTCGTCAATCATCAAGTTTATATCGACATCAAAAAATACATACAGGTGTGAAACCCTATAAGTGTTCTGTGTGTGTGTGAAGGCCTTTAGTCGATTATCACATTTATATCAACATCAAAAAATACATACAGGTGTGAAACCCTTTAAGTGTTCTGTATGTGTGAAGGCCTTTACTCAATCATCACATTTAAATGATCATCAAAAAATACATACAGGTGTGAAACCCTATAAGTGTTCTGTGTGTGTGAAGGCCTTCAGTCAATTATCAAATTTATATCAACATCAAAAAATACATTCAGGTGTGAAACCCTACAAGTGTTGTGTGTGTGTGTGAAGGCCTTTCGTGAATCATCAAGTTTATATCGACATCAAAAAATACATACAGGTGTGAAACCCTATAAGTGTTCTGTGTGTGTGTGAAGGCCTTTAGTCGATTATCACATTTATATCAACATCAAAAAATACATACAGGTGTGAAACCCTTTAAGTGTTCTGTGTGTGTGAAGGCCTTTACTCAATCATCACATTTAAATGATCATCAAAAAATACATACAGGTGTGAAACCCTATAAGTGTTCTGTGTGTGTGAAGGCCTTCAGTCGATTATCACATTTATATCAACATCAAAAAATACATTCAGGTGTGAAACCCTATAAGTGTTCTGTGTGTGTGTGAAGGCCTTCAGTCAATTATCAACTTTATATCAACATCAAAATATACATTCAGGTGTGAAACCCCACAAGTGTTCTACGTATGTGAAGGTCTTTCGTCGATCATCACATTTAAATCAACATCAAAAAATACATACAGGTGTGAAGTCCTACAAGTGTTCTGTGTGTGTGAAGGTCTTTCGTCAATCATCATTTAAATCAACATCAAAAAATACATACAGGTGTGAAGTCCTACATGTGTTCTGTGTGTGTGTGTGAAGGCCTTTAGTCGATTATCACATTTATATCAACATCAAAAAATACATACAGGTGTGAAACCCTTTAAGTGTTCTGTGTGTGTGAAGTCCTTTACTTAATCATCAACTTTATATCAACATCAAAATATACATTCAGGACGTGAAACCCTACAAGTGTCCTGTGTGTGTGAAGTCCTTTACTTAATCATCAACTTTATATCAACATCAAAATATACATTCAGGACGTGAAACCCCACAAGTGTTCTACGTGTGTGAAGGCCTTTAGTCGATTATCACATTTATATCAACATCAAAAAATACATACAGGTGTGAAACCCTTTAAGTGTTCTGTGTGTGTGAAGGCCTTTACTTAATCATCAAGTTTATATCGACATCAAAAAATACATACAGGTGTGAAACCCTACAAGTGTTGTGTGTGTGAAGGCCTTTAGTCGATTATCACATTTATATCAACATCAAAAAATACATACAGGTGTGAAACCCTTTAAGTGTTCTGTGTGTGTGAAGTCCTTTACTTAATCATCAACTTTATATCAACATCAAAATATACATTCAGGACGTGAAACCCTACAAGTGTCCTGTGTGTGTGAAGTCCTTTACTTAATCATCAACTTTATATCAACATCAAAATATACATTCAGGACGTGAAACCCCACAAGTGTTCTACGTGTGTGAAGGCCTTTAGTCGATTATCACATTTAAATCAACATCAAAAAATACATACAGGTGTGAAACCCCACAAGTGTTCTCTGTGTGTGAAAGCCTTTAGTCGATTATCACATTTAAATCAACATCAAAAAATACATCCAGGTGTGAAACCCAATAAGTGTTCTGCGTGTGTGAAGGCCTTTTCGTCGATTATCACATTTAAACAAACATCCAAAAATACATACAGGTGTGAAACCCTTCGAGTGTTCTATGTGTGTGAAGGTCTTTACTCAATTATTAAGTTTAAAGAAAGTTGAAACCGTATAAGTGTTCTGTGTTCTGTGTTCTGAGTGAAATGAGGCACCGGAAGCGGACATTGAACTCGTGTACAAATTGAAAAGGACAATATTCCTGAAGGAGTTCTGAGTACCAGTAACTTTGGCCTAAATAATGACGATATGATGTTCATTGATTAAAATCTCACACAAAACCCAGGATTGTGAAAACATGATGCCAAAGGTAGAGAAATGGAACACTTGGACTCGACACATGTTCCAAATGCACGTTGTTTTGTAAAACAAGTTAATTTTGTTTTCATTCATCTTTGTTTTGTTTATTAAACCGTTTTTCAATACCTCGATGATTCTTGTGATTGATAAATGATTCTGGCATGGAAGCCTGAGTAGTCCAAGTTTGAAGTGCTTCCTCTGCACCAAGCTGTGTTCCATTGGTGGGTATCTTTCTATTTCTGGACCAAGCAACCAACCCAACACAGGTCCTTGCTCTGTCACAAAGTGTGTAAATCTCAAACCCGAGCATTAACAAGTGGAATCGAACTTGTATCAGTCAGTGTAGGAAGAATGCATTAATGTCGATGGTAAAAGGAGAGAACTCAAGTGTCTGACTGGATGGAATACTTTACTCGTGAGAGACGTGAGAATCCTACCGGGATAAAAACTATCTATAAATATAAAGTTGAAAGTGTGTCTGTGTTTCTCTGTGACCTATGCACGAGAAAAGTACTGGACTGATTCTCACCAAACTTCACATGCTGACAGAACATGTACCCGGAGGTGTCCCGATGTAAAAGAATTGTACTTCCGGTTTCCGAAATATGACGTCATCACCTGATTTTTGTAACGTTAATTTTTCAAGTTCAGCCGATTGACATGGGGCCACCATATACAATATATCTAACATATGATTTTAAGTTTTTGTTTGTTTGTTTGTCTGCACGCGCTAATCTCCTGAAAGGTGAAAGATAGGAGCTAACCACTAAAACAAAAAATGTCGGGATGGGCCCCGGGAAGGTTATAGGCTATGTGGCAAGCCCTCGAGGCCGGAGGGGGGGGGTGAGGGGGTGTGTTTCCCCCTCACCAACCCCCTTAGTCTATGACTGCCATGGCCCAAGAGGGAACTGATACTGGGCTCGTGTCAGACATATTGTGACGTCCACGGGACTTGAACAGTCCCGCCAACGTAGAATGAGCCGAAACGATGGAGGCGATTTATTTGTTTATCACCCAAACATGGCGGTTCTAATCGCTCCACCGCAAACGGGACGAGGAAGGTGGCACGAGTCACTTTTCACTGAGTTGATGATGTTTATTTGTTTTTTTTATAATTACCAGAAATAACAAGACTCGGCAAGAAGAGGGATCCGGGGCGATTCGACGGGATGGTGTGGGATCGGGCGTGGGGAAAAACACAGACAATTCCAATGAATATACAGTTCTCAATCCCTCTAAGGCGCCAAACACACACACACACACACACACACAAAACGTAGCAATCTCTGGTGGTCAGGCTGGACCGTGGTGTGGACGCAACTGTCCCTGGATCGGCGCCGGACGAGCCGGCCTTGCTCTCGCCAGGGGGGGGGCAGGAGAAACCTCGGTGCTGTCGACCTCTTGGTCCTGGCCCAAGTCCGCCCACAGTGAGGAGACACTGTTCCCCTTCCGTTCCCCTGTGGAGACAAACACTGCCCGGAGGCAAGCCGTTCTGAGAGAAACTCCATCCCTGCCCGTTAACAAAATTTCAGGTCCACTGATATGATAATTGACAATTTTATGCAAACTTAACCTTTTCTGATCTTTAACCGAAAAAACAGAAGAACAGAAAAAGAACGCAGAGAAAACACAGAAAAAACCCATTAAGAAACAGTAAGAAACCAGAAAAAAACCCACAAAATCCAGAAAAATGAAAAAACAAAAAAGAACCAGAAGAAACAAAGCAAACAGAAAAAAAAATCCTGAAAATGACAGGGTCTTTATTCACCATTATTTTTGGCTGCTGAACCCCTTGACTCTGAACAGGCCACAATTTTTTTTTCAATTTCCTCATATTATTGAATACCTGATCATCATCGCTACGAATCGCTGAGTACATTGCAATGCTTTTAAACACCCGGAGACACCAGCGTTCGTGGCTTTATTTCATTTCCATCTGGGTCATCACCTCGAAAATGTCAAACGAAGATCCAGAATTGACTAAGCAGCAGTTCCAACTGCTAGAAAAATGTTTGTTTGTCCAATTTGGACATGCTTGATATTTCGAGCATCTCCAGGAGGTGTGTGTTTAACACCACGGGTCGGTGATCGGGAATCGCTTGTCAACTCGCCACCTCCTTGGGAAAGGCACTGTGAGATCGTCCAAGGGTTGGTGCACAAACATCGACGTACGCCCTGCCTGCGAAACACCAGGATGGTCGTTTATCGCGGAGTCAAGATTCAAACTCACGATGGACAGTCTTTTCCACTGACAGCTCCATTAAAAAGGAAGAATCAGTAAACCAATAAGAGGTAGATTTCATAAGATTGCACACTAAGATGTTCAGTGTCATTAACATTGTCACATTGGTGCATCATGGTTCTTGTACCTTCACTGACCCAATCACAGCAGCTGTTTTTATGGGAGAGTCATCCTGCGCATTTGTGATGATATTGTTATGGATTTCACAATCCTGTCTGATGAATGCATCCACACATCCAGGTCCTCAGACAGTTATTTCCTTAAAGGCATGTTTATATTCGCCCCATCCCCATGTTTTCATGGGATCTTAAATGTAATGCATTGAGAAGGGTAAAGAATAGATCCCCTCTCTTAGGCCTTAGTTATGTTATTGCGAACGCAGTGAGCTTCATACTTAACGCGTGGACATGACAGAATAGGAAACAACAACAACAACACAATACCCCTGACTATTTGGAATCCATGTCGTTAGATATGACCTTTTGCTTCCGGTTGTTGTTAAACGCTGTGCGGTGTATAAACACGATTGGGTTTTATTTCTATCTTGTGAATATTACTTAATGTGTGCACATGAGAGAATAGGAAACAACAAAAACAACACAATACCCTGGCAATTGTGAATCTGTGTTGTTGGCTATGACCATTTTGCTTCCGTTTTTTTTTTTGCTTCTGTTTTTTTTTTTTGTTTCCGGTTTTTGTCATGGGGAATGATGCATGCCGGGAGATAATGACCGGAAGTGTTTATTTATTTATTCAATTATTTTTTTCCCAAAGTTAATTTTATACTTCCGAAAGTGATTTTTTTTTCATGACAGGAAGTGTTTATTTTGTATTTAACATATCCGGGAGTGATTTTGAAACTCTTTCCGGAACTTTTAATTTCTTTTATTCTTGACCAGAAGTGATCGTTTATTTATTTATTCAATAATTTTTTTCCCAAAGTTAATTTTAATAAAGATATCTCCCGCATCATCAAAAAATATTTTTTCATCGTGATTTACATTATTTATCGCTGATCCCGAATCCAGGCCGAAGTAACCGGAAATTGCGTCAAAATCATCAGCTGTGCGGCATTTACATGTACCACGGTATAGTTGGCAAGTATACAGTTGTGAACAAGTTTTATGTAAAGTCAGAAGCGAATGTAAGGAGAATTCTACGTTCGCTTCTCGGCTTTGCCTATTCCATACCAACTTGGTTTATGGATCCGCCGACGGTATATTTGCCGAAATGAAACATAAATATATAACACATTTTTAGCCTTTTATATTTATTCATTTTCCGCCGAAGGTGCAAAAGTTTCAAAACCCGAAATGTAAATGTCGGCATTTATTTTCAAAATATAATTTCGTACGTGCGCACCAAAATGCCGAGTCACCTTTAACCGAGCTGGGCAGTAAAGCTGCGCAGTCGTCTTCGGTTATGGCGTCTGAGCAGTGGCCAGCATGGTTCAGATTGACTGTTGTTTCTCGGGCGAAAGTGATTGTTTGAAGTTTTTTTTTTCTCTCTCTCTACCTTGTCGAGGCTCGTGTGAAAGCTAACACACAACGCACATCATGGGGGACATGAGACAAGAGAGGAGGGAGTGGGAAGGACAAAACAGTAGGGAACAGACATTAGGAGATCTGTGGAAGGGAGAGGTATGGGACGGGGACCATGGGGAATAGAAGATGGACATTACAGGGACTTTCAGGAAGGAAAGCAGGGAATTAGAAGGAGGTGGGCTTTGGTGGATTATCGGGGGTAGAAAAGATCGAGGATTTGGATGTGGGATGATTAGAGGTGGTGGTGAACAGCTGTTTTGAAGACCTGGAGGGAAGAATGGGAATGAATAGAGTGAGGGAGTTTATTCCAAAGGCGGGAAAAAGAGGAATGAAAGAGTGAAGGTGAGCAGTGATTCGTGATTTTGGTAGTTTTACCAGAAGGGGGTTGTTGGCAGACCTTGAGCGCCCTGCGGAAATGTGGTGGTTACAAATCGCAGAGAGAGCTGGGGGGGGCGAGGCTGGAGAGGAGACGGTAGAAGACAGAAAGACTACAGACCAACCTGCGGTGAATGAGTGAGAGGCCCAAAGACTCAGTCTTATTGCGGGAGATGCCGATGATCTGAAATGCCTTGGTTTCTACACTGTGAAGCCGAGAAAGGTGGGAGGCAGGAGCAGCAGCCCAGAGTGGAGAGCAGTACTCCATCAGGCTGTGGACAAAAGCTTTGTAAGTGGTCAGGAGCTCAGGTGGGCCGAGGAAGGACTTTGCACGACGGAGGATTCCCAATCGGCGACTGGCTTTGGAGGCGAGGTTTGAAATGTGGCTTTCCCAGGAAAGGTCATGGCAGATAGTGAGACCCAGAAGCTTGAAAGAAAGGACTTCTTCCAGAGGATTGTTGAGAAAGTGGATGGGGGGGTTTCTAAACGGTCCTTTTGAAGAGACATAGAGTGTGAGATTTGTCCGGATTGAAAGACATGTTCTACGTGTTGGACCAGTTTGTCATTTTATCCAGATCTGCAGTGAGCGAAGAAGTTGCTGCTTGCCGATCTGAGGGATGACCGATGGTACGGCCGAGGGTGGAGTCATCAGCAAACAGATATAGAGGATTTTCCAGAGAGTCCGAGAGATCATTGATAAAAACCAGAAAAAGAACAGGGCCCAGAACGCGACCTTGAGGAACTCCAGCCTGGACAGGAAGAGGGGATGAAAGAACTCCATTTATGGCCACACGGTGACTGCGACAGGAGAGGAAGTCTGCGAGCCATGAGTTGTTAAGAAGTATGTCAGCGGTATAAATTCGAGTGACTGTATTGGTAATTTAATCACGCAACATCTTGACGACGAATATTCTGGCCGAACGATTGCATCAATTCAGTGCAGCAGCAGGGATGATTCGCACGCTACTCTCGATCGTGCCGATTTTGTTTCCATCGAAAGTTGTACACCGCTGTTCGTATTGAAAGATTTTGGTGCCAAGTACGTCAAAGTTTCCATGCGAGATGCTGATATTCCGCCTTCAACGGACCAGAAATCAGCCTTTGATGTGCTCATGGGGATGGGGAGATGGTACGATCAGATGCCCACTGAAAACTAAGCTGGTTATGGCTCTGATTGACCGTTTTGAGCGTGTTGACTGCGAGTAGACACATTTTTTAAATCATATCCAGCACTATGCACTGGTGTGCACGCACACATCTACGACTTGGACAGTAATTTTCTCGGCATTGTTTCCATTTGTTTGATGATCCAACAGGTTCCTATAAGAAAAACATGCCACACTATATTGTAAAAACAAGTTTTAATCCTTCTTTATTGTTTTTCACATCAGATGATCCAGTGAACAATGGCATCCTGCATTTGAATGGTTTTCCATCTTCAATGTTTTCTTAGATCCTCCTGGTCCGGGATTTATATCCCCCCCTCCCACCTACCCTTGTCTTTTCCATGGAACATCCGAAAAAAAATCATAAAAATATATAATTTCTAAAAATTGAAATTATATTTATATTTCGACCTACACCGGGCGTAGTGGCGTGCGCCTGTAATCCGGCTACTCGGAGGCTTGGGTTGGAGGATCGCTTGAGGACGGGAGCTCTGTGCTGGGCCGCGCTATGAGAGGGTGAAGGGCAGCCCAGAATCATGGCAAAACCCAATCCTTATCCCTGTGTCGTAAGAGGCGACCAGGGTTGCGTCAGGAAGGGCATCCGGCGTAAAACCTATGCCAAATCAGTATGCGGATCATAACGGATGATCTGCTGTGGCGACCCCTAACAGGAGCAGCCGAAAGACGAACAACAACAACATTTCGACCTACCGAACCTACATTTTAGCTGAAGAACTGCGTAAACCAAGTTATAAAAATAACTAAGGCCTAATGGGAATTTTTTTTTCTTGATGACAGACACATTGATACATATTTCTTTCGCGAGCTCTGACATCAGCCATTATTTTTCCTCAGCATCGTTTATGCATGTATTTCTTTCGCGGGCGCCGACGCCCACCTTTTTTTGAGAGCGCACGGGTCGTCATGGTAACCATGCACAAGTGGGGCGGGGTGAGCTTGGAGGGGGACTATGCGCCCGCCGAGACGGGCCGCATATACAAAACGAATTGGAGATCCGTTCTGAGGCGAGAGAAGTAAGAGGAGGGAGAAGAGAATGAGAAAGAAAGCCATAGAGGAAAAAGGAGGAGAGAAGCGAGCAAGACGCGGGCAAGTGAGCCGAGAAAGAAGCGAGAGTTGAAGCATGCGAGGGAAGAAGCGAGCCAGAGAGGAAGTGAGCAAGTGAGCAAGCGAACGTGTAGTGCGCGTGTGGGTGTCTGACCAGCTCCAACAACGAGACAATTCGTCCTTCCCAGTATTTGAGCAAGCGAGCATGTGGTGCGCGTGTGGGCGAGAGCAGCGCCGACAACGAGTGAGGCATGTGTCGGTCACCAACGTGTGAGGTTTGCTGGGTCATTCACCGACGGACCGTGTGGGTCACTGGACGTCACCAGTTTCGTGAAGTGTGAGGAGCTGCCTGTGTCGCAGCACCAGGTTCTAAACCCGCGACAGACGATCTCGGTGCCCTCCCAGACGTCGACTGGCATTCAAGGCTGTTCGCGAGAGGGTGCACGGCAAGGCTGGGTGCTGGCGACGGACGTGGCACGCACGCACATATTTCAGGACGTTTTCACTTCACGGGCAACTACTCTCTGGTGAGCGAGACGACTCCTACCTCCCCCCCCGCCCTTGATTGATTTGCTGGGTACCCTTTTCTGTGTTTAGCTGAAAGTAAGTCAACCCCCGATAAGCATCTGCTCCCTTTCTCTTTCTTGGCATTTTGATTGATTTTGCCTGAGTAATTATTCATTTCGGTTGCTTTTCAACTTATTCATTTATTTACCTCAGAAAATATAGTTCTTTTTTAAAATGTATTTTATTATTAATATATGATTTTTGACTTCCAACATGTCCGTGTTTGTCCTTTCCGTCCATTGGTCTGGCATTGTCTGAACCGAGATAGACTGGGAGGTAATTACCACAGATTTGACCAAAAATAGTCGACACGTACCAGCGGTTAAAACGCTCGGCCGCCCTTATTAAAATCTAATCGAGATAACATTGGTGCTTTGCCGAGGGCACGCTCCCCGCTCAGGTAACCACGTGACCGAGTTAAACGGCGTAATTAGACGGTGGACACTGGAACTCGTGGTTATCTGGGTGGCGTTCGTGGTTCTAAAACAACCCACCGTACCACAACGTTAATTGTGAACGCTGGTCCCAGGTCCGGCTCTACCGAGGACAACCGGGGAATAATCCCCCTGAGTGAAAAGCTGGTGTCTCGGTATCTGAGGCTGCAACAATATCTATGTCGATCGATCCAAGTTGTTTCACCCTCACTTTGTTGTGGGGAATCCATACAAAGGGAAGTTTTACTCGAACCAAGCTTGCATTTCCATGGTTAAAAACAAATAATCAAATTACCTCCACCTTTCCACCCAAGTGTTTCCATGAACCGGCTGACCACCCCGTCCCCTGATGTCTGACTGAATGAACTGAGAAAGGGATTTGTAATCTGTTCACAAAGCCGGTAATAACTCGTGTTCTCTTCACAGAAAACACCACATTCCATACTCTCTTCAATATCATTCCTCCCTCCAGGTCTTCAAGACAGCTGTTCACCAACACCTCAAGTCATCCCCCCTTCCGAAACCATGATGTTTTCTACCCCCATTAAACCACCTCACACCCCTCTCCCCAAATCTTGTTTCTCTCTCCATGTTGTGCACCCTGTGCGCTCTCCCCAACCCCTCATCGTGACCTGCATCCCTTGTTTGTCCGTCTCCGTCGACCTTTTCCCTCAGTCTTGCTGTTGGTTCCCTTTGTTATGTTTGTCCTCATCTGTTTTGGGCCCGAGCCCTTCCATGAGCCTCCACCGTGAACTGGCGTCTTCAAAAGATAAAATTTCCTTCGATAACAAATTTGTTTGTGTTCCCACCATTTTCTGCTGACACTCCCTTTCAACTGATTAATATTATTGTTGTTCGGATTGGCTTCTGAGTTTTAATATTAATGACGTCATTATTCAGAATTTTAATGGTTTGGTAGTTTTGCCCGTAACACGATTAATTGATGTTTTCCTGTTTCGTCGGTCACGTGACCCTGCGGCGCGAATCTGCCGCTGAGAAACCGTGAATCTATCGTGATCACGTGATTTGTTTTTTCCCGGAATACTTCAGGTTCTCCCCTCGTGTTCCTCACAGTCTCCTGTGGTGAGGACGATGCGCGATGATCCGAGATCTCTCGGGCGAAGATCACAAAGCGAACACCCCGGGATCCACGAGCGGCTTCGATGGAGGAAACACGGTCGATCCCGGAGTCCGTCCCTCACACAGCGGGTCCATGGTCGGTTCACCCGAGGATAAGGAGTCCGGACCCGGTACGTGACGTTCTCTCCGTAACGAGATCTTGTGGTTCCTGGATGTTTCCTTTTCACGGATTGTTTGTGTTTCAGATGGTGTTGTGAAGGTGAAGATCGAGTCCGAGTTCGTCGATGATTCGTTCCCTCCATACGAAGGTTTGAACCACAAACTCATTCCCTCCACCACCGAAGGTGAAGGATCACGAGATGTCAACTAGTTGTGGACGGATTCGGATGAACCTTGGTGGACACGTTGGTTGGGTTCGTGTAGTAAATCCCTGCCCTTGTTAAGGCCCAGTCACACCTTGACGTTTTAGCCAGCAATGGCAACGTATTAAAATGTATGTAAAACGCTGGCTTACGTTGAACTTTTGATGTTTTTTTTTTAAAGATTCGGACGTATTCATCACGACTTGGTCTTATGCATAACGTATTAGTAACGGACACAGAACGTTTCGTTGTGTTATAGATAACTTATACCAACGAATGCTGAACCTGTTGTCGGCCTTCACAACCTATGCCCAACGATAGTCTAACTTATGCATAGCGCGCTGCACGCGTCGCCGACGATGACGTGGCGTATGTTATGAAAAAGCTGCCGCACAACGATTCAAGTCATAACCGCCGCAGAAATGGAAGTGTCAACATCGCAGTCACACCTTGGCGATCTTGCCAGCGTATGCCGACCTCTGAAAAATGCGTCTAAAACGCTGGCGCACGTCGAATACGGTATGGGTAAGTTTGGTATGCGTGAATAGAACGCTAAAGTACGCTACCATACGTCGTAGTAAGTGGAGTACGTCTTGTAATTTTAAACATGTTGAAAATTTTCCGACGTACTTGCTGTATGACACACGCTCCGCATGCGATGGGAATAAGTTGTACGCACGATATGCGATCGTTGACACACATCGACACACGTTACTTGTAAGGTGCTCATAAGTCGAAACACGTCAAGGTAATGGTTAGCGTCAATGTTCCAGACTCCCTGGTTTTTTTCTTCGGTATGACGGTGTTCAGTGTACAGTGCGGTTATTATTTAAATCGTTGAGCGGCAGCCTATTAATTTTATTATATTATAACCGCACTAGAAATCGAAGTGTCAAAATCACCATCATACCAAAGGAAGGAAGAAAAAAAAACCGTAAAAAAAAAAAACCAGGGAGTCTGGAACACTGATGCAAACCATTACCTTGACGTGTTTCGACTTATGAGTAACTCACAAGTAATGTGTGTCGATGTGTGTCACCGATCGCGTAACGTGAGTACAACACGTTACTCATAGGTTAGAAATAAGTTTCGGGTACGCTAAACATTACCTCGACGTGTTTCGACTTATGAGTAACTCACAAGTAATGTGTGCCGACGTGTGTCAACGATCGCGTGACGTGCCTACAACTTATGGCCAGCGTTATGCGGAACGTGTGAGTCATATGCTGGCATAAGTCTTAAAATTTCAAGCATGGAAAATTTGAGGACAACCCAAAAGTACAACGTTTAAAGCCAGCGTACAACGACGTATGGCAGTGTTTTTCAGCGTGCTCTCAATATTATTAAAACTTACCCATAACGTATTTGACGTGTACCAGCGTTTTAGACAAATTTTACAAAAATCGGCATAAGCTGGCGAAAACGTCAAGGTGTGACTGGGCCTTCAGTTGAATCACCTTGTTGTCCTTTGTGAATGAATGTGATTGTTAAACGGTTCAACGTTCCTGACTCACTTGGTTTTGTCCTTGTGTCTTTTTTCCAGATCTTGTTGTGAAAATGAAGATCAAATCTGAGTTTGTGGATAAATCGCCCTCTCAAGACAAAGGTGTGAACCTCATCGACATTGTAGTTATACCATTTACAAACAACGATTAATGTACATTGTACGGAGGTTGTTCTCCAGACAGACGTTGTACTTACCTTCATGACGTGTAGATACTCGAACACCAAGATCGTTCAGAAACCGAATTTGTTTTGATCGTCGAGACGTTCACGGAGAACTTGCACGTGGCCGACGGGTGTGATGGAATCGATCGGTCACCGACATGGACTCACATCCATGAAAATACCGAGTCCGAGTACACTGAACGGATCAGAACACAACAGAACAAAAGGAACGGGAGAGAGAGGGGGAAACACCAACAGCAGAGATAGGGGGAAACACCAACAGCAGAGAGAGGGGGAAACACCAACAGCAGAGAGAGGGGGAAACAAAAACAGCAGAGAGAGGGGGAAACACCAACAGCAGAGAGAGGGGGAAACACCAACGGCAGAGAGAGGGGGAAACACCAACAGCAGAGAGAGGGGGAAACACCAACAACAGAGGGAGAAAAACCAACAGCAGAGAGGGGGAGAAACACCAACAGCAGAGCCGGGGGCCAATACAGAGGACGGCGGACAAAAAGTCGGTGTGAGGAGGATTTGGGTGGACAAGATCGATACAGGAGACTCTCAGGAGGGAAACTTGAAATTTGGAAGGACAGGGTGGGGTGGGGGTTAATGAGGGTAGAATAGATCATGGTTTTGGATGGGGGATGATTTGAGATGGTGGGGAACAGCTGTCTTCAAAATCTGGAGGGGAGAAGGAGATTGAAGAGAATGTGCTTGGTTACACAGGCAGCGACAAAAGAGGAACAAATGAGTGGAGGTGAGCAGCAATCCTGGATTGAAGCAGTTCCACCAGAAGGTCAGGCCGGATTAGATCTGTGACTTGCTTCAGGTACCGTGTAAACCTGTAATAACCTGTTTCATGGTCGAGTTGTCAGTGACGAAACCGTCTCTCCTACCAGGTTTTCTGGTGAGAGTTCCCTGAAGATATCTGCTGCTCGAAGCATGAGTTGTCGATGATGTCATCATCAAAAAAAAGACCGTCTCCCCCACCAGGTTTCCTGGGGATGAGGGTGTATGATATGGACACCCAGCAGAATTATAAACAAAACCTGTCATAGGGTGGAGGAGTTCCTTGTGAGCTAACGCCATCCATCTCGAGTGACCAACTCTCTGCGGACGTCCTCCTGCAGATGGGATACTTTTTTAGGAGGTTTGTGGCTGGATTTACACTCCCGTCACCATAAAACCCTTCACTCCGCACAACCCACAAATGCAAAGGAATGGAGAGTTCCTCCGATGCTGCTGCCTGCCCTTCGCAGGGCAACTCTCAAAATGATGGGATTGGAGCAAAGCCTTTGCGACCCCCACTCCTTGATGATAGGAGGAAAAGCACGGATGTGTGTGTTTGAGTGTGTGTGTGTGTGTGTGTGTGTGTGTGTGTGTGTGTGTGTGTGTGTGTGTGTGTGTGTGTGTGTGTGTGTGTGTGTGTGTGTGTGTCTGTGTGTGTGTGTGGTTACCTCTCTTTCTCTCGTTCCTTGTCTTTCTCACTCTCATTTTACTCTCTCTCTCTTTCTCTTCATTCTGTATTTCTTGCCTTTTTCTTTCTCTCTCTCTCTCTCTCTCTCTCTCTCTCTCTCTCTCTCTCTCTCTCTCTCTCTCTCTCTCTCTCTCTCTCTCTCTCTCTCTCTCTCTCTCTCTCTCTCTCTCTCTCTCTCTCTCGTCTCCTCTCTTCCCTTCGCTCAAATTTTTTGATCCAATTGGAGTACATTGTGTTTTCTGTGTTAAATATTTCATTCTGAAAGGGATTTATTGATCCTCTTTGTGAATTGCCATTGCAGAGAAACAAATGAAAAGGGATTCCTGTTCCAACTGTTCGCCGTTGGTCGACACTGAAGTTTCCTTCAATCATCACGTGACACGGACTCTTTGTCAGAACGTTGATAAACTTATTGGTGTGTCCAGCAACAACGAGAACAGTTCTCTCAACATCCTAAAAGAGAATGTCGATGGAAGTCAGAAACCACACAAGTGTTACATGTTTTTGAAAGAATTTAATCCTTCATCAAATTTAAATCAACATCAAAAAATACATGCAGGTGTGAAACCCTACAAGTGTTCTGTGTGTGTGAAGGCCTTTTGTCGATTATCAAATTTAAATGAACATCAAAAAATACATACAGGTGTGAAGTCCTTCAAGTGTTCTGTGTGTGTGAAGGCCTTTACTCATTCATCAAATTTATATCAACATCAAAAAATACATACAGGTGTGAAACCCCACAAATGTTCAACATGCAGTAAGGCATTTACTCAATTATCAGATTTACACAAACATCAAAAAATACATACAGGTGTGAAGTCCTTCAAGTGTTCTGTGTGTGTGAAGGCCTTTACTCATTCATCAAATTTATATCAACATCAAAAAATACATACAGGTGTGAAACCCCACAAATGTTCAACATGCAGTAAGGCATTTACTCAATTATCAGATTTACACAAACATCAAAAAATACATTCAGGTGTGAAACCCTACAAGTGTTCTGTGTGTGTGAAGGCCTTTCGTCAATCATCAACTTTATATCAACATCAAAAAATACATACAGGTGTGAAACCCTACAAGTGTTCTGTGTGTGTGAAGGCCTTCAGTCGATTATCAAATTTAAATGAACATCAAAAAATACATACAGGTGTGAAATCCCACAAGTGTTCAACGTGTAGTAAGGCCTTTACTCATTTATCAACTTTATATCAACATCAAAAAATACATTCAGGTGTGAAATCCCACAAGTGTTCAACGTGTAGTAAGGCCTTTACTCATTTATCAACTTTATATCAACATCAAAAAATACATACAGGTGTGAAATCCCACAAGTGTTCAACGTGTAGTAAGGCCTTTACTCATTTGTCAACTTTATATCAACATCAAAAAATACATACAGGTGTGAAATCCCACAAGTGTTTAACGTGTAGTAAGGCCTTTACTCATTTGTCAACTTTATATCAACATCAAAAAATACATTCAGGTGTGAAATCCCACAAGTGTTCAACGTGTAGTAAGGCCTTTACTCATTTATCAACTTTATATCAACATCAAAAAATACATTCAGGTGTGAAGTCCTGAATGTGCTCAATGTGCGGTCAGGCCTTCACTCAGTTCTCAAGTTCATAGAAACATCAAAGAATCCCGATAAAAGTGAAACCGTACAAGTGTTCTGAGTGAAACGAGGCACTGTAAACAGACATTGAACTCATCTCCAAAATTGAAAAGGACAACATTCCTGAAGGAGTTGTGAGTAACAGTGACTTTGGCCTGTAACTAATGACGATATGATGTTCAATGATCAAAATCTCACACGAAACCCAGAATTGTGAATACATGATGCCAAATGTAGAGAAATGGAACACTTGGATACCACACATGTTACAAATGCAAGTTGAAATGTAAAACAAGTTAATTTTGTTTTCATTCACCTTTGTTTTGTTTATTAAACTGTTTTTGAATTCATCGATGATTCTTGTGATTGATAAATGATTCTTGCATGGAAGTTCGAGTCGTCCAAGTTTGAAGTGGTTCCTCCACACCAAGCTGTGTTCCATTGGTGGGTATCTTTCCATTTCTAGACCAAGCAACCAACCAACACAGGTCATTGCTCTGTCCCAAAGCGTGTAAAACACCGCCCGGAGGCAAGTCGTTCGGAGAGAAACTCCTTCCCTTCCCCTCTCGAGACAAACGCCGCCCGGAGGCAAGTCGTTTGGAGAGACACTCCTTCCCTTCCCCTTCAGAGACAAACACCTACTGGAGGCAAGCCGTTCGGAGAGAAACTCCTCTTCCCATTAACAAGATTTCAGGTCCACTCAATGAAAATTGACAATTTTATTCAAACTTGACCTTTTCGGATCTTTGACCTAAAAACCAGAACAAAAAAAAACAAACAGAAAAAGAACGCAGAGAAAATACAGAAAAAAACCCTATAAAAAAAACCAGTAAGAAACCAGAAAAAAACATTTGAAAAATCCAGAAAAATACAAAAAATAAAGAACCAGAAGAAACAAATTACCAGAAAAAAAAAAAACAAACAGAAAAAAAGAGCAGAAAAAACAGGGTCTTAATTCATCATTTTTTTTGGCTGCTGAACCATGCCTTGACTTGAAACATTTCCATCCGGGTCATCACCGAGAAAATTTCAAACTAAGCCGAATTACAAAATCTAAGATCCAGAATTGAACTGAGCAGCAGTTCCGACTGCAAGAAAAGTGTTCGTTTGTCCATTTCGGACATGTTTGATATTCCGGGCGTCTCCGGGCGGTGTGTGTTTAACACGACGGGTCGGTGATCGCGAATCGCTTGTCAACTCGCCACCTCCTTGGGAAACGCACTGTGAGATCGTCCAAGGGTTGGTGCACAAACATCGACGTACGCCCTGCCTGGGAAACACCGGATGGTCGTTTATCGCCGAGTCAAGATTCAAACTCACGATGGACAGTCTTTTACACTGACAGCTCCATTACAGAGGAAGAATCAGAAAACCAATAAGAGGTAGATCTGATCAGATTGCACACCAAGATGTTCAGTGTCGTTAACATTGTCACATTGGTGTATCATGATTCTTGAGCACTCACTGACCCAATCACAGGAGCTGTTTTTTATGGGAGAGTCCTCCTGTGCATTGCTGATGATATTGTTACGGATTTGAGAATCCGGTCTGATGAATGCATCCACACATCCAGGTCCTCAGACAGTTATTTCCTGAAATGCATGTTCAGATGAGCCCCATCCCCATGTCTAATGGGATTTTAAATGTGATGTGTTGAGAAGGGGAAAGAATAGATCCCCTCTCTTATAGGAATTTTTTTTTACGACAGACACGTTTACATTTCTTTCGTGAGCTCTGACGCCAGCCCTTATTTTTCCTCAGCAACGTTTATGCATGTTTTTCTTTCGCGAGCGCCAACGTCTGCCTTTTTTGAGAGCGCACGGGTCGTCATGGTGACCGTGCGCAAGTGGGGCGGGGTGAGCTTGGGGGGGGGACTCTGCGCTTCTTGAGACGGGCCGCAGATATAAAACGAATTGGATGTCCGTTCTGAGGAGGGAGAAGAGAATGAGAAAGAAAGTCAGAGAGGAAAAGGAGAAGAGAAGCGAGCAAGACGTGGTCAAGCGAGCCGATAAAGAAGCGAGAGTTGAAGCACGCGAGGGAAGAAGCGAGCCAGAGAGGAAGCGTGCAAATGAGCGTGTGGGTGTCTGACCAGCTCCAACAACGAGACAATTCGTCCTTCCCATCGCTTGAGCAAGTGGTGCGCGTGTGAGTGAGAGCAGCACCGACGAGTGAGGCACGGGTCGGTCACCAACGTGTGAGGCCGCGGGTCATTCACCGACGGACCGTGTGGGTCACTGGACGTCACCAGTTTTGTGAAGTGTGAGGAGCTTCCCGTGTCGCAGCATCACAGTCTAAACCCGCGACAGACGATCTCGGTGCCCTCTCAGACGTCGACTGGCATTCAAGGCTGTTCGCGAGAGGGTGCACGGCAAGGCTGGGTGCTGGCGACGGACGTCACACGCACGTACACATTTCAGGACGTTTTCACTTCACAGACAACGACTCTTCTCCCCCCCCCTACACCTCCCAACTGAATGATCTGCTGGGTACCCTTGTCTGTGTTTCGCTGTAAATAAGTCAACTAACGATAAGCATGGTTCTAAAACAACCCACCGAACCACAACGTTAATTGCGAACGGTGGTCCCAGGACCGGCTCTACCGAGGACAACCGGGGATTAATCCCCCTGAGTGACAATCTGGTGTCTCGGTATCCGGAGCCGCAACAATATCTATGTCTATCTATCCAAGTTGTTTCACCCTCACTTTATTTTCGGGAATCCATACAAAGGGAAGTTTCACTCGAACCAAGCTTACATTTCCACGTTTGAAAACAAATTATGAAATTACCTCCATCTTTCTACCCAAGTGTTTCCATGAACCGGCTGACCACCCCGTCCCCCGATGTCAGACTGAATGAACTTAGAAAGGGATTTGTAATCTGTTCACAAAGCCGGTAATTACTCGTGTGATCTTCACAGAAGACACCACCTTCCATACTCTCTTCAATCTCATTCCTCCCTCCATTTCAACACAGCTGTTCACCAACATCTCCAGTCATCCCCCGTCGAAAACCATCATCTTTTCTCCCCCCATTAAACCACCTCACACCCCTCTCCCAAAATCTTGTTTCTCTCTCCATGTTGTCCACCCTGTGCGCTCTCCCCAACCCCTCATCTTGACCTGCATCCCTTGTTCGTCCATCTCCGTCGACCTTCTCCCTCTGTCCTGCTGTTGGTTCCATTTGTTAGTTTGTCCTCATCTGTTTTGGGCCCGAGTTCTTCCATGAGCCTCGACCGTGAACTGGCGTCTTCAAAAGATAAAATTTTCTTCGATCCCGAATTTATTTGTGTTCCCACCATTTTCTGCTGACAGTCTCTTTCAACTGATTAATATTAATGTAGTTCAGATTGGCTTCTGAGTTTTAATATTAATGACGTCATTATTCAGAATTTTAACGGTTTGGTAGTTTTCCCCGGAAAACGATCAAGTGATGAGTTTTCCTGTTTCGTCGGTCACGTGACCGGGCGGCGCGAATCTGCCGCTGAGAAACCGTGAATCTATCGTGATCACGTGATTTGTTTTTCCGGAATACTTCAGGTTCTCCCCTCGTGTTCCTCACAGTCTCCTGGAGTGAGGACGATGCGCGATGATCCGAGATCTCTCGGTCGAAGATCACAAAGCGAACACCCCGGGATCCACGAACGGCTTCGATGGAGGAAACACGGTCGATCCCGGAGTCCGTCCCTCACACAGCGGGTCCATGGTCGGTTCACCCGAGGATAAGGAGTCCGGACCCGGTACGTGACGTTCTCTCCGTAACGAGATCTTGTGGTTCCTGGATGTTTCCTTTTCACGGATTGTTTGTGTTTCAGATGGTGTTGTGAAGGTGAAGATCGAGTCCGAGTTCGTCGATGATTCGTTCCCTCCATACGAAGGTTTGAACCACAAACTCATTCCCTCCACCACCGAAGGTGAAGGATCACGAGACGTCAACTAGTTGTGGACGGATTCGGATGAACCTTGGTGGACACGTTGGTTGGGTTCGTGTAGTAAATCCCTGCCGTTGCTAATTGAATCACCTTGTTGTCCTTTGTGAATGAATGTGATTGTTAAACTGTTAAACGTTCCTGACTCACTTGGTTTTGTCATTGTTTTTTTTTCCAAATCTTGTTGTGAAAAGGAAGTTCAAATCTGAGTTTGTGGATGAATCGCCCTCTCAAGACAAAGGTGTGAACCTCATCGACATTGTAGTTGTACCATTTACAAACAACGATTAATGTACATTGTACGGAGGTTGTTCTCCAGACAGACGTTCTACTTCCCTTCATGACGTGTAGGTACTCGAACACCAAGATCGTTTAGAAACCGAATTTGTTTTGATCGTCGAGACGTTCACGGGGAACTTGCACGTGGCCGACGGTTGTGATGTAATCGATCGGTCACCGACATGGACTCACATCCATGAAAATACCGAGTCCGAGTACACTGAACGGATCAGAACACAACAGAACAAAAGGAACGGGAGAGAGAGGGGGAAACACCAACAGGAGAGAGAGGGGGAAACACCAACAGGAGAGAGAGGGGGAAACACCAACAGCAGAGAGAGGGGGAAACACCAACAGCAGAGAGAGGGGGAAACACCAACAGCAGAGAGAGGGGGAAACACCAACAGCGAAGCCGAAGGCCGAGACAGAGGGCGGTGGACAAAAAATGGGTGTGGAGGAATTGGGTGGACAAGATGGATGCAGAAGGAAACTTTCAGGAGGGAAACTTGAAATTCGTAAGGAGGATGGGGTGAGGTGGTGTTAATGAGGGCAAAAAAGATGATGGTTGTGGATGGGGGATGATTTGAGATGGTTGGGAACAGCTGTCTTCAAAACCTTGAGGGAAGAAGGAGATTGAAGAGAATGTGGAAGTTGGCAACACGGGCAGGGAGAAAAGAGGAACAAATGAGGAGGTGAGCAGCAATGTTGGAATGAGGCAGTTCCACCAGAAGGTCAGGCCGGATTAGATCTGTGACTTGCTACAGGGACCATGTAAACCTGTAATAACCTGTTTCATGGTCAGGTTGTCGGCGACAAAACCGTCTCTCCCACCAGGTTTTCTGGTGAAAGTTCCCTGAAAATATCTGCTGTTCGGTTCAGATGTTCGGTTCGCTCCAATCGGTTCTTCTGAGCACCTGATTGACAAAGTGGACCTCTCTGGCTGTTATCAGGGAACCACTTCAGCACCGTTGAGTCTGGAATTTCACTCAAGCCGACTGGCAGGGACTTCAAGCAGCCATCAAACTTCGAGACTGGTCTCTCATCGCTAGTTTCTCTGACATCAACTCATCCTGGGAATTCTTTTCAAGAAACTTGCTCTCTCTCTCATGCACAGATTTATCCCCTCTCATTGTCAGTTGTCCTTCCCTTCCTCCCACCCATGCTTCACCGAAGCTTGTGGCGAAGCAGTTGTCCTGAAAACAACTTGCCTCTGCCTCATAGAAAGCAAACCCAAATGAGGGTAATCTCAGCACCCACCTGAA
This sequence comes from Eptatretus burgeri, assembly GCF_056783735.1. NCBI lineage: Eukaryota > Metazoa > Chordata > Myxini > Myxiniformes > Myxinidae > Eptatretus > Eptatretus burgeri. The sequence goes on along the minus strand of NC_140982.1, from coordinate 2,112,658 downwards.
AGCTTGGAACAAGAGTGTATCTCCCCTCAGGAGAGCCAGAAAACAACATCTTTCTAATCTCAAGTCTGAACTCTCAATCCTCTCTCCCACCTCCAAATCCTGGTGGCATCTAATCAAATCTGCTTCTGGTGTATGATCCCTCTCCATCCCCTCCCTTACCTCAAATGGCCGCACTGTTTATACTGCACGTAACAAGGCGGAATGCCTCAACTCGGTGTTTGCATCGAAATATTGTGTCCAAAACGCATTGATTTCTGCACCCACCTTACCCAGTCGCACCCAACTGTCCCTGGACTCTGTGTCCTTTTCTTCTGACAAATTGGAGAGTTTTCTGTCAAACCTCGACTCATATTCTGTAACCGGTCCAGACGTCATCAGCCCTCGTGTCCTAAAAACCTGCTTCTCTGCTCTTGCTCACCCTCTCATTTGCTCAAGGTCATCTGCCATCTGCTTGGAAATCAGCAAACATTACCGCTCTGCATAAAAAGGTGCAAAAACAGATCCCTGCAACTGCAGACCAATCAGCCTTTTCCCAACCATCAAAAAAGTTGTGGAATCCATCATCGCTTCAGACATTAAATCCTTCCTCTTCTCCAATGGCTTGATTTCCGATCATCAATTTGAATTCAGACCAGGTAACTCTACCCTGGATACGCTACTTCTACTCTCCCAACAATGGATGGAGGTTCTCAATGCCGGACATGAAATCAGAGCCATATCCCTCGACATATCGTGTGCTTTTGACATGGTCTGGCACCCTGCCCTGCTCACCAAACTCTCCTCCTGTGGTATCCAAGACCATCTCCACTCATGGCTCGCAGACTTCCTCTGTGGCCCCAAATGTGGCAGTCAACGTGTGTCCCTAAATGGAGTTCTTTCATCCTCTCTTCATGTCCAGGCTGGAGTTCCTCAAGGCTGTGTTCTGGGCCCTGTTATTTTTCTGGTTTTCATCAATGATCTCTCCCACTCCCTGGAAAATACTCTTTATCTCTTTGCTGATGACTCCACCCTCTACCATGCCATCTGGCATCCCTCAGACCGGCAAGCAGCAGCTTCTTCGCTCTCTGCAGTTCTGGATAACATCACAAACTGGTCCAACACGTGGACATTTCTTTCAATTCTGACAAATCTCACACTCACGATGTCTCTCCGAAAGGACCGTTTGGAAAACTCCCCCATCGACGATCTCAATAATCCTCTGGATGAAGTCCTTTCAATCAAGCTTCTGTGTCTCACGATCTGCCATGATCTTTCCTGGGAAGCCACATTTCCAACCTTCCCTCCAAAGCCAGTCGCCGACTGGGCATCCTCCATCATGCAAAGTCCTTCCTCAGCCTACCGGAACTCCTGACCACTTGAAAAGCTTTTGTCCGCAGCCTGATGGAGTACTGCTATCCCCTCTGGGCTGGTGCTCCTGCCTCTCACCTTTCTTGGCTTCACGCGATGGAAACCAAGGAATTTAGAATAATTGGTATATCCCATGGTGAGGCTCAGTCTTTGGGCCGATCACTGCAAGCAGGTCCGAGGTCTTTCTGTCTTCTACCATCTCCTCTCTGGTCGTGCCCCCCCCCTTGCTCAGTCTGTGAGATGTCCCCCCCAATGTTTCCTCAGGGCGCTCAAAGTTCGCCAGCAACCCCCCTCTGGTAAATTTCCCAAAATCACGAATCACTGCTCACCTTCACTCTTTCATTCCTCTTTTTCCCCACCTTTGGAATAAACTTTCGCACTCTCTTCAATCCCATTCTTCCCTCCAGGCCTTCAAAACAGCTGTTCACCACCACCTCTTATCGTCCCCCATCCAAATCCTCAATCTTTTCTGCCCCCGTTAATCCACCCCAAACCCACCTCCTTCAAATTCCCTGCTTTCCTTCCTGAAAGTCCCTGTAATGTCCATCTTGTATTCCCCATGGTCCCCGTCCCATACCTCTCCCTTCCACAGATCTCATGTCTCTGTTCCCCACTCTTTTGTCCTTCCATCTCCCACCCCTTTGGTCTCATGCTCCCCTTGCTGTGCGTTCTGTGTTAGCTCTGATACGAGCCTCGAACCTCGTCAACGTATACAGTAAAAAATGAGAAGACCGTCTTCCCCACCAGGTTTCCTGGTGAGGAGGGTGTATGATATGGACACCCAGCAGAATTATAAACAAAACCTGTCAAAGGGTGGAGGAGTTCCTTGTGAGCCAATGGCCATCCATGCCGAGTGCCTAACTGTCTGCGGACGTCCTCCTGCAGTTTGGTTACCTTTTTAGGAGGTTTGGGGCAAGATTTACACTCCGGCCACAAATGCAAAGGAATGGAGAGTGCCTGCCATGCTGCTGCCCTTCGCAGGGCAACTCGCCAGATGACGGGATTGGGGCAAAGCCTTTGGGACCCCCACTCCTTGATGATAGGAGGAAAAGCACAGATGTGTGTGTGTGTGTGTGTGTGTGTGTGTGTGTGTGTGTGTGTGTGTGTGTGTGTGTGTGTGTGTGTGTGTGTGTGTGTGTGTGTGTGTTTGCTTTTCTCTCTTTCTCTCTTTCCTTGTCTTTCTCGCTCACATTTTACTCTCTCTTTCTCTTCATTCTTTATTTCTTTCCTTTTTCTTTCTCTCTCTCCTCTTTCTTCCCATCGCTCAAATTTTTTGATCCAATTGGAGTACAATGTGTTTTCTCTGTTGAATGTTTTATTCTCAAGGGGATTTATTGATCCTCTTTGTGAATTTCCATTGCAGAGAAACAAATGAAAAAGGATTCTTGTTCCAAGTGTTCCTCGTTGGTCGACACTGAAGTTCCTTTCAATAATCATGTGGCACGCACTCTTTGTCAGGACGTTGATCAACTTATTGGTGTGTCCAGCAACAACAAGAAGAATAGTTCTCTAAACATCCTGAAAGAGAATGTCGAAGGAAGTCAGAAAGCACACAAGTGCTCTCTGTGTTTGAAGGCCTTAAGTCAATCATCACATTTAAATCAACATCAAAAAATACATGCAGGTGTGAAATCCTACAAGTGTTCAACGTGCAGAAAGGCCTTTACTCAATCATCAAGTTCAAACAAACATGAAAAAGAACATACAGGTGTGAAACTCTTCAAGTGCTGGGTGTTTGTGAAGGCCTTCAGTCAATCATCACATTTAAATCAACATCAAAAAATACATACAGGTGTGAAACCCCACAAGTGTTCAACGTGCAGTAAGGCCTTTACTCGTTCATCACATTTATATCAACATCAAAAAATACATTCAGGTGTGAAACCCTTCAAGTGTTGTGGGTAAAGGCCTTTTCTCAATCATCAAGTTTAAACAAACATCAAAAAATACATTCAGGTGTTAAGTCTTGAAAGTGCTCAATGTGCAGTAAGGCCTTCACTCAGTTCTCAAGTTTATAAAAACATCAAAGAATCCCGATGAAATTTAAACCGTACAAGTGTTCTGAATGAAACGTACTGTAAGCAGACATTGAACTCGTGCACAAAATTGAAAAGGACAACATTCCTGAAGTTGTGAGCAACAGTGGCTTTGTCTAAATAATGATGATATTGTTACGTTTGAGGGGGGGTATGCATTCAAAGGGTAATTAGGATGTTTAATTAGGTATGCCATGCTGTTCGAGTTTACCAGGATCTCGATGTAATAAGTAGCAATTCAGTGGTGATAAGTTGTCTGGTAAATGTTCATTTCTTCAAGGGGGAAATGATAATTGTCACGTAATTAGATAGGGACACGGGATAGGGGAAGGGTGTCTGCGTAAACCCCTTTTTGTAGTCCCTGGAGGCTGGCCGTGACGTCACAGGACAGGGCTGCGGATGGCTCCGCCCCGTGATCACGATTGGTGGAAGGCGATGGCGGTGGGCCAATAAAACGGCTCGATTGGAAGTGACGAGGACAGGAGGATAAAAAGGTTCTGTTCGGGGTCGAAAAGGAAGAGGAAGAAGATCGGGACAAAAAGATCGTGTTTTTTTGGTGTGGAGGCTGTTGCGTGGGAAGCATACTTGTTGTTGTGCTGATTCGATCGTGTTCTTCATCGTGTCTTGGAGCCTTGCTGAGCCTCGTGCCTCACCTTGGTTGGCTCTGGGATTCTGCTGACTCGGAGTACGGGGTCGAACGGCGGGCGGACCTGCCTCCCTCTCCTGTTCGCAATTTGGCGCCAGAACTGGTTTCTTGGCGGCTGTGAGCGGACTTGGGCCAGGACCAGGAGGTCGACAGCACCACGGTTTCTCCTGCCCCCCCTGACGAGAGCAAGGCCAGCTCGTCCGACGCTGATCCAGGGACAGTTGCGTCCACACCACGGTCCAGCCTGACCACCAGAAATAGCTACGTTTTGTGTGTGTGTGTGTGTGTGTGTGTGTGTGTGTGTGTGTGTATGTGTGTGTGTACTTGTGTGTGTGTGTACGTTTCATGTGTGTGTGTACGCCTTAGAGGGTTTGAGATCTGTATATTCATTGGAATTGTCTGTGTTTTCCCCACGCCCGATCCCACACCATCCCGTCGAATCGCCCCGGATCCCTCTTCTTGCCAAGTCTTGTTATTTCTGGTTAATAATAAAAACAAATAAACATCATCAACTCAGTGAAAAGCGACTCGTGCCACCTTCCTCGTCCCGTTTGCGGTAGAGCGATTAGAACCGCCATGTTTGGGTTATAAACAAATAAATCGCCTCCATCGTTTCGGCTCATTCTACGTTGGCGGGACTGTTCAAGTCCCGTGGACGTCACATTGGTGTCAGGGTGTTGGATGTTCGAACCCCTCTAAATTATATTTGGTATCGGGAGAATATACCAAGATTAAAATCTCGGCACGAATTGGAATAAAAAATTATTACAGAAAAGCGCGCGAGCGCGGGAAAATTTTGGCGGGATTTTTCAAATTTAAATTAATTGGCGGCAAACGGGACTTCTGCACCATGGCGGATGTGCAGATGTTTGAGGAGGAATGCCACGTGTCTGGCAGCGAGTCGGGGGAAGAAGGGAGAGACGGGGGTTGGGTTGGAACCTCCCCCATTCCGAGCGTGGACCGTGCATCATCGCCCGTAACGGAGCCGGCAGCGCCGGAAACCGGCACGATGACGATCTGGACAATGTTGGAACGTTTAATGAGTGCAATTACAGCACAGGGGGCAAAAATGACGGCACAGGGAGCACAAATGGCAGAAATGACGGCACAAATGGAAAATCAATTCGTAACACAGAGGGCAGAAATGACGGCACAGGGGGCAGAGATGGCGGATCGATTGGGGGTAATGGGGGAACAGTTGGGTGTACGGATTGATTTAATGAGGGATGAATTGGGGGAAAAGATGGAGAAAATGAAAACTGAGATGCAGGAGTGTGTGGATGTTAAATTAGGAGAAATACAAAGTAAATTCGAGGATAGATTGGAGGAAACAAAGGTAGAAATTACATTGGAGGGGGAAAATATACGAAAAAATTGGTAGATAAAATTAATGCAACGAGCATTCGGGTTGATAAAGTGGATGAAAGCCTGGAACGTCATCGTGCCTGTGTGGATGCTCGTATGCAGCTGCAGGTTGAAGAGTGGGGAGAGCTGAGGAAGCAAAGGATGAATTTGGCGGAGGAGGTAAAAGGATTGGAGGCTCGTTTGGACGAACAAGATAAAATTATGAGCCAAGATGAAGTCTTGGATAAAGGCCTGGTCGAGCCGTCTTTTGTAAGTAGAGTGTCCGGGTTGGTTGAGGAGCAGCTACAAACTCGCGACGGAGCCTTGGAGGAGGTTGTGCGGGCCCAGAAGATCCTGCGGGAAGAGGTGAATCGGTCCATTCAACGTTTGGAACAGGAGGCAAAATTGACCCATGAGACCCTCACCACAAAACATCTTTGGCCACAGTGGGCTCCGAAATTGGATACGCAGCCACAAGGGTGTTTGATCCCTGGGCTGGATTCGGACAAGGGAGAAACTGAGAAGCGGGCCACCGTAAAAGTGATCCCCCTGGTAAATTTCGACGGGTCAGGGAGCGTTGAAGCTTTTCTGACGCAATTTGAGTGCATTTCCCGACTAAACGGGTGGAATGAGCAGGAACGTACAGGAAATTTGGTGGCAACGTTGCGGGGACCAGCCGCAGATGTGTTAAACATGATCGCGGAGGGGATGTTGACCAGCTCCCGCATTTGCGAGGCGTTGAGCCGTCGGTTTGGGTTCGCGGCAAACTGTGATCTGGTGCGGGCCCAGCTCCAGCACCGCAGATTAAAGCCGGGTGAGACAGTGCAGGAGCTGGCACAGGACATTTACCAATCAGTCAGGATCGCGTATCGGGACCTTACAGTGGAGGCGTGGGACAGACTGGCACTAGAGAAATTTTTAGCTGCTCTTCCTGACCCTGAGGTCCGAGCGCGAGTGGAGCTACAGGATCCACCCACCGTGCACCGAGCGGCCGAGTGCGCGGCCAGGCTGGCCTCGTGGAGTCGGCCGGGTCGGGTGCCCGAGAGGCCATCGGTGACGATCCGACAGGCGGAGATGCAGGATCAGGGAGGGGGGCTGGGAGAAATTGGCATTACCCAGATGCTTCAGAGGATGAATCCTCCTGCTGAACCGCCAGGTCTATCCGAGATGCCCTTTTATAGGTCGGGTCCGGAAATCACTGTCGGGGGTCGGGGAGACTAGATCGGGCTGAGCATATAGGGCCATGCTCGGCTGGTGAGATCGTGGCGAAGTTCCCCCCTTTGGTGAAAAAAGTGAATTGTGGAGAAATTGGCATGGGTTTGTAAGTGCTGCTGGGTTTTAGAGTGACAATAGGGACAGTGGGTAATTGGTAACAAAGCGGGCACAAGTGGCTGTCCAATGCCTAGTGCGTGGATCGGGTGAGAAGTGCTGTGTGAGTTGTTTTAAGTTAAGAAGTGAAATGTATGGTGCACACATTGATTTTTTATTGGACATGGTGTGGTAACAGGGAAGGTCATGGTCGGCGAAGTGTTAGAAATGCAGGTGTCACATGTAAGGCCGATGGGGTGGGGGAGTCATGTGGGTTTTGTGGGTGGGGATGATGTGCTTGTCCACAGGGATTGCTGAAGCTCACGGTGAGCGTGAATTGCGACCCCCTTAAAGGAGATTCACCACCTGGTGGCTAATGGTGACAGTGTCTGGAGGCAACCGGGAGAGGGTCTGGTTGGGCGACCAAGGCGGGTAGGACCTTGGCGACCCAGGAAGGCCAGAGGAGCCAGTGAGACCCCTTCCAGAGTGTTGTACGGGATTAGAGCTGATGGCTACCAGGGGGGAGGGAATCAAAGGGAGCGGGGCGGAGAAACGTCCGGGTTGGACTAAAGCTTACCTGTGGGCATGGTTGCACCTGAGATGCCCCCATCATCTTGTGGTAACCCACCCCACGGCCACGACAGGATTCAGCCTGCATGATTAAAATGAGGACCATGACCTAGAAATGTGATGATGACCATGGTGTGAGTGTTGTGAAGATGTGTGAGTCCTACCCGATCCCGCACAACTTGACAGGTGCAGCAAGGGCATGATGTCCGCATCATTTTGGGGCAAGCAAATTTGAAAATTGGCTCCCCAGGTAACGCTGGGTCTTTTAGCATCCACTGGGGGAGGCGGTCAAGTGTAAATATCCTGTGAAGAGTGTCGTTAAGGCTTAGAGTAGGAATGTAAAGTATAAGTGTTGTGTTTTTGTGGAACCTTTTGTTTCCCCTCCCCAGATCACTGGAAGAGTGTTGGGCAAGAGCGATGATCCAGAAGATGGAGTGCAACTTCGCTCAGTGCTCTCATGTGATAAAAAAAACAACAAAAAAAAACAAAAAACGAATGATTGTTTCGGCGAGGATAAGGCCATAAGGGGGTAGTACATTAAGCAGGATAGGTAAGTTAGCTGCGACTCGCTGCCCATTGCCCCTCCTACTTTATTTCGTTAGGTTAATTAGGTGTGAGTCAGTAAGTGTTAAGGCTGGTATGGTAGCGCCTGTGATATACCTTGCAGGAGCTGTGGTACCAGAGGAGGGGGCAGTGTTACGTTTGACGGGGGGGTATGCATTCAAAGGGTAATTAGGATGTTTAATTAGGTATGCCATGCTGTTCGAGTTTACCAGGATCTCGATGTAATAAGTAGCAATTCAGTGGTGATAAGTTGTCTAGTAAATGTTCATTTCTTCAAGGGTGAAATGATATTTGTCACGTAATTAGATAGGGACACGGGATAGGGTAAGTGTGTCTGCGTAAACCCCTTTTCGTAGTCCCTGGAGGCTGGCCGTGACGTCACAGGACAGGGCTGCGGATGGCTCCGCCCCGTGATCACGATTGGCGGAAGGCGACGGCGGTGGGCCAATAAAACGGCTCGATTGGAAGTGACGAGGACAGGAGGATAAAAAGGTTCTGTTCGGGGTCGAAAAGGAAGAGGAAGAAGATCGGGACAAAAAGATCGTGTTTTTTTGGTGTGGAGGCTGTTGCGCGGGAAGCATACTTGTGCTGATTCGATCGTGTTCTTCATCGTGTCTTGGAGCCTTGCTGAGCCTCGTGCCTCACCTTGGTTGGCTCTGGGGTTCTGCTGACTCGGAGTACGGGGTCGAACGGCGGGCGGACCTGCCTCCCTCTCCTGCTCGCAATTTGGCGCCAGAACTGGTTCCCTGGCGGCTGTGAGCGGACTTGGGCCAGGACCAGGAGGTCGACAGCACCACGGTTTCTCCTGCCCCCCCTGACGAGAGCAAGGCCAGCTCGTCCGACGCTGATCCAGGGACAGTTGCGTCCACACCACGGTCCAGGCTGACCACCAGAAATAGCTACGTTTTGTGTGTGTGTGTGTGTGTGTGTGTGTGTGTGTGTGTGTGTGTGTGTGTGTGTGTGTGTGTGTGTCTGTGTACTTGGCGCCTTAGAGGGTTTGAGATCTGTATATTCATTGGAATTGTCTGTGTTTTCCCCACGCCCGATCCCACACCATCCCGTCGAATCGCCCCGGATCCCTCTTCTTGCCGAGTCTTGTTATTTCTGGTTAATAATAAAAACAAATAAACATCATCAACTCAGTGAAAAGCGACTCGTGCCACCTTCCTCGTCCCGTTTGCGGTAGAGCGATTAGAACCGCCATGTTTGGGTTATAAATAAATAAACCGCCTCCATCGTTTCGGCTCATTCTACGTTGGCGGGACTGTTCAAGTCCCGTGGACGTCACAATATGTTGTTCAATGATCAAAATCTTACACGAAACCCAGAATTGTTCAAAGATTATGCCAAAGGGAGAGAAATGGAACACTCGGACTCGACACATGCACCAAATGCACATTGTTATGGAAAACAAGTCAATTTTGTTTTCATTCATCTTTCTTTTGTTTATTAAACTTTTTCAATTCATTGATTATTCTTGTGATTGATAAATGATTCTTGCATGGAAGCACGAGTTGTCCAAGTTTGAAGTGGTTCCTCTGCACCAAGCTGTGTTCCATTGGTGGGTATCTTTCTATTTCTGGACCAAGCAACCAACCAACACAGGTCATTGTTCTGTCGCAACGTTTGTAAAACACCGCCCGGAGGCAAGTCGTTTGGAGAGAAACTTCTTCCCTTCCTGTTCAGATACAAACACCACTCAGAGGCAAGCAGTTTGGAGCGAAACTCCTCTTCCCGTTAACAAGATTTCAGGTCCACTGGATGAAAATTGACAACTTTATTCAAACTTGACCTTTTCTGATCTATGACCTAAAAACCAGAAGAAAAAAAACAAACAGCAAAAGAACGCAGAGAAAATATAGAAAAAAAACCTCGCAAAAAAACAGTAGGAAACCAGAAAAAAAACATGAAGAAATCCAGAAAAAAATACAAAAAATAAAGAACCAGTAGAAACAAAACACCAGAAAAAAACAGAAAAAAAAGACAAGAAAAAAACGAGGGTCTCGATTCATTTTTTTTGGCTGCTGAACCATACCTTGACTTGAAACGTTTCCATCCGGGTCATCACCTCGAAAATTTCAAACGAAGCCGAATTACAAAATCTAAGATCCAGAATTGAACTGAAAGGCAGTTCCGACTGGAAGAAAATTGTTCGCTTGTCTAATTCGGACATGTTTGATATTCCGGGCGTCTCCGGGAGGTGTGTGTTTCACACGACGGGTCGGTGATCGCGAATCGCTTGTCAACTCGCCACCTCCTTGGGAAAGGTACTGTGAGATCGTACAAGGTTTGGTGCACAAACATCGACGTACGCCCTGCCTGCGAAACACCAGGATGGCAGTTTATCGCCGAGTCAAGATTCAAACTCACGATGGACAGTCTTTTACACTGACAGCTCCATTACAGAGGAAGAATCATTGAACCAATAAGAGGTAGATTTGATCAGATTGCACACCAAGATGTTCAGTGTCGTTAACATTGTCACATTGGTGTACCATGGTTCTTGTGCACTCACTGACCCAATCACAGGAGCTGTTTTTTATGGGAGAGTCATCCTTTGCATCGGTGATGATATTGTTACGGATTTCACAATCCGGTCTGATGAATGCATCCACACACCCAGGTCCTCAGACAGTTATTTCCTTAAATGCATGTTCAGATTAGCCCCATCCCCATGTCTAATGGGATTTTAAATGTGATGCGTTGAGAAGGGTAAAGAATAGATCCCCTCTCTTATGGGAATTTTTTTTTTTTTACGACAGACACGTTTACACACATTTCTCTCGCAAGCTCTGACGCCAGCCCTTATTTTTCCTCAGCAACGTTTATGCACGTATTTATTTCGCGAGCGCCAACGCCCGCCTTTTTTAAGAGCACACGGGTCGTCATGGTAACCATGCGCAAGTGGGGCTGGGTGAGCTTGGGGAGGACTCTGTGCCCGCTGAGACGGGCCGCAGATATAAAACGAATTGGATGTCCGTTCTGAGGCGAGAGAAGTAAGAGGAGGGAGAAGAGAACAAGAAAGAATGTCAGAGAGGAAAAGGAGGAGAGAAGCGAGCAAGACGTGGGCAAGCGAGCCGAGAAAGAAGTGAGAATTGCTTGAGCAAGCGAGCATGTGGTGCTTGTGTGGGTGAGAGCAGCACCGACAACGAGTGAGGAATGTGTCGGTCACCAACGTGATGCGTGGGTCATTTATCGACGAACCGTGTGGGTCACTGGACGTCACCAGTTTCGTGAAGTGTGAGGAGCTGCCGTGTCGCAGCACCAGGGTCTAAACCCGCGACAGACGACCTCGGTGCCCTCCCAGACGTCGACTGGCAATCAAGGCTGTTCGCGAGAGGGTGCACGGCAAGGCTGGGTGCTGGCGACGGACGTCACACGCACGCACACATTTCAGGACGTTTTCACTTCACAGACAACTACTCTGGTGAGCGAGATGACTCGTCTCCCGCCCCTGAATGATTTGCTGGGGTACCCTTGTCTGTGTTTAGCTGCAAGTAAGTCAACCCCCGAAAACATGGTTCTAAAACAACCCACCGAACCACAACGTTAATTGTGAATGGTGGTCCCAGGTCCGGCTCTACCGAGGACAACCGGGGATTAACCCCCTGAGTGACAAGCTGGTGTCTCGGTAACCGTTGCCGCAACAATATCAATGTCTATCTCTCCAAGTTGTTTCACCCTCACTTTGTTTTGGGGAATCCATTCAAAGGGAAGTTTCACTCGAACCAAGCTAACATTTCCATGGTTAAAAACAAATCATCAAATTACCTCCACCTTTCTACCCAAGTGTTTCCATGAACCGGCTGACCACCCCGTCCCCTGATGCCTGACTGAATGAACTTAGAAAGGGATTTGTAATCTGTTCACAAAGCCGGCAATAACTCGTGTTCTCTTCACAGAAAACACCACCTTCCATACTCTCTTCAATCTCATTCCTCCATCCAGGTCTTCAAGACAGCTGTTCACCAACACCTCAAGTCATCCCCCCTTCCGAAACCATGATGTTTTCCACCCCCATTAAACCACCTCATACCCCTCTCCCAAAATCTTGTTTCTCTCTCCATGTTGTCCACCCTGTGCGCTCTCCCCAACCCCGCATCATGACCTGCATCCCTGCATCCCTTCTCCCTCTATCCTGCTGTTGGTTCCCTTTGTGATGTTTGTCCTCATTTGTTTTGAGCCCGAGCCCTTCCACGAGCCTCGACCGTGAACTGGCTTCTTCAAAAGATAAAATTTCCTTCGATACCGAATTTATTTGTGTTCCCACCATTTTCTGCTGACAGTCCCTTTCAACTGATTAATTGGGTGGTCGCTCGAGTACCCTTATTTTCACTTTTTCCGTCTGTCTGTTTGTTTGTTTGTATGTCTGTATGTCTGTCTGTCTGTCTGTATGTTTGTTTGTATGTCTGTATGTCTGTATGTAATGGACAGCTCTGGAGGCCAGAGGAATCAACCGATTTTGATGAAACTTGACAGGTTGGTTCATACCAGGATCGAGTTCTATGCTTTTGAGCACCGTTGCTCTGGACTTTGACATTTTTTTAATAATTCTAAAAAAATTAGTTTTTTTGAAAGTCAAAAATCGGCTTCCAGGCTTTTTTGCGCATTATAATCAACCTCTTTGTCAAAAATTTTCAGCCCGATCCGTCAAAAACTGTATGACTAGTATGCAATTATGTCGCGACCACACATGTCGCCAACCGGCTTGTATTATTGTCGTTGAGATTGGCTTCTGAGTTTTAATATCAATGACGTCATTATTTAGAATTATAATGGTTTGGTAGTTTTTCCCGTAACACGATCAATTGATGAGTTTTCCTGTATCGTCGGTCACATGACCCGGTACGTGACGTTCACTCCGTAACGAGATCTTGTGGTTCCTGAAAGAGTCCGTTTAACGGATTGTTTGTGTTTCAGATGGTGTTGTGAAGGTGAAGAACGAGTCCGAGTTCGTCGATGATTCGTTCCCTCCATACGAAGGTTTGAACCACAAACTCATTCCCTCCACCACCGAAGGTGAAGGATCACGAGATCTCAACTGGTTGTGGACGGATTCGGATGAACCTTGGTGGACACGTTGGTTGGGTTCGTGTAGTAAATCCCTGCCGTTGTTAATTGAATCACCTTGTTGTCCTTTGTGAATTGTTACGTTTGAGGGGGGGGTATGCATTCAAAGGGTAATTAGGATGTTTAATTAGGTATGCCATGCTGTTCGAGTTTACCAAGATCTCGATGTAATAAGTAGCAATTCAGTGGTGATAAGTTGTCCAGTAAATGTCCATTTCTTCAAGGGGGAAATGATAATTGTCACGTAATTAGATAGGGATACGGGATAGGGTAAGTGTGTCTGCGTAAACCCCTTTTAGTATTCTCTGGAGGCTTGCCGTGACGTCACAGGACAGTGCTGCGGATGGCTCCGCCCCGTGATCACGATTGGCGGAAGGCGACGGCGCAGGGCCAATAAAACGGCTCGATTGGAAGTGACGAGGACGGGAGGATAAAAAGGCTCTGTTGAGGGAAAAGGTGAAGAGGAAGAAGATCGGGACAGAAAGACTGTTTTGGTGGAGGCTGTTGTGCGGAGAGCGTGCTTTTTGTTGGGCGTTTTCGATTCTGGTTTCATCGTGTCTTGTAGCCTTGCTGAGCCTCGTGCCTCACCTAGGTTGGCTCTGGGGTTCTGCTGGCTCGGAGTACGGGGTCGAACGGCGGGCGGACCTGCCTCCCTCTCCTGCTCGCAACTTGGCGCCAGAACTGGTTCCCTGGCGGCTGTGAGCGGACTTGGGCCAGGACCAGGAGGTCGACAGCACCACGGTGTCTCCTGCCCCTGACGAGCGCAACGCCAGCTCGTCCGACGCCAATCCAGGGACTGTTGCGTTCACACCACGGGCCAGCCTGACCACCAGAACCAGCTACGTTGTGTGTGTGTGTGTGTGTGTGTGTGTGTGTGTGTGTGTGTGTGTGTGTGTGTGTGTGTGTACCTGGTGCCTTAGAGGGTTTGAGATTGGAAAATCCATTGGAATTGTTTGTGTTTTCCCCACGCCCGAACCCACACCACCATCCCGTCGAATCGCCCCGGATCCCTCTTCTTGCCGAGTCTTGTTATTTCTGGTTAGAGAAATAAACGTTATCAACTCAGTGAAAAGCGACTCGTGCCACCTTCCTCGTCCCGTTTGCGGTAAAGCGATTGAAACCGCCATCTTTGGGTTATAAATAAATAAACCGCCTCCATCGTTTCGGCTCATTCTACGTTGGCGGGACTGTTCAAGTCCCGTGGACGTCACAGAATGAATGTGATTGTTAAACTGTTAAACGTTCCTGACACACTTGGTTTTGTCCTTTTGTTTTTTTTCCAGATCTTGTTGTGAAAATGAAGATCAAATCTGAGTTTGTGGATGAATCGCCCTCTCAAGACAAAGGTGTGAACCTCATCGACATTGTAGTTATACCATTTACAAACAACGATTAATGTACATTGTACGGAGGTTGTTCTCCAGACAGACGTTGGACTTACCTTCATGACGTGTAGGTACTCGAACCCCAAGATCGTTAAGAAACCGAGTTTGTTTTGATCGTCGAGACGTTCACGGAGAACTTGTGGCCGACGGATGTGATGGAATCGATCGGTCACTGACATGCACTCACATCCATGAAAATACCGAGTACGAGTACACTGAATGGATCAGAACACAATAGAACAAAAGGAACGGCAGAGAGAGGGGGAAACACCAACAGCAGAGAGAGGGGGAAACACCAACAGCAGAGAGAAGGGGGAAACACCAACAGCAGAGAGAAGGGGAAACACCAACAGCAGAGAAAGGGGGGAAACACCAATAGCAGAGAGAGGCGGGAAACACCAACAGCAGAGAGAGGGGGGGGAACACCAACAGCAGAGAGAGGGGGGAAATGCCACAGCAGAGAGAGGGGGGAACACCAACAGCAGAGAGAGGGGGAAACACCAACAGCAGAGAAGGGGAAACACCAACAGCAGAGAGAGGGGGAAACACCAACAGCAGAGTCGAAGGCCAAGACAGAGGGCGGCAGACAAAAAAATGTGTGTGGGGAGGAATTAGGTGGACAAGATGGATGCAGAAGGAAACTCTCAGGAGGGAAACTTGAAATTTGGAAGGACGGGGTGTGGTTAATGAGGGCAGAAAAGATCATGGTTGTGAATGGGGCATGATTTGAGATGGTAGAGAACAGCTGTCTTCAAAACTTGGAGGGAAGAAGGGGATTCAAGAGAATGTGGAATTTGGTTACACAGGCAGGGAAAAAGAGGAACAAATGAGTGGAGGTGAGCATCAATCCTGGATTTAGGCAGTTCCATCAGAAGGACTGACCAGATTAGATCTGTGACTTGCTGCAGATACCGTCTAAACCTGTAATAACCTGTTTCATGGTCGAGTTGTCGATGACTGAACCGTCTCTCCCACGAGGTTTTCTTGTGAGAGTTCCCTGAAAATATCTGCTGTTCTTCGTTTCGCTCCAATCAGTTCTTCTGGCCATGTGCTTGTCAAAGTGGACATCTCTCTAGCTGATATCAGGGAACCACCTCAGCGCCGTTGAATCTGGCATTTCACTGAGGCCGACTGGCAGGGCCTCCAAACAGCCATCAAACTTCTCGACTGGTCTCCCATCGCTACTTTCTCTGACATCAAAACTCATCCTGGGAATTCTTTCAAAGAAACTTGCTCTCTCTCTCTCTCTCTCTCTCTCTCTCTCTCTCTCTCTCTCTCTCTCTCTCTCTCTCTCTCTCTCTCTCTCTCTCTCTCTCTCTCTCTCTCTCTCTCTCTCTCTCTCTCTCTCTCTCTCTCTCTCTCTCTCTCTCTCTCTCTCTCTCTCTCTCTCTCTCTCTCTCTCTCTCTCTCTCTCTCTCTCTCTCTCTCTCTCTCTCTCTCTCTCTCTCTCTCTCTCTCTCTCTCTCTCTCTCTCTCTCTCTCTCTCTCTCTCTCTCTCTCTCTCTCTCTCTCTCTCTCTCTCTCTCTCTCTCTCTCTCTCTCTCTCTCTCTCTCTCTCTCTCTCTCTCTCTCTCTCTCTCTCTCTCTCTCTCTCTCTCTCTCTCTCTCTCTCTCTCTCTCTCTCTCTCTCTCTCTCTCTCTCTCTCTCTCTCTCTCTCTCTCATGCACAGATTTATGCCCTCTCTACAGTTGTCTGACCCTTCCTCCTGCACATGGTTCACTGAAGCTTGTGGTAATCTCAGTTCCTTCCACAAAGCTCGGAACAAGTGTGTACCTCCCTTCAGGAGATCCACGAAACAACATCTTTCTCATTTCAAGTCTGAACTCTCAAACCTCTCTCCCTCCTTCAAATCCGAGTGGCATCGAATCAAATCTGTTTCTGGTGTATGTTCCCCCTCCATCCCTTTCCTTACCTCAACTTGGGCGAACTGCTGACGCCATACGTGAAAAGCCTGAATGCTTAAACTCGATGTTTGCATCGAAATCTCCTGTCCAAAACCCATCGCTTTCTGCATCCACCTGACCCAGTCGCACCCAACTGCCCCTGGACACTGTGTCCTTTTCTCCTGACAAGGTGGAGAGCTTGCTGTCAAAACTTGACTCAGATTCTGCATTCGGTCCAGCGGCATCAGCCCACGTGTCCTAAAAACCTGCTCCTCTGCTCTTGCTCACCCTCTCTCTGTTCGATTCACCCTCTCATTTGTGAGCCAAGGGCCATCCATATCGAGCACCAAACTGTCTGCGGACGTCCTCCTGCAGTTGGGTCACTTTTTTTAAGGAGGTTTGTGGCAAGATTTTCACTCCGGCCATCATAAAACCCTTCACTCCGCAAAACCCATAAATTCAAAGACATGGAGAGCTCCTCCTCTGCTGCTGCCCTGAGCAGGGCAACTCGCCAGATTATGGGATTGCGGCAAAGCCTTTGGGACCCCCACTCCTTGATGATAGGAGGAAAGGCACAGGTGTGTGTGAGTGTGTGTGTGTTTATGTATGTGTGTGTGTGTGTGAGTGTGTCTGTGTGTTTGTGAGTGTGTGTATGTTTGTGTGTGTGTGTGTATGTGTGTGTGTGTGTGTATATTTATGTGTGTATGTGTATGTGTGAGTGTGTGTATGTGTATGTATGTGTGTATGTGTATGTGTGAGTGTGTGTATGTGTATGTATGTGTGTATGTGTATGTGTGAGTGTGTGTATGTGTATGTATGTGTGTATGTTTGTATGTGTGTGTGTTTGTGTGTGTTTGGTTATCTCTTTCTCTCTCTTTCCTTGACTTTCTCAACCTCATCTTGCTCTCTATTTCTCTTCATTCCTTCTTTCTTTCCTTTTTCTCTCTCTCGTCTCCTCTCTTCCCACTACTCAAATTTTTTGCTCCAATTGGAGTACAATGTGTTTTCTGTATTAAATGTTTCATTCTAAAAGGGATTTATTAACCTCTTTGTGAATTTCCATTGCAGAGAAACAAATGAAAAAGGATTCTCGTTCCAAGTGTTCGCCGTTGTTCGACACTGAAGTTTCCTTCGATCATCACGTGACACGGACTCTTTGTCAGAACATTGATAAACTTATTGGTGTGTCCAACAACAACCAGAAGAACAATTCTCTCAACATCCTGAAAGAGAATGTCAATGGAGGTCAGAAACCACACAAGTGTTATGTGTGTTTGAAAGAATTTAATCGTTCATCACATTTAAATCAACATCAAAGAATACATAGAGGTGTGAAACCCCACAAGTTTTCAACGTGCAGTAAGGCCTTTACTCAATCATCAGATTCACACAAACATCAAAAAATACATTCAGGTGTGAAACCCTACAAGTGTTCTGTGTGTGTGTGAAGGCCTTTAGTCGATTATCACATTTAAATGAACATCAAAATATACATACAGGTGTGAAACCCTATAAATGTTCTGTGTGTGTGAAGGCCTTTAGTCGATTATCACATTTAAATGAACATCAAAAAATACATACAGGTGTGAAACCCCACAAATGTTCTGTGTGTGTGAAGGCCTTTAGTCAATCATCAAATTTATATCAACATCAAAAAATACATTCAGGTTTGAAACCCTATAAGTGTTCTGTGTGTGTGAAGGCCTTTAGTCGATTATCATATTTAAATGAACATCAAAAAATACATGCAGGTGTGCAACCCTATAAGTGTTCTGTGTGTGTGAAGGCCTTTTGTCGATTATCACATTTAAATGAACATCAAAAAATACATTCAGGTGTGAAACCCCACAAGTGTTCTGTGTGTGTGAAGGCCTTTTGTCGATTATCAAATTTAAACAAACATCAAAAAATACATTCAGGTGTGAAACCCCACAAGTGTTCTGTGTGTGTGAAGGCCTTTTGTCGATTATCAAATTTAAACAAACATCAAAAAATACATTCAGGTGTGAAACCCCACAAGTGTTCTTGCGTGTGTGAAGGCCTTTAGTCGATTATCACATTTAAATGCACATCAAAAAATACATACAGGTGTGAAACCCCACAAGTGTTCTGTGTGTGTGAAGGCCTTTACTCAATCATCAACTTTATATCGACATCAAAAAATACATTCAGGTGTGAAACCCCACAAGTGTTCTGTGTGTGTGTAGGCCTTTAGTCGATTATCACATTTAAATGCACATCAAAAAATACATACAGGTGTGAAGTCCCAAAAGTGTTCTGTGTGAAGGCCTTGACTCAATCATCAGGTTTAAACAAACATCGAAAAATACCTACAGGTGTGAAACCCTTCGAGTGTTCTGTGTGTAAAGGCCTTTACTCAATTATCAAGTTTAAAGAAAGTTTAAGCCGTATAAGTGTTCTGTGTTCTGAGTGAAACGAGGCACCGGAAGCGGACATTGAACTCGTGTACAAATTGAAAAGGACAACATTCCTGAAGGAGTTGTGAGTTTGGCCTAAATAATGACGATATGATGTTCATTGATTAAAATCTCACACAAAACCAGAATTGTGAAAACATGATGCCAAAGGTAGAGAAATGGAACACTTGGACTCAACACATGTTCCAAATGCACGTTGTTATGTAAAACAAGTTAATTTTGTTTTCATTCATCTTTGTTTTGTTTATTAAACTGTTTTTCAATTCATCGATGATTCTTGTGATTGATAAATGATTCTGGTATGGAAGCCTGAGTCGTCCAAGTTTGAAGTGGTTCCTCTACACCAAGCTGTGTTCCATTGGTGGGTATCTTTCTATTTCTGAACCAAGAAACCAACCAACATCGGTCATTGCTCTGCCACAAAGTGTGGAAATCTCAAACCCGTGCATGAACTCGTGGAATCGAACTTGTATCAGTCGGTGTAAGAACAATGCCATAATGTCGATGGTAAAAGGAGAGAACTCAAGTGTCTGACTGGATGGAATACTTTACTCCTGAGAGACGTGAGAATCCTACTATGGTAAAAACAATGATAAAGAAGCCTAGAAGTCTTGTAGAGACGATTTCTGAGAGTAAGAGGAATAAAAATCAGGGAGGGGAGAAAAAGAAAGCAGGGAGGGTGGGCGAGGAAGGGTGGGGGAGAAAGTGAAGGGGGGGGGAGACTAGGCCGTGTGATGTGAGAGGAAGTGAAGGCAGACCTGCAGTGGAGCATTAATTACGATTCAACTCATCAAAATCCTGCATGGAATAAC
The DNA here is from genome assembly GCF_056783735.1 of Eptatretus burgeri. Classification (NCBI taxonomy): domain Eukaryota; kingdom Metazoa; phylum Chordata; class Myxini; order Myxiniformes; family Myxinidae; genus Eptatretus; species Eptatretus burgeri. The sequence goes on along the minus strand of NC_140982.1, from coordinate 2,093,254 downwards.
AGTGAAAATAGAAACAAAATAATGTCTGAAATCCATTTTCTACCAGTCATACCATAAATCCGGCTCAGAAACAAACACTGGCCAGACATGTTCGGACACAAACACCACCCGGACGTATCTAGACCGACGCTTTTGGGAGTTAAACCGCTTCAATGCGTCTGAACATAAACTCCCGTCCAGACATTTACACTGCCTGACACGTTCGGAGACAAACACCGCCTGGACACTTTCAGAGACAAACACCGCCCGGAGGCAAGCCGTTCGGAGAGTAACTCCTTCCCTTCCCATTCGGAGACAAACACCGCCCGGAGGCAATCAGTTCGGAGAGAAACTCCTTCCCTTCCCCTTGGGAGACAAACACCGCCTGCACACGCTTGGAGACAAACACCGGCCAGAGGCAAGCCATTCGGAGAGAAACTCCTCTTCCCATTAACAAGATTTCAGGTCCACTCAATGAAAATTGACAATTTTATTCAAACTTGACCTTTTCGGATCTTTGACCTAAAAACCAGAACAAAAAAAACAAACAGAAAAAGAACGCAGAGAAAATACAGAAAAAAACCCTATAAAAAAAAAACCAGTAAGAAACCAGAAAAAAACATTTAAAAATCCAGAAAAATACAAAAAATAAAGAACCAGAAGAAACAAATTACCAGAAAAAAAAACAAACAGAAAAAAGAACAGAAAAAACAGGGTCTTAATTCATCATTTTTTTGGCTGCTGAACCATGCCTTGACTTGAAACATTTCCATCCGGGTCATCACCTCGAAAATTTCAAACTAAGCCGAATTACAAAATCTAAGATCCAGAATTGAACTGAGCAGCAGTTCTGACTGTAAGAAAAGTGTTCGTTTGTCCATTTCGGACATGTTTGATATTCCGGGCGTCTCCGGGCGGTGTGTGTTTCACACGACGGGTCGGTGATCGCGAATCGCTTGTCAACTCGCCACCTCCTTGGGAAACGCACTGTCAGATCGTCCAAGGGTTGGTGCACAAACATCGACGTACGCCCTGCCTGCGAAACACCAGGATGGTAGTTTATCGCCGAGTCAAGATTCAAACTCACGATGGACAGTCTTTTACACTGACAGCTCCATTACAGAGGAAGAATCATTGAACCAATAAGAGGTAGATTTGATCAGATTGCACACCAAGATGTTCAGTGTCGTTAACATTGTCACATTGGTGTATCATGATTCTTGAGCACTCACTGACCCAATCACAGGAGCTGTTTTTTATGGGAGAGTCATCCTGTGCATTGGTGATGATATTGTTACGGATTTGAGAATCCGGTCTGATGAATGCATCCACACATCCAGGTCCTCAGACAGTTATTTCCTGAAATGCATGTTCAGATTAGCCCCATCCCCATGTCTAATGGGATTTTAAATGTGATGCGTTGAGAAGGGTAAAGAATAGATCCCCTCTCTTATGGGAATTTTTTTTTACGACAGACACGTTTACATTTCTTTCGTGAGCTCTGACGCCAGCCTTTATTTTTCCTCAGCAACGTTTATGCATGTATTTCTTTCGCGAGCGCCAACGTCTGCCTTTTTTGAGAGCGCACGGGTCGTCATGGTGACCGTGCGCAAGTGGGGCGGGGTGAGCTTGGGGGGGGGGGACTCTGCGCTTCTTGAGACGGGCCGCAGATATAAAACGAATTGGATGTCCGTTCTGAGGAGGGAGAAGAGAATGAGAAAGAAAGTCAGAGAGGAAAAGGAGAAGAGAAGCGAGCAAGACGTGGTCAAGCGAGCCGATAAAGAAGCGAGAGTTGAAGCACGCGAGGGAAGAAGCGAGCCAGAGAGGAAGTGTGCAAATGAGCGTGTGGGTGTCTGACCAGCTCCAACAACGAGACAATTCGTCCTTCCCATCGCTTGAGCAAGTGGTGAGCGTGTGAGTGAGAGCAGCACCGACGAGTGAGGCACGGGTCGGTCACCAACGTGTGAGGCCGCGGGTCATTCACCGACGGACCGTGTGGGTCACTGGACGTCACCAGTTTTGTGAAGTGTGAGGAGCTTCCCGTGTCGCAGCATCACAGTCTAAACCCGCGACAGACGATCTCGGTGCCCTCCCAGACGTCGACTGACATTCAAGGCTGTTCGCGAGAGGGTGCACGGCAAGGCTGGGTGCTGGCGACGGACGTCACACGCACGTACACATTTCAGGACGTTTTCACTTCACAGACAACGACTCTTCTCCCCCCCCCCCCTACACCTCCCAACTGAATGATCTGCTGGGTACCCTTGTCTGTGTTTCGCTGTAAATAACTCAACTAACGATAAGCATGGTTCTAAAACAACCCACCGAACCACAACGTTAATTGCGAACGGTGGTCCCAGGACCGGCTCTACCGAGGACAACCGGGGATTAATCCCCCTGAGTGACAATCTGGTGTCTCGGTATCCGGAGCCGCAACAATATCTATGTCTATCTATCCAAGTTGTTTCACCCTCACTTTGTTTTGGGGAATCCATACAAAGGGAAGTTTCACTCGAACCAAGCTTACATTTCCACGTTTGAAAACAAATAATCAAATTACCTCCATCTTTCTACCCAAGTGTTTCCATGAACCGGCTGACCACCCCGTCCCCCGATGTCAGACTGAATGAACTTAGAAAGGGATTTGTAATCTGTTCACAAAGCCGGTAATTACTCGTGTGATCTTCACAGAAGACACCACCTTCCATACTCTCTTCAATCTCATTCCTCCCTCCATTTCAACACAGCTGTTCACCAACATCTCCAGTCATCCCCCGTCCAAAACCATGATCTTTTCTCCCCCCATTAAACCACCTCACACCCCTCTCCCAAAATCTTGTTTCTCTCTCTCCATGTTGTCCACCCTGTGCGCTCTCCCCAACCCCTCATCTTGACCTGCATCCCTTGTTCGTCCATCTCCGTCGACCTTCTCCCTCTGTCCTGCTGTTGGTTCCATTTGTTAGTTTGTCCTCATCTGTTTTGGGCCCGAGTTCTTCCATGAGCCTCGACCGTGAACTGGCGTCTTCAAAAGATAAAATTTTCTTCGATCCCGAATTTATTTGTGTTCCCACCATTTTCTGCTGACAGTCTCTTTAAACTGATTAATATTATTGTAGTTCAGATTGGTTCTGAGTTTTAATATTAATGACGTCATTATTCAGAATTTTAACGGTTTGGTGGTTTTCCCCGTAACACGATCAAGTGATGAGTTTTCCTGTTTCGTCGGTCACGTGACCGGGCGGCGCGAATCTGCCGCTGAGAAACCGTGAATCTATCGTGATCACGTGATTTGTTTTTTCCGGAATACTTCAGGTTCTCCCCTCGTGTTCCTCACAGTCTCCTGTCGTGAGGACGATGCGCGATGATCCGAGATCTCTCGGACGAAGATCACAAAGCGAACACCCCGGGATCCACGAACGGCTTCGATGGAGGAAACACGGTCGATCCCGGAGTCCGTCCCTCACACAGCGGGTCCATGGTCGGTTCACCCGAGGATAAGGAGTCCGGACCCGGTACGTGACGTTCTCTCCGTAACGAGATCTTGTGGTTCCTGGATGTTTCCTTTTCACGGATTGTTTGTGTTTCAGATGGTGTTGTGAAGGTGAAGATCGAGTCCGAGTTCGTCGATGATTCGTTCCCTCCATACGAAGGTTTGAACCACAAACTCATTCCCTCCACCACCGAAGGTGAAGGATCACGAGATCTCAACGAGTTGTGGACGGATTCGGATGAACCTTGGTGGACACGTTGGTTGGGTTCGTGTAGTAAATCCCTGCTGTTGTTAATTGAATCACCTTGTTGTCCTTTGTGAATGAATGTGATTGTTAAACTGTTCAACGTTCCTGACACACTTGGTTTTGTCCTTGTTTTTTTCCAGATCTTGTTGTGAAAATGAAGATCAAATCTGAGTTTGTGGATGAATCGCCCTCTCAAGACAAAGGTATGAACCTCATCGACATTGCAGTTGTACCATTTATAAACAACGATAATGTACATTGTACGGAGGTTGTTCTCCAGACAGACGTTGTACCTTCATGACGTGTAGATACTCGAACACCAAGATCGTTCAGAAACCGAATTTGTTTTGATTGTCGAAACGTTCACGGAACTTGTACGTGGCTCACGGGTGTGATGGAATCGATCGGTCACCGACATGGACTCACATCCATGAAAATACCGAGTACCAGTACACTGAACGGATCAGAACACAACAGAACAAAAGGAACGGGAGAGAGAGGGGGAAAACACCAACAGCAGAGATAGGGGGAAACACCAACAGCAGAACCGAAGGCCAAGACAGAGGGCGGCGGACAAAAAATGGGTGTGAGGAGGAATTGGGTGGACAAGATGGATACAGAAGGAAACTCTCAGGAGGGAAACTTGAAATTTGGAAGGAAGGGGTGGGGTTGGGGTTAACGAGGGTAGACAAGATCATGGTTTTCGATGGGGAGTGATTTGAGATGGTGGGGAACAGCTGTCTTCAAAACCTGGAGGGAAGAAGGGATTTGAAGAGAATGTGGAAGTTGGTGACACAGGCAGGGAAAAAAGGAGAACAAATGAGTGGAGGTGAGCATCAATCCTGGATTTAGGCAGTTCGACCAGAACGTCAGGCCGGATTAGATCTGTGACTTGCTGCAGGTACCATGTAAACCTGTGATAACCTGTTTCATGCTTGGGTTGTCACTGACTAAACGGTCTCTCCCACCAGGTTTTCTGGTGAGAGTTCCCTGAAGACATCTGCTGCTCGAAGAGTGAGCGGTCGATGATGTCATCATTAAAAAAAAGACCGTCTCCCCCACCAGGATTCCTGGTGATGAGGGTGTATGATATGCACACTCAGCAGAATTATAAACAAAACCTGTCAAAGGGCGGAGGAGTTCCTTGTGAGCCAAGGGCCATCCATATTGAGTGCCCAACTGTCTGCGGACGTCCTCCTGCAGATGGGTGACTTTTTTAGGAGATTTGTGGCAGGATTTGCACTCCAGCCACCGGAAAACCCTTTATTCTGCAAAACTCCCATTCTACTGCCCTTCACTCGCCAGATGACGGGATTGGGGCAAAGCCTTTGGGACCCCCACTCTTTGATGATCGGAGGAAAAACACGGATGTGTGTGTGTGTGTTTGTGTTTGGTTACCTCTCTTTCTCTCTTTCCTTGTCTTTCTCACTCTCATTTTACTCTCTCTCTTTCTCTTCATTCTGTATTTCATGCCTTTTTCTTTCTCTCTCATCTCATCTCTTCCCTTCGCTCAAAAATTTTGATCCAATTGGAGTACAATGTGTTTTCTGTGTCAAATGTTTCATTCTAAAAGGGATTTATTGATCCTCTTTGTGAATTTCCATTGCAGAGAAACAAATGAAAAAGGATTCTTGTTCCAAGTGTTCCTCGTTGGTCGACACTGCAGTTTCCTTCAATCATCACGTGACACGCACTCTTGGTCAGTACGCTGATAAACTTATTGGTGTGTCCAACAAGAACCAGAAGAACAGTTCTCTCAACATCCTGAAAGAGAACGTCGAGGGAAGTGATAAATCACACAGGTGTTATGTGTGTTTGAAAGAATTTAATCGTTCATCAAATTTAAATCAACATCAAAAAATACATTCAGGTCTGAAACCCTTCAAGTGTTCTTTTTGTGTGAAGGCCTTTAGTCAATCATCACATTTAAATGATCATCAAAAAATACATACAGGTGTGAAACCCTATAAGTGTTCTGTGTGTGTGAAGGCCTTTAGTCAATCATCACATTTAAATGATCATCAAAAAATACATACAGGTGTGAAACCCTATAAGTGTTCTGTGTGTGTGAAGGCCTTTAGTCAATCATCAACTTTATATCGACATCAAAAAATACATGCAGGTGTGAAACCCTATAAGTGTTCTGTGTGTGTGAAGGCCTTCAGTCGATTATCACATTTATATCAACATCAAAAAATACATTCAGGTGTGAAACCATATAAGTGTTCTGTGTGTGTGAAGGCCTTTAGTCAATCATCAAGTTTATATCGACATCAAAAAATACATTCAGGTGTGAAACCCTATAAGTGTTCTGTGTGTGTGAAGGCCTTCAGTCAATTATCAAATTTATATCAACATCAAAAAATACATACAGGTGTGAAACCCTATAAGTGTTCTATGTGTGTGAAGGCCTTCAGTCGATTATCGCATTTATATCAACATGAAAAAATACATTCAGGTGTGAAACCCTATAATTGTTCTGTGTGTGTGAAGGTCTTTCGTCAATCATCAAGTTTATATCGACATCAAAAAATACATTCAGGACGTGAAACCCTTTAAGTGTTCTGTGTGTGTGTGAAGTCCTTGACTTAATCATCAACTTTATATCAACATCAAAATATACATTCAGGTGTGAAACCCCACAAGTGTTCTACGTATGTGAAGGCCTTTCGTCAATCATCAAGTTTATATCGACATCAAAAAATACATACAGGTGTGAAACCCTATAAGTGTTCTGTGTGTGTGTGAAGGCCTTTAGTCGATTATCACATTTATATCAACATCAAAAAATACATACAGGTGTGAAACCCTTTAAGTGTTCTGTGTGTGTGAAGTCCTTTACTTAATCATCAACTTTATATCAACATCAAAATATACATTCAGGACGTGAAACCCTACAAGTGTCCTGTGTGTGTGAAGTCCTTTACTTAATCATCAACTTTATATCAACATCAAAATATACATTCAGGACGTGAAACCCCACAAGTGTTCTACGTGTGTGAAGGCCTTGAGTCGATTATCACATTTATATCAACATCAAAAAATACATACAGGTTTGAAACCCCACAAGTGTTCTACGTGTGTGAAGGCCTTTAGTCGATTATAACATTTAAATCAACATCAAAAAATACATCCAGGTGTGAAACCCAATAAGTGTTCTGCGTGTGTGAAGGCCTTTTCGTCGATTATCACATTTAAACAAACATCCAAAAATACATACAGGTGTGAAACCCTTCGAGTGTTCTATGTGTGTGAAGGTCTTTACTCAATTATCAAGTTTAAAGAAAGTTGAAACCGTATAAGTGTACTGTGTTCTGTGTTCTGAGTGAAATGAGGCACCGGAAGCGGACATTGAACTCGTGTACAAATTGAAAAGGACAATATTCCTGAAGGAGTTCTGAGTACCAGTAACTTTGGCCTCATTAATTTTGTTTTCATTCATCTTTGTTTTGTTTATTAAACCGTTTTTCAATACCTCGATAATTCTTGTGATTGATAAATGATCCTGGCACGGAAGCCTGAGTACTCCAAGTTTGAAGTGGTTCCTCTGCACCAAGCTGTGTTCCATTGGTGGGTATCTTTCTATTTCTGGACCAAGCAACCAACCAACACAGGTCATTGCTCTGTCACAAAGTGTGGAAATCTCAAACCCGAGCATTAACAAGTAGAATTGAACTTGTATCAGTCGATGTAGGAAGAATGCATTAATGTCGATGGTAAAAGGAGAGAACTCAAGTGTCTGACTGGATGGAATACTTTACTCGTGAGAGACGTGAGAATCCTACCGGGATAAAAACTATCTATAAATATAAAGTTGAAAGTGTGTCTGTGTGTTTCTCTGTGACCTATGCCCGAGAAAAGTACTGGACTGATCCTCACCAAACTTCACATGCTGACAGAACATGTACCCGGGGGTGTCCCGATGTAAAAGAATTGTACTTCCGGTTTCCGAATTATGACGTCATCACCTGATTTTTGCAACGTTAATTTTTCAAGTTCTGCCGATTGACATGGGGCCACCATATACAATATATGTAACATATGATTTTAAGTTTTTGTTTGTTTGTTTGTCTGCACGCGCTAATCTCCTGAAAGGTGAAAGATAGGAGCTAACCACTAAAACAAAAAATGTCGGGATGGGCCCCGGGAAGGTTATAGGCTATGTGGCAAGCCCTCGAGGCCGGGGGGGTGAGGGGGTGTGTTTCCCCCTCACCAACCCCCTTAGTCTATGACTGCCATGGCCCAAGAGGGAACTGATACTGGGCTCGTGTCAGACATATTGTGACGTCCACGGGACTTGAACAGTCCCGCCAACGTAGAATGAGCCGAAACGATGGAGGCGATTTATTTGTTTATCACCCAAACATGGCGGTTCTAATCGCTCCACCGCAAACGGGACGAGGAAGGTGGCACGAGTCACTTTTCACTGAGTTGATGATGTTTATTTGTTTTTTTTATAATTACCAGAAATAACAAGACTCGGCAAGAAGAGGGATCCGGGGCGATTCGACGGGATGGTGTGGGATCGGGCGTGGGGAAAAACACAGACAATTCCAATGAATATACAGTTCTCAATCCCTCTAAGGCGCCAAACACACACACACACACACAAAACGTAGCAATCTCTGGTGGTCAGGCTGGACCGTGGTGTGGACGCAACTGTCCCTGGATCGGCGCCGGACGAGCCGGCCTTGCTCTCGCCAGGGGGGGGGGGCAGGAGAAACCTCGGTGCTGTCGACCTCTTGGTCCTGGCCCAAGTCCGCCCACAGTGAGGAGACACTGTTCCCCTTCCGTTCCCCTGTGGAGACAAACACTGCCCGGAGGCAAGCCGTTCTGAGAGAAACTCCATCCCTTCCCGTTAACAAAATTTCAGGTCCACTGATATGATAATTGACAATTTTATGCAAACTTAACCTTTTCTGATCTTTAACCGAAAAAACAGAAGAACAGAAAAAGAACGCAGAGAAAACACAGAAAAAACCCATTAAGAAACAGTAAGAAACCAGAAAAAAAAACCCCACAAAATTCAGAAAAATGAAAAAACCAGAAGAAACAAAGCAAACAGAAAAAAAATCCTGAAAATGACAGGGTCTTTATTCACCATTATTTTTGGCTGCTGAACCCCTTGACTCTGAACAGGCCACAATTTTTTTTTCAATTTCCTCTCATATTATTGAATACCTGTTCGTCATCGCTACGAATCGCTGAGTACATTGCAATGCTTTTAAACACCCGGAGACACCAGCGTTCGTGGCTTTATTTCATTTCCATCTGGGTCATCACCTCGAAAATGTCAAACGAAGATCCAGAATTGACTAAGCAGCAGTTCCAACTGCTAGAAAAATGTTTGTTTGTCCAATTTGGACATGCTTGATATTTCGAGCATCTCCAGGAGGTGTGTGTTTAACACCACGGGTCGGTGATCGGGAATCGCTTGTCAACTCGCCACCTCCTTGGGAAAGGCACTGTGAGATCGTCCAAGGGTTGGTGCACAAACATCGACGTACGCCCTGCCTGCGAAACACCAGGATGGTCGTTTATCGCGGAGTCAAGATTCAAACTCACGATGGACAGTCTTTTCCACTGACAGCTCCATTAAAAAAGGAAGAATCAGTAAACCAATAAGAGGTAGATTTCATAAGATTGCACACTAAGATGTTCAGTGTCATTAACATTGTCACATTGGTGCATCATGGTTCTTGTACCTTCACTGACCCAATCACAGCAGCTGTTTTTATGGGAGAGTCATCCTGCGCATTTGTGATGATATTGTTATGGATTTCACAATCCTGTCTGATGAATGCATCCACACATCCAGGTCCTCAGACAGTTATTTCCTTAAAGGCATGTTTATATTCGCCCCATCCCCATGTTTTCATGGGATCTTAAATGTAATGCATTGAGAAGGGTAAAGAATAGATCCCCTCTCTTAGGCCTTAGTTATGTTATTGCGAACGCAGTGAGCTTCATACTTAACGCGTGGACATGACAGAATAGGAAACAACAACAACAACACAATACCCCTGACTATTTGGAATCCATGTCGTTAGATATGACCTTTTGCTTCCAGTTGTTGTTAAACGCTGTGCGGTGTATAAACACGATTGGGTTTTATTTCTATCTTTTGAATATTACTTAATGCGTGCACATGAGAGAATAGGAAACAACAAAAACAACACAATACCCTGGCAATTGTGAATCCGTGTCGTTGGCTATGACCATTTTGCTTCCGTTTTTTTTTTTGCTTCTGTTTTTTTTGTTTCCGGTTTTTGTCATGGGGAATGATGCATGCCGGGAGATCATGACCGGAAGTGTTTTTTTATTATTTATTCAATTATTTTTTCCCAAAGTTAATTTTATACTTCCGAAAGTGATTTTGTTTCATGACAGGAAGTGTTTATTTTGTATTTAACATATCCGGGAGTGATTTTGAAACTCTTTCCGGAACTTTTAATTTCTTTTATTCTTGACCAGAAGTGATCGTTTATTTATTTATTCAATTATTTTTTCCCAAAGTTAATTTTAATAAAGATATCTCCCGCATCATCAAAAAATATTTTTTAATCGTGATTTACATTATTTATCGCTGATCCCGAATCCAGGCCGAAGTAACCGGAAATTGCGTCAAAATCATCAGCCGTGCAGCGCTTACATGTACCACGGTATAGTTGGCAAGTATACAGTTGTGAACAAGTTTTATGTAAAGTCAGAAGCGAATGTAAGAAGAATTCTACGTTCGCTTCTCGGCTTTGCCTATTCCATACTAACTTGGTTTATGGATCCGCCGACGGTATATTTGCCGAAATGAAACATAAATATATAACACATTTTTAGCCTTTTATATTTATTCATTTTCCGCCGAAGGTGCAAAAGTTTCAAAACCCGAAATGTAAATGTCGGCATTTATTTTCAAAATATAATTTCGTACGTGCGCACCAAAATGCCGAGTCACCTTTAACCGAGCTGGGCAGTAAAGCTGCGCAGTCGTCTTCGGTTATGGCGTCTGAGCAGTGGCCAGCATGGTTCAGATTGACTGTTGTTTCTCGGGCGAAAGTGATTGTTTGAAGTTTTTTTTTTTTTCTCTACCTTGTCGAGGCTCGTGTGAAAGCTAACACACAACGCACATCATGGGGGACATGAGACAAGAGAGGAGGGAGTGGGAAGGACAAAACAGTGGGGAACAGACATTAGGAGATCTGTGGAAGGGAGAGGTATGGGACGGGGACCATGGGGAATAGAAGATGGACATTACAGGGACTTTCAGGAAGGAAAGCAGGGAATTAGAAGGAGGTGGGCTTTGGTGGATTATCGGGGTAGAAAAGATCGAGGATTTGGATGGGGGATGATTAGAGGTGGTGGTGAACAGCTGTTTTGAAAGGTGAAAGGTGAAAGGAAAGGTGAACCTTTCCCAGGAAAGGTCATGGCAGATAGTGAGACCTAGAAGCTTGAAAGAAAAGACTTCTTCCAGAGGATTGTTGAGAAAGTGGATGGGGGGTTTTCTAAACGGTCCTTTCGAAGAGACATAGTGAGAGTGTGAGATTTGTCTGGATTGAAAGACATGTTCCACGTGTTGGACCAGTTTGTGATTTTATCCAGATCTGCAGTGAGCGAAGAAGCTGCTGCTTGCCGGTCTGAGGGATGACAGATGGTACGGCAGAGGGTGGAGTCGTCGGCAAAGAGAAATAGAGGATTTTCCAGAGAGTCGGAGAGATCATTGATGAAAACCAGAAAAAGAACAGGGCCCAGAACGCTACCTTGAGGAACTCCAGCCTGCACAGGAAGAGGGGATGAAAGAACTCCATTTAGGGCCACACGGTGACTGCGACAGGAGAGGAAGTCTGCGAGCCATGAGTTGTTAAGAAGTATGTCAGCGGTATAAATTCGAGTGACTGTATTGGTGATTTAATCACGCAACATCTTGACGACGAATATTCTGGCCGAACGATTGCATCAATTCAGTGCAGCAGCAGGGATGATTCGCACGCTACTCTCGATCTTGCCGATTTTGTTTCCATCGAAAGTTGTACACCGCTGCTCGTATTGAAAGATTTTGGTGCCAAGTACGTCAAAGTTTCCATGCGAGATGCTGATATTCCGCCTTCGACGGACCAGAAATCAGCCTTTGATGTGCTCATGGGGATGGGGAGATGGTACGATTAGATGCCCACTGAAAACTAAGCTGGTTATGGCTCTGATTGACCGTTTTGAGCGTGTTGACTGCGAGTAGACACATTTTTTAAATCATATCCAGCACTATGCACTGGTGTGCACGCACACATCTACGACTTGGACAGTAATTTTCTCGGCATTGTTTCCATTTGTTTGATGATCCAACAGGTTCCTATAAGAAAAACATGCCACACCATATTGTAAAAACAAGTTTTAATCCTTCTTTATTGTTTTTCACATCAGATGATCCAGTGAACAATGGCATCCTGCATTTGAATGGATTTCCATCTTCAATGTTTTCTTAGATCCTCCTGGTCCGGGATTTATATCCCCCCCTCCCACCTACCCTTGTCTTTTCCATGGAACATCCGAAAAAAATCATAAAAATATATAATTTCTAAAAATTGAAATTATATTTATATTTCGACCTACACCGGGCGTAGTGGCGTGCGCCTGTAATCCGGCTACTCGGAGGCTTGGGTTGGAGGATCGCTTGAGGACGGGAGCTCTGTGCTGGGCCGTGCTATGAGAGGGTGAAGGGCAGCCCAGAATCATGGCAAAACCCAATCCTTATCCCTGTGTCGTAAGAGGCGACCAGGGTTGCGTCAGGAAGGGCATCCGGCGTAAAACCTATGCCAAATCAGTATGCGGATCATAACAGATGATCTGCTGTGGCGACCCCTAACAGGAGCAGCCGAAAGACGAACAACAACAACATTTCGACCTACCGAACCTACATTTTAGCTGAAGAACTGCGTAAACCAAGTTATAAAAATAACTAAGGCCTAATGGGAATTTTTTTTCTTGATGACAGACACATTGATACATATTTCTTTCGCGAGCTCTGACATCAGCCATTATTTTTCCTCAGCAACGTTTATGTATGTATTTCTTTCGCGGGCGCCGACCCCACCTTTTTTGAGAGCGCACCGATCGTCATGGTAACCATGCACAAGTGGGGCGGGGTGAGCTTGGAGGGGGACTCTGCGCCCGCCGAGACGGGCCGCATATACAAAACGAATTGGAGATCCGTTCTGAGGCGAGAGAAGTAAGAGGAGGGAGAATAGAACAAGAAAAAAAGCCAGAGAGGAAAAAGAGGAGAGAAGCGAGCAAGACGCGGGCAAGCGAGCCGTGAAAGAAGCGAGAGTTGAAGCACGCGAGGGAAGAAGCGAGCCAGAGAGGAAGTGAGCAAGTGAGCAAGGGAACGTGTAGTGCGCGTGTGGGTGTCTGACCAGCTCCAACAACGAGACAATTCGTCCTTCCCAGTACTTGAGCAAGCGAGCATGTGGTGCGCGTGTGGGCGAGAGCAGCGCCGACAACGAGTGAGGCATGTGTCGGTCACCAACGTGTGAGGTTTGCTGGGTCATTCACCGATGGACCGTGTGGGTCACTGGACGTCACCAGTTTCGTGAAGTGTGAGGAGCTGCCCGTGTCGCAGCACCAGGTTCTAAACCCGCGACAGACGATCTCGGTGCCCTCCCAGACGTCGACTGGCATTCAAGGCTGTTCGCGAGAGGGTGCACGGCAAGGCTGGGTGCTGGCGACGGACGTGGCACGCACGCACACATTTCAGGATGTTTTCACTTCACGGACAACTACTCTCTGGTGAGCGAGACGACTCCTACACCCTCCCCCCCGCCCTTGATTGATTTGCTGGGTACCCTTTTCTGTGTTTAGCTGAAAGTAAGTCAACCCCCGATAAGCATCTGCTCCCTTTCTCTTTCTTGGCATTTTGATTGATTTTGCCTGAGTAATTATTCATTTCGGTTGCTTTTCAACTTATTCATTTATTTACCTCAGAAAATATAGTTCTTTTTTAAAATGTATTTTATTATTAATATATGATTTTTGACTTCCAACATGTCCGTGTTTGTCCTTTCCGTCCATTGGTCTGGCATTGTCCGAACCGAGATAGACTGGGAGGTAATTACCACAGATTTGACCAAAAATAGTCGACACGTACTAGCGGTTAAAACGCTCGGCCGCCCTTTTTAAAATATAATCGAGATAACATTGGTGCTTTGCCGAGGGCACGCTCCCCGCTCAGGTAACCACGTGACCTCGAGTTAAACGGCGTAATTAGACGGTGGACACTGGAACTCGTGGTTATCTGGGTGGCGTTCGTGGTTCTAAAACAACCCACCGTACCACAACGTTAATTGCGAACGCTGGTCCCAGGTCCGGCTCTACCGAGGACAACCGGGGAATAATCTCCCTGAGTGACAAGCTGGTGTCTCGGTATCCGGAGCTGCAACAATATCTATATCTATCTATCCAAGTTGTTTCACCCTCACTTTATTTTCGGGAATCCATACAAAGGGAAGTTTCACTTGAACCAAGCTTACATTTCCATGTTTAAAAACAAATATTCAAATTACCTCCACCTTTCCACCCAAATCTTTCCATGATCCGGCTGACCACCCTGTCCCCCGATGCCTGACTGAATGAACTTAGAAAGGGATTTGTAATCTGTTCACAAAGCCGGTAATAACTCGTGTTCTCTTCACAGAAAACACCACCTTCCATACTCTCTTCAATATCATTCCTCCCTCCAGGTCTTCAAGACAACTGTGCACCAACATCTCAAGTCATCCCCCCTTCCAAAACCATGATATTTTCTCCCCCCATTAAACCACCTCACACCCCTCTCCCAAAATCTTGTTTCTCTCTCCATGTTGTCCACCCTGTGTGTTCTCTCCAACCCCTCATCGTGACCTGCATCCCTTGTTTGTCCGTCTCCGTCGACCTTCTCCCTCCGTCCTGCTGTTGGTTTCCTTTGTTACGTTTGTCATCATATGTTTTGGGCCCGAGCCCTTCCATGAGCCTCGACCGTGAACTGGCGTCTTCAAAAGATAAAATTTCCTTCGATATCGAATTTGTTTGTGTTCCCACCATTTTCTGCTGACAGCCCCTTTCAACTGATGAATATTATTGTCGTTTAGATTGGCTTATGAGTTTTAATATTCATGACGTCATTATTCGGAATTTTAAGGGCTTGGTAGTTTTTCCCGGAACACGATCAATTGATGAGTTTTCCTGTGTCGTGGGTCACGTGACCGGGCGGTGCGAATCTGCCGCTGAGAAACCGTGAATCTATCATGATCACGTGATTTGTTTTTCCCGGAATACTTCAGGTTCTCCCCTCGTGTTCCTCACCTTCTCCTGTGGTGAGGACGATGCGCGATGATCCGAGATCTCTCGGGCGAAGATCACAAAGCGAACACCCCGGGATCCACGAACGGCTTCGATGGAGGAAACACGGTCGATCCCGGAGTCCGTCCCTCACACAGCGGGTCCATGGTCGGTTCACCCGAGGATAAGGAGTCCGGACCCGGTACGTGACGTTCTCTCCGTAACGAGATCTTGTGGTTCCTGGATGTTTCCTTTTAACGGATTGTTTGTGTTTCAGATGGTGTTGTGAAGGTGAAGATCGAGTCCGAGTTCGTCGATGATTCGTTCCCTCCATACGAAGGTTTGAACCACAAACTCATTCCCTCCACCACCGAAGGTGAAGGATCACGAGATCTCAACTGGTTGTGGACGGATTCGGATGAACCTTGGTGGACACGTTGGTTGGGTTCGTGTAGTAAATCCCTGCCGTTGTTAATTGAATCACATTGTTGTCCTTTGTGAATGAATGTGATTGTTAAACTGTTAAACGTTCCTGACTCACTTGGTTTTGTCCTTGTTTTTTTTCCAGATCTTGTTGTGAAAATGAAGATCAAATCTGAGTTTGTGGATGAATCGCCCTCTCAAGACAAAGGTGTCAACCTCATCAACATTGCAGTTGTACCGTTTACAAACAACGATTAATGTACATTGTACGGAGGTTGTTCTCCAGACAGACGTTGTACTTACCTTCATGACGTGTAGATACTCGAACACCAAGATCGAACAGAAAAAAATCATGGTTGTGGATGGGGCATGATTTGAGATGGTGGGGAACAGCTGTCTTCAACAACTGGTGGGAAGAAGGGATTTAAGAGAATGTGGAAGTTGGTTACACAGGCAGGAAAAAAGAGGAACAAATGAGTGGAGGTGAGCATCAATCCTGGATTTAGGCAGTTCCATCAGAAGGTCAGGCCGGATTAGATCTGTGACTTGCTGCAGGGACCATGGAAACCTGTAATAACCTGTTTCATAGTCGGGTTGTCAGTGACGAAAACGTCTCCCCCACCAGGTTTCCTAGTGAGGAGGGTGTATGATATGGACACTCAGCAGAATTATAAACAAAACCTGTCAAAGGGCCAAAACCTGTCAAAGGTCCAAAACCTGTCAAAGGAGACAAACACCGTCCAGAAGTTCCTTGTGAGCCAACGACCATCCATATCTAGTGCCCAACTGTCTGAAGACGTCCTCCTGCAGTTGGGTTACTTTTTTCGGAGATTTGTGGCAGGATTTGCACTCCAGCCACCGGAAAACCCTTTATTCCGCAAAACTCCCATTCTACTGCCCTTCGCAGGGCAACTCGCTAGATGACGGGATTGGGGCAAAGACTTTGGGACCCCCACTCCTTGATGATAGGAGGAAAAGCACAGATGTGTGTGTGTGTGTGTGAGTTTGTGTGTGAGTGTGTGTTTGAGTGTGTGTGTGTGTGTGTTTCGTTATATCTCTCTCTTTTCTTGTCTTTTTTGCTCTCATTTTACTCACTCTTTCTCTTCATTGTTTATTTATTTCCTTTTTCTTTCTTTCTCTCTCTCGTCTCCTCTCTTACCATCGCTCAATGTTTTTGATCCAATTGGAGTACAATGTTTTTTCTGTGTTAAATGTTTCATTCTAAAAGGGATTTATTGATCCTCTTTGTGAATTGCCATTACAGAGAAACAAATGAAAAAGGATTCTTGTTCCAAGTGTTCCCCGTTGGTCGACACTGAGGTCCCCTTCAATCATCACGTGACACGGACTCTTTGTCAGAACGCTGATATACGTAGTGGTGTGTCCAGCAACAACAAGAAAAACAGTTCTCTCAACATCCGAAAAGAGAAAGTCGAAGGAAGTGATAAACGACACAGGTGTGATGTGTGTTTGAAAGAATTTAATCGTTCATCAAATTTAAATCAACATCAAAAAATACATTCAGGTGTGAAAACCCACAAATGTTCAATGTGCAGTAAGGCTTTTACTCAATCATCAGATTTACACAAACATCAAAAATTACATTCAGGTGTGAAACCCTACAAGTGTTGTGCGTGTGTGAAGGTCTTTCGTCGATTATCATATTTACATCAACATCAAAAAATACATTCAGGTGTGAAGTCCTACAAGTGTTCCGTGTGTGTGAAGGCCTTCACTCAATCATCAGGTTTAAACAAACATCAAAAAATACATTCAGATGTGAAACCGTACAAGTGTTCTGTGTGTGTGAAGGCCTTTCGTCGATTATCACATTTAAATGAACATCAAAAAATACATTCAGGTGTGAAGTCCTACAAGTGTTCCGTGTGTGTGAAGGCCTTCTATCATTCATCAGATTTAAACAAACATCAAAAAATACATTCAGGTGCGAAGTCCTACAAGTGTTCCGTGTGTGTGAAGGCCTTCTATCAATCATCAAGTTTAAACAAACATCAAAAAATACATTCAGGTGTGAAGTCCTGAAAGTGCTCGACATGCAGTGACGTCTTTACACAGTTCTCAACTTTACAGAAGCATCAAAGAATCCCGATGAAAGTTAAACCGTACAAGTGTTCTGAGTGAAACGAGGCACTGTAAGCAGACATTGAACTCGTGTACAAATTGAAAAGGACAACATTCCTGAAGGAGTTGTAACAGTGACTTTGGCCTAAATAATGACGACATGATGTTCAATGATCAAAATCTCACATGAAACCCAGAAAAGTGAAAAGATTATGCTAAAGTTAGAGAAATGTAACACTCGGACTCGACGCATGCACCAAATACACGTTGTTATGTAAAACAAGTTAATTTTGTTTTCATTCATCTTTGTTTTGTTTCTTAAACTTTTTCAATTTATCGATGATTCTTGTGATTGATAAATGATTCTTGCATGGAAGCCTGAGTAATCCAAGTTTGAAGTGGTTCCTCTGCACCAAGCTGTGTTCCATTGGTGGGTATCTTTCTAATTCTGGACCAAGCAACCAACCAACACAGGTCATTGTTCTGTCCCAAAGTGTGTAAAACACCGCCCGGAGCCAAGTCGTTCGGAGAGAAACTCCTTCCCTTCCCCAGTGGAGACAAACACCGTCCGGAGGCAAGTCGTTCGGAGAGAAACTCCTTCCCTTCCCCGGTGGAGACAAACACCGCCCAGAGCCAAGTCGTTCGGAGAGAAACTCCTTCCCTTCCCCGGTGGAGACAAACACCGCCCGGAGCCAAGTCGTTCGGAGAGAAACTCCTTCCCTTCCCCGGTGGAGACAAACACCGCCCGGAGCCAAGTCATTCGGAGAGAAACTCCTTCCCTTCCCCGGTGGAGACAAACACCGTCCGGAGGCAAGCCGATTTTCATCAGCAAACCAAAAAGAGGTAGATGTGATAAGATTGCACACCAAGATGTTCAGTGTCGTTAACATTGTCACATTGGTGTACCATGGTTCTTGTACACTCACTGACCCAATCACAGGAGCTGTTTTTTCCATGGGAGAGTCATCCTGTGCATTGGTGATGATATTGTTACGGATTTCAGAATCCAGTCTGATGAATGCATCCACACATCCAGGTCCTCAGACAGTTATTTCCTGAAATGCATGTTAAGATGAGCCCCATCCCCATGCCTAATGGGATTTTAAATGGAATGCGTTGAGAAGGGTGAAGAATTGATCCCCTCTCTTGTGGGAATTTTTTAAATATACAACAGACACGTTTACACACATTTCTTTCGCGAACTCTGAAGCCCGCCCTGATTTTTCCTCAGCAACGTTTATGTACGTATTTCTTTCGCAAGCGCCGACGCCCACCTTTTTTGAGAGCGCACGGGTCGTCATGGTAACCGTGCGCAAGTGGGGTGGGGTGAGCTTAGTGGAGACTCTGCGCCCGCTGAGATGGGCCGCAGATATAAAACGAATTGGAGATCCGTTCTGAGACGAGAGAAGTAAGAGGAGGTAGAAGAGAATGAGAAAGAAAGCCATAGAGGAAAAAGGAGGAGAGAAGCGAGCAAGACGCGGGCAAGCGAGCCGAGAAAGAAGTGAGAGTTGAAGCATGTGAGGGAAGAAGCGAGTGTGTGGGTGTCTGACCAGCGTCAACGAGACAATTCGCCCTTCCCAGTGCTTGAGCAAGTGAGCGTGTGGGTGAGAGCAGCGCCGACAACGAGTGAGGCACGGGTCGGTCACCAACGTGTGAGGCGCGGGTCATTCACCGACGGACCGTGTGGGTCACTGGACATCACCAGTTTCCTGAAGTGTGAGGAGCTGCCCGTGTCACAGCACCAGGGTCTAAATTGTGACAAACGATCTCGGTGGCCTCCCAGACGTCGACTGGCATTCAAGGCTGTTAGTGAGAGGGTACACGGCAAGGCTGGGTGCTGGCGATGGACGTGACACGCACGCACACCTTTCAGGACGTTTTCACTTCACGGACAACTAGTCTCTGGTGAGCGAGACGACTCTTCTCCCCCCCCCCCCCCACACCGACTGAATGATCTTCTTGGTACCCTTGTCTGTGTTTAGCTGTAAGTCACCCTCCAATAAGCATCTGCTCTCTTTCTCTTTCCTGGCATTTTGATTGATTTTGCCTGAGTAATTATTCATTTCGGTTGCTTTCAAACTTATTCATTAATTACCTCAGAAAATAAAAAGAACTTTTTATTTTCTTATTATATTATTAAGAAAATCATTTGTTGACTTCCAACCTCTCCGTGTCTGTCCTTTCCTTCCATTGGTCGAGCATTGTCCGAACCTAGATAGACTGGGAGGTTATTACCACAGATTTGACCCAAAATAGGCGGCACGTACCATCGGTTAAAACTCTCGGCCGCCCGAATTAAAATCTAATGGAGAGAACATTGGTGCTTTGCCGAGGGCACGCTGCCCGCTCAGGTAACCACGTGACCTCCAGTTAAACGGCATAATTAGACGGTGGACACTGGAACTCGTGGTTAACTGGGTGGCGTTCGTGGCTCTAAAATCTAAAACAACCCATCGTACCACAACGCCAATTGTGAACGGTGGTCCCAGGTCCGGCTCCACCGAGGACAACCGGGGATTAATCCCCCTGAGTGAAAAGCTGGTGTCTCGGTATCCGTGGCCACAACAATATCAGTGTCTATCTATCCAAGTTGTTTCACCCTCACTTTGTTTTGGGGAATAAATACAAAGGGAAGTTTCACTCGAACCAAGCTTGCATTTCCATGGTTAACAAGTGGAATCTTTCAATACAGCGCGTGTGGTGAAGCAAATGAGTACACTAATGTTAAAATATGCAATTTATGCTTTTTCAGTTGAAAAACAATTAAAAAGCGAACTTAATATTTAAAATGTAAAAATCTTGTTATTATTGTGATAAGCACCTTTACATATAACAGAAGGAATGAAATCGTTCGATACAGCGTGGCAGGGTGCCGCAAAAGAATGATAGCATTGGAAGAACTCAGCTTTCAGCATTCGGCGATCGGCGCGAAATGCGATGGTGGGCGGAAATGACGTCTTTCGTTCGTCCGAACATGACAGGGGCGCGTTTCTTGGTTTTTTTTCCGGCAAGCAAATTTAATGTTTTTCACATATATAACATTAGTTTCGCACATTTCCATTGAAATACTCGGGTATTTCCGTCAATTCTCGCTATTTCCATCGAGGTTACGCACTGCATCTACCGGACGGCCTTCATTGGCTGTCTTGAGGCACGTGGGGGGGGGGGACAGGGGACACCGGAGACGTGGTAGACACCGGGGACATTTCAAACTCAGTGCAATTGTATACAGCACACGTGCCTCAAATTACTCAAATATTTGAAAAACAAATATTCAAATTACCAACAACTTTCCACCCAAGTCTTTCCATGAACCGGCTGACCACCCCGTCTCCTGATGCCTGACTGAATGAACTGAGAAAGGGATTTGTAATCTGTTCACAAAGCCGGCAATAACTCGTGTTCTCTTCACAGAAAACACCACCTTCCATCCTCTCTTCAATCTCATTCCTCCCTCCAGGTCTTCAAAAGAGCTGTTCAACAACATCTCAAGTCATCCCCCATTCAAAACCATGATCTTTTCTCCCCCCATTAAACCACCTCACACCCTCTCCCAAAATCTTGTTTCTCTCTCCATGTTGTCCACACTGTGTGCTCTCCCCAACCCCTCATCGTGACCTGCATCCCTTGTTTGTCTGTCTCCGTCGACCTTCTCCCTCCGTCCTGATGTTGGTTCCCTTTGTTGTGTTTGTCCTCATCTGTTTTGGGCCCGAGCCCTTCCATGAGCCTCGACCGTGAACTGGCGTCTTCAAAAGATAAAATTTCCTTCGATACCGAATTTATTTTTGTTCCCGCCATTTTCTGCTGACAGTCCATTTCAACTGAATAATATTATTGTACTTCAGATTTGCTTATGAGTTTTAATATTAATGACGTCATTATTCAGAATTTTAATGGTTTGGTAGTTTTTCCCGCAACACGATTAATTGATGAGTTTTCCTGTTTCGTCGGTCACGTGACCGGGCGGCGCGAATCTGCCGCTGAGAAACCGTGAATCTATCGTGATCACGTGATTTGTTTTTTCCGGAATACTTCAGGTTCCCCCCTCGTGTTCCTCACAGTCTCCTGTGGTGAGGACGATGCGTGATGATCCGAGATCTCTCGGACGAAGATCACAAAGCGAACACCCCGGGATCCACGAACGGCTTCGATGGAGGAAACACGGTCGATCCCGGAGTCCGTCCCTCACACAGCGGGTCCATGGTCGGGTCACCCGAGGATAAGGAGTCCGGACCCGGTACGTGACGTTCTCTCCGTAACGAGATCTTGTGGTTCCTGGATGTTTCCTTTTCACGGATTGTTTGTGTTTCAGATGGTGTTGTGAAGGTGAAGATCGAGTCCGAGTTCGTCGATGATTCGTTCCCTCCATACGAAGGTTTGAACCACAAACTCATTCCCTCCACCACCGAAGGTGAAGGATCACGAGATCTCAACGAGTTGTGGACGGATTCGGATGAACCTTGGTGGACACGTTGGTTGGGTTCGTGTAGTAAATCCCTGCCGTTGTTAATTGAATCACCTTGTTGTCCTTTGTGAATGAATGTGATTGTTAAACTGTTCAACGTTCCTGACTCACTTGGTTTTGTCCTTGTTTTTTTTCCAGATCTTGTTGTGAAAATGAAGATCAAATCTGAGTTTGTGGATGAATCGCCCTCTCAAGACAAAGGTATGAACCTCATCAACATTGCAGTTGTACCATTTATAAACAACGATTAATGTACATTGTACGGAGGTTGTTCTCCAGACAGACGTTCTACTTTCCTTCATGACGTGTAGGTACTCGAATACCAAGATCGTTCAGAAACCGAATTTGTTTTGATTGTCGAAACGTTCACGGAACTTGTTCGTGGCTCACGGGTGATGGAATCGATCGGTCACCGACATGGACTCACATCCATGAAAATACCGAGTACGAGTACACTGAACGGATAAGAACACAACAGAACAAAAGGAACGGGAGAGAGAGGGGGAAAACACCAACAGCAGAGATAGGGGGAAACACCAACAGCAGAACCGAAGGCCAAGACAGAGGGCGGCGGACAAAAAATGGGTGTGAGGAGGAATTGGGTGGACAAGATGGATACAGAAGGAAACTCTCAGGAGGGAAACTTGAAATTTGGAAGGAAGGGGTGGGGTTGGGGTTAACGAGGGTAGACAAGATCATGGTTTTCGATGGGGAGTGATTTGAGATGGTGGGGAACAGCTGTCTTCAAAACCTGGAGGGAAGAAGGGATTTGAAGAGAATGTGGAAGTTGGTGACACAGGCAGGGAAAAAAACGAGAACAAATGAGTGGAGGTGAGCATCAATCCTGGATTTAGGCAGTTCCACCAGAACGTCAGGCCGGATTAGATCTGTGACTTGCTGCAGGTACCATGTAAACCTGTGATAACCTGTTTCATGCTTGGGTTGTCACTGAGTAAACGGTCTCTCCCACCAGGTTTTCTGGTGAGAGTTCCCTGAAGACATCTGCTGCTCGAAGAGTGAGCGGTCGATGATGTCATCATTAAAAAAAAGACCGTCTCCCCCACCAGGATTCCTGGTGATGAGGGTGTATGATATGCACACTCAGCAGAATTATAAACAAAACCTGTCAAAGGGCGGAGGAGTTCCTTGTGAGCCAAGAGCCATCCATATTGAGTGCCCAACTGTCTGCGGACGTCCTCCTGCAGATGGGTGACTTTTTTAGGAGATTTGTGGCAGGATTTGCACTCCAGCCACCGGAAAACCCTTTATTCCGCAAAACTCCCATTCTACTGCCCTTCGCAGGGCAACTCGCCAGATGACGGGATTGGGGCAAAGCCTTTGGGACCCCCACTCTTTGATGATAGGAGGAAAAACACGGATGTGTGTGTGTGTGTTTGTGTTTGGTTACCTCTCTTTCTCTCTTTCCTTGTCTTTCTCACTCTCATTTTACTCTCTCTCTTTCTCTCCATTCTGTATTTCATGCCTTTTTCTTTCTCT
Organism: Eptatretus burgeri; assembly: GCF_056783735.1. Classification (NCBI taxonomy): domain Eukaryota; kingdom Metazoa; phylum Chordata; class Myxini; order Myxiniformes; family Myxinidae; genus Eptatretus; species Eptatretus burgeri. The sequence continues at coordinate 2,069,770 of NC_140982.1, read as the reverse complement.
CTCATCTCATCTCTTCCCTTCGCTCAAAAATTTTGATCCAATTGGAGTACAATGTGTTTTCTGTGTCAAATGTTTCATTCTAAAAGGGATTTATTGATCCTCTTTGTGAATTTCCATTGCAGAGAAACAAATGAAAAAGGATTCTTGTTCCAAGTGTTCCTCGTTGGTCGACACTGCAGTTTCCTTCAATCATCACGTGACACGCACTCTTGGTCAGTACGCTGATAAACTTATTGGTGTGTCCAACAAGAACCAGAAGAACAGTTCTCTCAACATCCTGAAAGAGAACGTCGAGGGAAGTGATAAATCACACAGGTGTTATGTGTGTTTGAAAGAATTTAATCGTTCATCAAATTTAAATCAACATCAAAAAATACATTCAGGTCTGAAACCCTTCAAGTGTTCTTTTTGTGTGAAGGCCTTTAGTCAATCATCACATTTAAATGATCATCAAAAAATACATACAGGTGTGAAACCCTACAAGTGTTCTGTGTGTGTGAAGGCCTTTAGTCGATTATCAAATTTATATCAACATCAAAAAATACATACAGGTGTGAAACCCTTCAAGTGTTCTGTGTGTGTGAAGGCCTTTAGTCGATTATCACATTTAAATGAACATCAAAAAATACATGTAGGTGTAAAACCCTATAAGTGTTCTGTGTGTGTGAAGGCCTTCAGTCGATTATCACATTTATATCAACATCAAAAAATACATTCAGGTGTGAAACCCTATAAGTGTTCTGTGTGTGTGAAGGCCTTTAGTCAATCATCAAGTTTATATCGACATCAAAAAATACATACAGGTGTGAAACCCTATAAGTGTTCTGTGTGTGTGAAGGCCTTCAGTCGATTATCACATTTATATCAACATCAAAAATACATTCAGGTGTGAAACCCTATAAGTGTTCTGTGTGTGTGAAGGCCTTTAGTCAATCATCAAGTTTATATCGACATCAAAAAATACATACAGGTGTGAAACCCTATAAGTGTTCTGTGTGTGTGAAGGCCTTCAGTCGATTATCACATTTATATCAACATCAAAAAATACATTCAGGTTTGAAACCCTATAAGTGTTCTGTGTGTGTGAAGGCCTTTAGTCAATCATCAAGTTTATATCGACATCAAAAAATACATACAGGTGTGAAACCCTATAAGTGTTCTGTGTGTGTGAAGGCCTTCAGTCAATTATCAAATTTATATCAACATCAAAAAATACATTCAGGTGTGAAACCCTACAAGTGTTGTGTGTGTGTGAAGGCCTTTCGTGAATCATCAAGTTTATATCGACATCAAAAAATACATACAGGTGTGAAACCCTATAAGTGTTCTGTGTGTGTGTGAACGCCTTTCGTGAATCATCAAGTTTATATCGACATCAAAAAATACATTCAGGTGTGAAACCCTTTAAGTGTTCTGTGTGTGTGAAGTCCTTGACTTAATCATCAACTTTATATCAACATCAAAATATACATTCAGGTGTGAAACCCCACAAGTGTTCTACGTATGTGAAGGCCTTTAGTCGATTATCACATTTAAATCAACATCAAAAAATACATACAGGTGTGAAACCCTACAAGTGTTGTGTGTGTGTGTGAAGGCCTTTCGTCAATCATCAAGTTTATATCGACATCAAAAAATACATACAGGTGTGAAACCCTATAAGTGTTCTGTGTGTGTGTGTGAAGGCCTTTAGTCGATTATCACATTTATATCAACATCAAAAAATACATACAGGTGTGAAACCCTTTAAGTGTTCTGTGTGTGTGAAGTCCTTTACTTAATCATCAACTTTATATCAACATCAAAATATACATTCAGGACGTGAAACCCTACAAGTGTCCTGTGTGTGTGAAGTCCTTTACTTAATCATCAACTTTATATCAACATCAAAATATACATTCAGGACGTGAAACCCCACAAGTGTTCTCTGTGTGTGAAGGCCTTTAGTCGATTATCACATTTATATCAACATCAAAAAATACATACAGGTGTGAAACCCTACAAGTGTTGTGTGTGTGTGAAGGCCTTTACTTAATCATCAAGTTTATATCGACATCAAAAAATACATACAGGTGTGAAACCCTATAAGTGTTCTGTGTGTGTGTGAAGGCCTTTACTTAATCATCAAGTTTATATCGACATCAAAAATACATACAGGTGTGAAACCCTATAAGTGTTCTGTGTGTGTGTGAAGGCCTTTAGTCGATTATCACATTTATATCAACATCAAAAAATACATACAGGTGTGAAACCCTACAAGTGTTGTGTGTGTGTGAAGGCCTTTACTTAATCATCAAGTTTATATCGACATCAAAAAATACATACAGGTGTGAAACCCTACAAGTGTTGTGTGTGTGAAGGCCTTTAGTCGATTATCACATTTATATCAACATCAAAAAATACATACAGGTGTGAAACCCTTTAAGTGTTCTGTGTGTGTGAAGTCCTTTACTTAATCATCAACTTTATATCAACATCAAAATATACATTCAGGACGTGAAACCCTACAAGTGTCCTGTGTGTGTGAAGTCCTTTACTTAATCATCAACTTTATATCAACATCAAAATATACATTCAGGACGTGAAACCCCACAAGTGTTCTACGTGTGTGAAGGCCTTTAGTCGATTATCACATTTAAATCAACATCAAAAAATACATACAGGTGTGAAACCCCACAAGTGTTCTCTGTGTGTGAAAGCCTTTAGTCGATTATCACATTTAAATCAACATCAAAAAATACATCCAGGTGTGAAACCCAATAAGTGTTCTGCGTGTGTGAAGGCCTTTTCGTCGATTATCACATTTAAACAAACATCCAAAAATACATACAGGTGTGAAACCCTTCGAGTGTTCTATGTGTGTGAAGGTCTTTACTCAATTATTAAGTTTAAAGAAAGTTGAAACCGTATAAGTGTTCTGTGTTCTGTGTTCTGAGTGAAATGAGGCACCGGAAGCGGACATTGAACTCGTGTACAAATTGAAAAGGACAATATTCCTGAAGGAGTTCTGAGTACCAGTAACTTTGGCCTAAATAATGACGATATGATGTTCATTGATTAAAATCTCACACAAAACCCAGGATTGTGAAAACATGATGCCAAAGGTAGAGAAATGGAACACTTGGACTCGACACATGTTCCAAATGCACGTTGTTTTGTAAAACAAGTTAATTTTGTTTTCATTCATCTTTGTTTTGTTTATTAAACCGTTTTTCAATACCTCGATGATTCTTGTGATTGATAAATGATTCTGGCATGGAAGCCTGAGTAGTCCAAGTTTGAAGTGCTTCCTCTGCACCAAGCTGTGTTCCATTGGTGGGTATCTTTCTATTTCTGGACCAAGCAACCAACCCAACACAGGTCCTTGCTCTGTCACAAAGTGTGTAAATCTCAAACCCGAGCATTAACAAGTGGAATCGAACTTGTATCAGTCGGTGTAGGAAGAATGCATTAATGTCGATGGTAAAAGGAGAGAACTCAAGTGTCTGACTGGATGGAATACTTTACTCGTGAGAGACGTGAGAATCCTACCGGGATAAAAACTATCTATAAATATAAAGTTGAAAGTGTGTCTGTGTGTTTCTCTGTGACCTATGCACGAGAAAAGTACTGGACTGATCCTCACCAAACTTCACATGCTGACAGAACATGTACCCGGAGGTATCCCGATGTAAAAGAATTGTACTTCCGGTTTCCGAAATATGACGTCATCACCTGATTTTTGTAACGTTAATTTTTCAAGTTCAGCCGATTGACATGGGGCCACCATATACAATATATCTAACATATGATTTTAAGTTTTTTTTTTTGTTTGTCTGCACGCGCTAATCTCCTGAAAGGTGAAAGATAGGAGCTAACCACTGAAACAAAAAATGTCGGGATGGGCCCCGGGAAGGTTATAGGCTATGTGGCAAGCCCTCGAGGCCGGGGGGGGGGTGAGGGGGTGTGTTTCCCCCTCACCAACCCCCTTAGTCTATGACTGCCATGGCCCAAGAGGGAACTGATACTGGGCTCGTGTCAGACATATTGTGACGTCCACGGGACTTGAACAGTCCCGCCAACGTAGAATGAGCCGAAACGATGGAGGCGATTTATTTGTTTATAACCCAAACATGGCGGTTCTAATCGCTCCACCGCAAACGGGACGAGGAAGGTGGCACGAGTCACTTTTCACTGAGTTGATGATGTTTATTTGTTTTTTTTATAATTACCAGAAATAACAAGACTCGGCAAGAAGAGGGATCCGGGGCGATTCGACGGGATGGTGTGGGATCGGGCGTGGGGAAAAACACAGACAATTCCAATGAATATACAGTTCTCAATCCCTCTAAGGCGCCAAACACACACACACACACACACAAAACGAAGCTATCTCTGGTGGTCAGGCTGGACCGTGGTGTGGACGCAACTGTCCCTGGATCGGCGCCGGACGAGCCGGCCTTGCTCTCGCCAGGGGGGGGGCAGGAGAAACCGCGGTGCTGTCGACCTCCTGGTCCTGGCCCAAGTCCGCCCACAGCCGCCAGGGAACCAGCTCCCGCGCCAAGCCGCGAGCAGGAGAGGGAGGCAGGTCCGCCTGCTGCCCGACCCCGTACTCCGAAGTCAGCAGAACCCCAGAGCCAACCGAGGCGAGGCTCGGTAAGGCTCCCAGACATGATCAAGAGCACGATCGACTCAGCACAGCAACCAGGACGCTCTCTGCCGCCACAGCTTCCACACCAAAAAAACACGATCGTTCTGGTTGCAATATTCTTCTTCCTTTTCGACCCCGAACAGAACCTTTTATCCTTCGTCCTCGTCACTCCCAATCGAGCCGTTTATTTGCCCACCGCCATCGCCTTCCGCCAATCGTGATCACGGGGCGGAGCCATCCGCTGCACTGTCCTGTGACGTCACGGCCAGTCTTCAGAGAATACCAAAAGGGGTTTACGCAGACACACTTACCCTATCCCGTGTCCCTATCTAATTACGTGACATTTATCATTTCCCCCTTGAAGAAATGAACATTTACCAGACAACTTATCACCACTGAATCGCCACTTATTACATCGAGATCCTGGTAAACTCGAACAGCATGGCATACCTAATTAAACATCCTAATTACCCTTTGAATGCATACCCCCCCCTCAAACGTAACACTGCCCCCTCCTCTGGTACCGCAGCTCCTGCAAGGTATATCACAGGCGCTACCGTACCAGCCTTAACACTGACTCACACCTAATTAACCTAACGAAATAAAGTAGGAGGGGCAATGGGCAGCGAGTCGCAGCTAACTTACCTATCCTGCTTAATGTACTACCCCCTTATGGCCTTATCCTCGCCTAAACAATCATTCGTTTTTTTATTTTTATTTTATTTTATCACATGAGAGCACTGAGTGAAGTTGCACTCCATCCTCCGGATCATCGCTCCTGCCCAGCACTCTTCCAGTGATCTGGGGAGGGGAAACAAAATGTTCCACAAAAACACAACACTTATACTTTACATTCCTACTCTAAGCCTTAACGACACTATTCACAGGATATTTACACTTGACCGCCTCCCCCAGTGGATGCTAATAGACCCAGCGTTACCTGGGGAGCCAATTTTCAAATTTGCTTGCCCCAAAATTATGCGGACATCATGCCCTTGCTGCACATGTCAAGTTGTGCGGGATCGGGTGGGACTCACACATCTTCACAACACTCACACCATGGTCATCATCACATTTCTAGGTCATGGTCCTCATTTTAATCATGCAGGCTGAATCCCGTCGTGGCCGTGGGGTGGGTTACCACAAGATGATGGGGGCATCTCAGGTGCAACCATGCCCACAGGTAAGCTTTAGTCCAACCCGGACGTTTCTCCGCCCCGCTTCCTTTGATTCCCTCCCCCCTGGTAGCCATCAGCTCTAATCCCGTACAACACTCTGGAAGGGGTCTCACTGGCTCCTCTGGCCTTCCTGGGTCGCCAAGGTCCTACCCGCCTTGGTCGCCCAACCAGACCCTCTCCCAGTTGCCTCCAGACACTGTCACCATTAGCCACCAGGTGGTGAATCTCCTTGAAGGGGGTCGCAATTCCCGCTCACCGTGAGCCTCAGCAATCCCTGTGGACAAGCACATCATCCCCACCCACAAAACCCACATGACTCCCCCACCCCATCGGCCTTACATGTGACACCTGCATTTCTAACACTTTGCCGACCATGACCTTCCCTGTTACCACACCATGTCCAATAAAAAATCAATGTGTGCACCATACATTTCACTTCTTAACTTAAAACAACTCACACAGCACTTCTCACCCGATCCAGGCACCAGCCATTGGACAGCCACTCGTGCCCGCTTTGTTACCAATTACCCACTGTCCCGATTGTCACTCTAAAACCCAGCAGAACTTACAAACCCATGCCAATTTTCCCACAATTCTTTTTTTTTTTTTTTTCACCAAAGGAGGGCACTTCGCCACAATCTCAGCAGCCGAGCATGGCCGTATATGCTCAGCCCAATCTAGTCTCCCCGACCCCCGACAGTGATCTCCGGACCCGACCTATGAAAGGGCATCTCGGATAGACCTGGCGGCTCAGCAGGAGGATTCACCCTCTCCGAGTCTAAAAGTCTATTGGAGGGTCCCTCCATTGCCGGGTACCGGAAATATCGTTGCATGTGTCCTCTTCGCCCGCACCGGAAACAACTCCCCATAAAAGGCCCCCGTGGGTATCGGTGTAATGTCTCTTCCGGTTCCGGACCCCCTCGGCCATAATCGAATTGCTCTTTTGGCTGGGCTGGACCCCGCCGCTTTGCCACACCAACAACCGAATTACCCCTTATCAAACTTAACAGTTTCTGGCAGATTTCCTGTAACATTTGGGTAATGCCAATTTCTCCCAGCCCCCCTCCCTGATCCTGGATCTCCGCCTGTCGGATCGTCACCGATGGCCTCTCTGGAACCCGACCCGGCCGACTCCACGAGGCCAGCCTGGCCGCGCACTCGGCCGCTCGGTGAACGGTGGGTGGATCCTGTAGCTCCACCAGCGCTCGGACCTCAGGGTCAGGAAGAGCAGCTAAAAATTTCTCGAGTGCCAGTCTGTCCCATGCCTCCACTGTAAGGTCCCGATACGCGATCCTGACTGATTGGTAAATGTCCTGCGCCAGCTCCTGCACCGTCTCACCCGGCTTTAATCTGCGGTGCTGGAGCTGGGCCCGCACCAGATCACAGTTTGCCGCGAACCCAAACCGACGGCTCAACGCCTCGCAAATGTGGGAGCTGGTCAACATCCCTCCGCGATCACGTTTAACACATCTGCGGCTGGTCCCCGCAACGTTGCCACCAAATTCCCTGTACGTTCCCGCTCATTCCACCCGTTTAGTCGGGAAATGCACTCAAATTGCGTCAGAAAAGCTTCAACGCTCCCTGACCCGTCAAAATTTACCAGGGGGATCACTTTTACGGTGGCCCGCTTCTCAGTTTCTCCCTTGTCCGAATCCAGCCCAGGGATCAAACACCCTTGTGGCTGCGTATCCAATTTCGGAGCCCACTGTGGCCAAAGATGTTTTGTGGTGAGGGTCTCATGGGTCAATTTTGCCTCCTGTTCCAAACGTTGAATGGACCGATTCACCTCTTCCCGCAGGATCTTCTGGGCCCGCACAACCTCCTCCAAGGCTCCGTCGCGAGTTTGTAGCTGCTCCTCAACCAACCCGGACACTCCACTTACAAAAGACGGCTCTACCAGGCCTTTATCCAAGACTTCATCTTGGCTCATAATTTTATCTTGTTCGTCCAAACGAGCCTCCAATCCTTTTACCTCCTCCGCCAAATTCATCCCTTGCTTCCTCAGCTCTCCCCACTCTTCAACTTGCAGCTGCATACAAGCATCCACACAGGCACGATGACGTTCCAGGCTTTCATCCACTTTATCAACCCGAATGTTCGTTGCATCAATTTTATCTACCAATTTTTTCCGTATATTTTCCCCCTCCAATGTAATTTCTACCTTTGTTTCCTCCAATCTATCCTCGAATTTACTTTGTATTTCTCCCAATTTAACATCCACACACTCCTGCATCTCAGTTTTCATTTTCTCCATCTTTTCCCCCAATTCATCCCTCATTAAATCAATCCGTGCACCCAACTGTACCCCCATTACCCCCAATTGATCTGTCATTTCTGCCCTCTGTGTCACGAATTGATTTTCCATTTGTGCCGTCATTTCTGCCCTCTGTGCCGTCATTTCTGCCCTCTGTGTCACTAATTGATTTTCCATTTGTGCCGTCATTTCTGCCCTCTTTGCCGTCATTTCTGCCCTCTGTGTCACGAATTGATTTGCCATTTGTACCGTCATGTCCCCTATTAAACGTTCCAACAGTGTCTGGATCGTCATCACACCGGTTTCCGGCACTGCCGGCCCCGTTACGGGCAATGAAGCACAGTCCACGCTCGGAATGGGGGAGGTTCCAACCCTACAGAATAGGAAACAACAACAACAACAACAACACAATACCCCTGACTATTTGGAATCCATGTCGTTAGATATGACCTTTTGCTTCCGGTTGTTGTTAAACGCTGTGCGGTGTATAAACACGATTGGGTTTTATTTCTATCTTGTGAATATTACTTAATGTGTGCACATGAGAGAATAGGAAACAACAAAAACAACACAATACCCTGGCAATTGTGAATCCGTGTTGTTGGCTATGACCATTTTGCTTCCGTTTTTTTTTTTGCTTCTGGTTTTTTTTTTGTTTCCGGTTTTTGTCATGGGGAATGATGCATGCCGGGAGATAATGACCGGAAGTGTTTATTTATTTATTCAATTATTTTTTTCCCAAAGTTAATTTTATACTTCCGAAAGTGATTTTTTTTTCATGACAGGAAGTGTTTATTTTGTATTTAACATATCCGGGAGTGATTTTGAAACTCTTTCGGGAACTTTTAATTTCTTTTATTCTTGACCAGAAGTGATCGTTTATTTATTTATTCAATAATTTTTTTCCGAAAGTTAATTTTAATAAAGATATCTCCCGCATCATCAAAAAATATTTTTTAATCGTGATTTACATTATTTATCGCTGATCCCGAATCCAGGCCGAAGTAACCGGAAATTGCGTCAAAATCATCAGCCGTGCAGCGCTTACATGTACCATGGTATAGTTGGCAAGTATACAGTTGTGAACAAGTTTTATGTAAAGTCAGAAGCGAATGTAAGGAGAATTCTACGTTCGCTTCTCGGCTTTGCCTATTCCATACCAACTTGGTTTATGGATCCGCCGACGGTATATTTGCCGAAATGAAACATAAATATATAACACATTTTTAGCCTTTTATATTTATTCATTTTCCGCCGAAGGTGCAAAAGTTTCAAAACCCGAAATGTAAATGTCGGCATTTATTTTCAAAATATAATTTCGTACGTGCGCACCAAAATGCCGAGTCACCTTTAACCGAGCTGGGCAGTAAAGCTGCGCAGTCGTCTTCGGTTATGGCGTCTGAGCAGTGGCCAGCGTGGTTCAGATTGACTGTTGTTTCTCGGGCGAAAGTGATTGTTTGAAGTTTTTTTTTTTTTCTCTACCTTGTCGAGGCTCGTGTGAAAGCTAACACACAACGCACATCATGGGGGACATGAGACAAGAGAGGAGGGAGTGGGAAGGACAAAACAGTGGGGAACAGACATTAGGAGATCTGTGGAAGGGAGAGGTATGGGACGGGGACCATGGGGAATAGAAGATGGACATTACAGGGACTTTCAGGAAGGAAAGCAGGGAATTAGAAGGAGGTGGGCTTTGGTGGATTATCGGGGGTAGAAAAGATCGAGGATTTGGATGTGGGATGATTAGAGGTGGTGGTGAACAGCTGTTTTGAAGACCTGGAGGGAAGAATGGGAATGAATAGAGTGAGGGAGTTTATTCCAAAGGCGGGAAAAAGAGGAATGAAAGAGTGAAGGTGAGCAGTGATTCGTGATTTTGGTAGTTTTACCAGAAGGGGGTTGTTGGCAGACCTTGAGCGCCCTGCGGAAATGTGGTGGTTACAAATCGCAGAGAGAGCTGGGGGGGGCGAGGCTGGAGAGGAGACGGTAGAAGACAGAAGGACCACAGACCAACCTGCGGTGAATGAGTGAGAGGCCCAAAGACTCAGTCTTATTGCGGGAGATGCCGATGATCTGAAATGCCTTGGTTTCTACACTGTGAAGCCGAGAAAGGTGGGAGGCAGGAGCACCAGCCCAGAGTGGAGAGCAGTACTCCATCAGGCTGTGGACAAAAGCTTTGTAAGTGGTCAGGAGCTCAGGTGGGCCGAGGAAGGACTTTGCACGACGGAGGATTCCCAATCGGCGACTGGCTTTGGAGGCGAGGTTTGAAATGTGGCTTTCCCAGGAAAGGTCATGGCAGATAGTGAGACCCAGAAGCTTGAAAGAAAGGACTTCTTCCAGAGGATTGTTGAGAAAGTGGATGGGGGGGTTTCTAAACGGTCCTTTTGAAGAGACATAGAGTGTGAGATTTGTCCGGATTGAAAGACATGTTCTACGTGTTGGACCAGTTTGTCATTTTATCCAGATCTGCAGTGAGCGAAGAAGTTGCTGCTTGCCGATCTGAGGGATGACCGATGGTACGGCCGAGGGTGGAGTCATCAGCAAACAGATATAGAGGATTTTCCAGAGAGTCCGAGAGATCATTGATAAAAACCAGAAAAAGAACAGGGCCCAGAACGCGACCTTGAGGAACTCCAGCCTGGACAGGAAGAGGGGATGAAAGAACTCCATTTATGGCCACACGGTGACTGCGACAGGAGAGGAAGTCTGCGAGCCATGAGTTGTTAAGAAGTATGTCAGCGGTATAAATTCGAGTGACTGTATTGGTAATTTAATCACGCAACATCTTGACGACGAATATTCTGGCCGAACGATTGCATCAATTCAGTGCAGCAGCAGGGATGATTCGCACGCTACTCTCGATCGTGTCGATTTTGTTTCCATCAAAAGTTGTACACCGCTGTTCGTATTGAAAGATTTTGGTGCCAAGTACGTCAAAGTTTCCATGCGAGATGCTGATATTCCGCCTTCAACGGACCAGAAATCAGCCTTTGATGTGCTCATGGGGATGGGGAGATGGTACGATCAGATGCCCACTGAAAACTAAGCTGGTTATGGCTCTGATTGACCGTTTTGAGCGTGTTGACTGCGAGTAGACACATTTTCTAAATCATATCCAGCACTATGCACTGGTGTGCACGCACACATCTACGACTTGGACAGTAATTTTCTCGGCATTGTTTCCATTTGTTTGATGATCCAACAGGTTCCTATAAGAAAAACATGCCACACTATATTGTAAAAACAAGTTTTAATCCTTCTTTATTGTTTTTCACATCAGATGATCCAGTGAACAATGGCATCCTGCATTTGAATGGATTTCCATCTTCAATGTTTTCTTAGATCCTCCTGGTCCGGGATTTATATCCCCCCCTCCCACCTACCCTTGTCTTTTCCATGGAACATCCGAAAAAAATCATAAAAATATATAATTTCTAAAAATTGAAATTATATTTATATTTCGACCTACACCGGGCGTAGTGGCGTGCGCCTGTAATCCGGCTACTCGGAGGCTTGGGTTGGAGGATCGCTTGAGGACGGGAGCTCTGTGCTGGGCCGCGCTATGAGAGGGTGAAGGGCAGCCCAGAATCATGGCAAAACCCAATCCTTATCCCTGTGTCGTAAGAGGCGACCAGGGTTGCGTCAGGAAGGGCATCTGGCGTAAAACCTATGCCAAATCAGTATGCGGATCATAACGGATGATCTGCTGTGGCGACCCCTAACAGGAGCAGCCGAAAGACGAACAACAACAACATTTCGACCTACCGAACCTACATTTTAGCTGAAGAACTGCGTAAACCAAGTTATAAAAATAACTAAGGCCTAATGGGAATTTTTTTTTCTTGATGACAGACACATTGATACATATTTCTTTCGCGAGCTCTGACATCAGCCATTATTTTTCCTCAGCATCGTTTATGCATGTATTTCTTTCGCGGGCGCCGACGCCCACCTTTTTTTGAGAGCGCACGGGTCGTCATGGTAACCATGCACAAGTGGGGCGGGGTGAGCTTGGAGGGGGACTCTGCGCCCGCATATACAAAACGAATTGGAGATCCGTTCCGAGGCGAGAGAAGTAAGAGGAGGGAGAAGAGAATGAGAAAGAAAGCCATGGAGGAAAAAGGAGGAGAGAAGCGAGCAAGACGCGGGCAAGTGAGCCGAGAAAGAAGCGAGAGTTGAAGCATGCGAGGGAAGAAGCGAGCCAGAGAGGAAGTGAGCAAGTGAGCAAGCGAACGTGTAGTGCGCGTGTGGGTGTCTGACCAGCTCCAACAACGAGACAATTCGTCCTTCCCAGTACTTGAGCAAGCGAGCATGTGGTGCGCGTGTGGGCGAGAGCAGCGCCGACAACGAGTGAGGCATGTGTCGGTCACCAACGTGTGAGGTTTGCTGGGTCATTCACCGACGGACCGTGTGGGTCACTGGACGTCACCAGTTTCGTGAAGTGTGAGGAGCTGCCTGTGTCGCAGCACCAGGTTCTAAACCCGCGACAGACGATCTCGGTGCCCTCCCAGACGTCGACTGGCATTCAATGCTGTTCGCGAGAGGGTGCACGGCAAGGCTGGGTGCTGGCGACGGACGTGGCACGCACGCACACATTTCAGGACGTTTTCACTTCACGAGCAACTACTCTCTGGTGAGCGAGACGACTCCTACACCCTCCCCCCCCGCCCTTGATTGATTTGCTGGGTACCCTTTTCTGTGTTTAGCTGAAAGTAAGTCAACCCCCGATAAGCATCTGCTCCCTTTCTCTTTCTTGGCATTTTGATTGATTTTGCCTGAGTAATTATTCATTTCGGTTGCTTTTCAACTTATTCATTTATTTACCTCAGAAAATATAGTTCTTTTTTAAAATGTATTTTATTATTAATATATGATTTTTGACTTCCAACATGTCCGTGTTTGTCCTTTCCGTCCATTGGTCTGGCATTGTCTGAACCGAGATAGACTGGGAGGTAATTACCACAGATTTGACCAAAAATAGTCGACACGTACCAGCGGTTAAAACGCTCGGCCGCCCTTATTAAAATCTAATCGAGATAACATTGGTGCTTTGCCGAGGGCACGCTCCCCGCTCAGGAAACCACGTGACCGAGTTAAACGGCGTAATTAGATGGTGGACACTGGAACTCGTGGTTATCTGGGTGGCGTTCGTGGTTCTAAAACAACCCACCGTACCACAACGTTAATTGTGAACGCTGGTCCCAGGTCCGGCTCTACCGAGGACAACCGGGGAATAATCCCCCTGAGTGAAAAGCTGGTGTCTCGGTATCTGAGGCTGCAACAATATCTATGTCGATCGATCCAAGTTGTTTCACCCTCACTTTGTTGTGGGGAATCCATACAAAGGGAAGTTTTACTCGAACCAAGCTTGCATTTCCATGGTTAAAAACAAATAATCAAATTACCTACAACTTTCCACCCAAGTGTTTCCATGAACCGGCTGACCACCCCGTCCCCTGATGTCTGAACAGAATGAACTGAGAAAGGGATTTGTAATCTGTTCACAAAGCCGGTAATAACTCGTGTTCTCTTCACAGAAAACACCACATTCCATACTCTCTTCAATATCATTCCTCCCTCCAGGTCTTCAAGACAGCTGTTCACCAACACCTCAAGTCATCCCCCCTTCCGAAACCATGATGTTTTCTACCCCCATTAAACCACCTCACACCCCTCTCCCAAAATCTTGTTTCTCTCTCCATGTTGTCCACCCTGTGCGCTCTCCCCAACCCCTCATCGTGACCTGCATCCCTTGTTCGTCCGTCTCCGTCGACCTTTTCCCTCAGTCTTGCTGTTGGTTCCCTTTGTTATGTTTGTCCTCATCTGTTTTGGGCCCGAGCCCTTCCATGAGCCTCGACCGTGAACTGGCGTCTTCAAAAGATAAAATTTCCTTCGATAACAAATTTATTTGTGTTCCCACCATTTTCTGCTGACACTCCCTTTCAACTGATTAATATTATTGTTGTTCGAATTGGCTTCTGAGTTTTAATATTAATGACGTCATTATTCAGAATTTTAATGGTTTGGTAGTTTTGCCCGTGACACGATCAATTGATGTTTTCCTGTTTCGTCGGTCACGTGACCGGGCGGCGCGAATCTGCCGCTGAGAAACCGTGAATCTATCGTGATCACGTGATTTGTTTTTTCCCGGAATACTTCAGGTTCTCCCCTCGTGTTCCTCACAGTCTCCTGTGGTGAGGACGATGCGTGATGATCCGAGATCTCTCGGGCGAAGATCACGAAGCGAACACCCCGGGATCCACGAACGGCTTCGATGGAGGAAACACGGTCGATCCCGGAATCCGTCCCTCACACAGCGGGTCCACTGTCGGTTCACCCGAGGATAAGGAGTCCGGACCCGGTACGTGACGTTCTCTCGGTAACGAGATCTTGTGGTTCCTGGATGTTTCCTTTTCACGGATTGTTTGTGTTTCAGATGGTGTTGTGAAGGTGAAGATCGAGTCCGAGTTCGTCGATGATTCGTTCCCTCCATACGAAGGTTCGAACCACAAACTCATTCCCTCCACCACCGAAGGTGAAGGATCACGAGATCTCAACTAGTTTGGACGGATTCGGATGAACCTTGGTGGACACGTTGGTTGGGTTCGTGTAGTAAATCCCTGCCCTTGTTAAGGCCCAGTCACACCTTGACGTTTTAGCCAGCAATGGCAACGTATTAAAATGTATGTAAAACGCTGGCTTACGTTGAACTTTTGATGTTTTTTTTAAAGATTCGGACGTATTCATCACGACTTGGTCTTATGCATAACGTATTAGTAACGGACACAGAACGTTTCGTTGTGTTATAGATAACTTATACCAACGAATGCTGAACCTGTTGTCGGCCTTCACAACCTATGCCCAACGATAGTCTAACTTATGCATAGCGCGCTGCACGCGTCGCCGACGATGACGTGGCGTATGTTATGAAAAAGCTGCCGCACAACGATTCAAGTCATAACCGCCGCAGAAATGGAAGTGTCAACATCGCAGTCACACCTTGGCGATCTTGCCAGCGTATGCCGACCTCTGAAAAATGCGTCTAAAACGCTGGCGCACGTCGAATACGGTATGGGTAAGTTTGGTATGCGTGAATAGAACGCTAAAGTACGCTATCATACGTCGTAGTAAGTGGAGTACGTCTTGTAATTTTAAACATGTTGAAAATTTTCCGACGTACTTGCCGTATGACACACGCTCCGCATGCGATGGGAATAAGTTGTACGCACGATATGCGATCGTTGACACACATCGACACACGTTACTTGTAAGGTGCTCATAAGTCGAAACACGTCAAGGTAATGGTTAGCGTCAATGTTCCAGACTCCCGGTTTTTTTTTTTCTTCGGTATGACGGTGTTCAGTGTACACAGTGCGGTTATTATTTAAATCGTTGAGCGGCAGCCTATTAATTATATTATATTATAACCGCACTAGAAATCGAAGTGTCAAAATCACCATCATACCGAAGGAAGGAAGAAAAAAAAAACGTAAAAAAAAAAAAACCAGGGAGTCTGGAACACTGACGCTTACCATTACCTCGACGTGTTTCGACTTATGAGCACCTTACAAGTAACGTGTGTCGATGTGTGTCACCGATCGCGTAACGTGAGTACAACACGTTACTCATAGGTTAGAAATAAATTTCGGGTACGCTAAACATTACCTCGACGTGTTTCGACTTATGAGTAACTCACAAGTAACGTGTGCCGACGTGTGTCAACGATCGCGTGACGTGCCTACAACTTATGGCCAGCGTTATGCAGAACGTGTGAGTCATATGCTGGCATAAGTCTTAAAATTTCAAGCATGGAAAATTTGAGGACCACCGAAAAGTACAACGTTTAAAGCCAGCGTACAACGACGTATGGCAGTGTTTTTCAGCGTTCTCTCAATGTTATCAAAACTTACCCATAACGTATTTGACGTGTACCAGCGTTTTAGACAAATTTTCCAAAAAATGGCATAAGCTGGCGAAAACGTCAAGGTGCGACTGGGCCTTTAGTTGAATCACCTTGTTGTCCTTTGTGAATGAATGTGATTGTTAAACTGTTCAACGTTCCTGACTCACTTGGTTTTGTCCTTGTGTCTTTTTTCCAGATCTTGTTGTGAAAATGAAGATCAAATCTGAGTTTGTGGATAAATCGCCCTCTCAAGACAAAGGTGTGAACCTCATCGACATTGTAGTTATTACATTTACAAACAACGATTACTGTACATTGTACGGAGGTTGTTCTCCAGACAGACGTTGTACCTTCATGACGTGTAGATACTCGAACACCAAGATCGTTCAGAAACCGAATTTGTTTTGATCGTCGAGACGTTCACGGAGAACTTGCACGTTACCGACGGTTGTGATGTAATCGATCGGTCACCGACATGGACTCACATCCATGAAAATACCGAGTCCGAATACACTGAACGGATCAGAACACAACAGAACAAAAGGAACGGGAGAGAGAGGGGGAAACACCAACAGCAGAGAGAAGGGGAAACACCAACAGCAGAGAGAGGGGGAAACACCAACAGCGAAGCCGAAGGCCGAGACAGAGGGCGGTGGACAAAAAATGGGTGTGGAGGAATTGGGTGGACAAGATGGATGCAGAAGGAAACTTTCAGGAGGGAAACTTGAAATTCGGAAGGAGGATGGGGTGAGGTGGTGTTAATGAGGGCAAAAAAGATGATGGTTGTGGATGGGGGATGATTTGAGATGGTTGGGAACAGCTGTCTTCAAAACCTTGAGGGAAGAAGGAGATTGAAGAGAATATGGAAGTTGGCGACACGGGCAGGGAGAAAAGAGGAACAAATGAGGAGGTGAGCAGCAATGTTGGAATGAGGCAGTTCCACCAGAAGGTCAGGCCGGATTAGATCTGTGACTTGCTTCAGGGACCATGTAAACCTGTAATAACCTGTTTCATGGTCAGGTTGTCGGCGACAAAACCGTCTCTCCCACCAGGTTTTCTGGTGAAAGTTCCCTGAAAATATCTGCTGTTCGGTTCAGATGTTCGGTTCGCTCCAATTGGTTCTTCTGACCACCTGCTTGACAAAGTGGACCTCTCTGGCTGTTATCAGGGAACCACTTCAGCACCGTTGAGTCTGGAATTTCACTCAAGCCGACTGGCAGGGACTTCAAGCATCCATCAAACTTCGAGACTGGTCTCTCATCGCTACTTTCTCTGACATCAACTCATCCTGGGAATTCTTTTCAAGAAACTTGCTCTCTCTCTCATGCACAGATTTATCCCCTCTCATTGTCAGTTGTCCTTCCCTTCCTCCCACCCATGCTTCACCGAAGCTTGTGGCGAAGCAGTTGTCCTGAAAACAACTTGCCTCTGCCTCATAGAAAGCAAACCCAAATGAGGGTAATCTCAGCACCCACCTGAAAGCTTGGAACAAGAGTGTATCTCCCCTCAGGAGAGCCAGAAAACAACATCTTTCTAATCTCAAGTCTGAACTCTCAATCCTCTCTCCCACCTCCAAATCCTGGTGGCATCTAATCAAATCTGCTTCTGGTGTATGATCCCTCTCCATCCCCTCCCTTACCTCAAATGGCCGCACTGTTTATACTGCACGTAACAAGGCGGAATGCCTCAACTCGGTGTTTGCATCGAAATATTGTGTCCAAAACGCATTGATTTCTGCACCCACCTTACCCAGTCGCACCCAACTGTCCCTGGACTCTGTGTCCTTTTCTTCTTACAAATTGGAGAGTTTTCTGTCAAACCTCGACTCATATTCTGTAACCGGTCCAGACGTCATCAGCCCTCGTGTCCTAAAAACCTGCTTCTCTGCTCTTGCTCACCCTCTCATTTGCTCAAGGTCATCTGCCATCTGCTTGGAAATCAGCAAACATTACCGCTCTGCATAAAAAGGTGCAAAAACAGATCCCTGCAACTGCAGACCAATCAGCCTTTTCCCAACCATCAAAAAAGTTGTGGAATCCATCATCGCTTCAGACATTAAATCCTTCCTCTTCTCCAATGGCTTGATTTCCGATCATCAATTTGAATTCAGACCAGGTAACTCTACCCTGGATATGCTACTTCTACTCTCCCAACAATGGATGGAGGTTCTCAATGCCGGACATGAAATCAGAGCCATATCCCTCGACATATCGTGTGCTTTTGACATGGTCTGGCACCCTGCCCTGCTCACCAAACTCTCCTCCTGTGGTATCCAAGACCATCTCCACTCATGGCTCGCAGACTTCCTCTGTGGCCCCAAATGTGGCAGTCAACGTGTGTCCCTAAATGGAGTTCTTTCATCCTCTCTTCATGTCCAGGCTGGAGTTCCTCAAGGCTGTGTTCTGGGCCCTGTTATTTTTCTGGTTTTCATCAATGATCTCTCCCACTCCCTGGAAAATACTCTTTATCTCTTTGCTGATGACTCCACCCTCTACCATGCCATCTGGCATCCCTCAGACCGGCAAGCAGCAGCTTCTTCGCTCTCTGCAGTTCTGGATAACATCACAAACTGGTCCAACACGTGGACATTTCTTTCAATTCTGACAAATCTCACACTCACGATGTCTCTCCGAAAGGACCGTTTGGAAAACTCCCCCATCGACGATCTCAATAATCCTCTGGATGAAGTCCTTTCAATCAAGCTTCTGTGTCTCACGATCTGCCATGATCTTTCCTGGGAAGCCACATTTCCAACCTTCCCTCCAAAGCCAGTCGCCGACTGGGCATCCTCCATCATGCAAAGTCCTTCCTCAGCCTACCGGAACTCCTGACCACTTAAAAAGCTTTTGTCCGCAGCCTGATGGAGTACTGCTCTCCCCTCTGGGCTGGTGCTCCTGCCTCTCACCTTTCTTGGCTTCACGCGATGGAAACCAAGGAATTTAGAATAATTGGTATATCCCATGGTGAGGCTCAGTCTTTGGGCCGATCACTGCAAGCAGGTCCGTGGTCTTTCTGTCTTCTACCATCTCCTCTCTGGTCGTGCCCCCCCTTGCTCAGTCTGTGAGATGTCCCCCCCAATGTTTCCTCAGGGCGCTCAAAGTTCGCCAGCAACCCCCCTCTGGTAAATTTCCCAAAATCACGAATCACTGCTCACCTTCACTCTTTCATTCCTCTTTTTCCCCACCTTTGGAATAAACTTTCGCACTCTCTTCAATCCCATTCTTCCCTCCAGGCCTTCAAAACAGCTGTTCACCACCACCTCTTATCGTCCCCCATCCAAATCCTCAATCTTTTCTGCCCCCGTTAATCCACCCCAAACCCACCTCCTTCAAATTCCCTGCTTTCCTTCCTGAAAGTCCCTGTAATGTCCATCTTGTATTCCCCATGGTCCCCGTCCCATACCTCTCCCTTCCACAGATCTCATGTCTCTGTTCCCCACTCTTTTGTCCTTCCATCTCCCACCCCTTTGGTCTCATGCTCCCCTTGCTGTGCGTTGTGTGTTAGCTCTGATACGAGCCTTGAACCTCGTCAACGTATACAGTAAAAAATGAGAAGACCGTCTTCCCCACCAGGTTTCCTGGTGAGGAGGGTGTATGATATGGACACCCAGCAGAATTATAAACAAAACCTGTCAAAGGGTGGAGGAGTTCCTTGTGAGCCAATGGCCATCCATGCCGAGTGCCTAACTGTCTGCGGACGTCCTCCTGCAGTTGGGTTACCTTTTTAGGAGGTTTGGGGCAAGATTTACACTCCGGCCACAAATGCAAAGGAATGGAGAGTGCCTGCCATGCTGCTGCCCTTCGCAGGGCAACTCGCCAGATGACGGGATTGGGGCAAAGCCTTTGGGACCCCCACTCCTTGATGATAGGAGGAAAAGCACAGATGTGTGTGTGTGTGTGTGTGTGTGTGTGTGTGTGTGTGTGTGTGTGTGTGTGTGTGTGTGTGTGTGTGTGTTTGCTTTTCTCTCTTTCTCTCTTTCCTTGTCTTTCTCGCTCACATTTTACTCTCTCTTTCTCTTCATTCTTTATTTCTTTCCTTTTTCTTTCTCTCTCTCCTCTTTCTTCCCATCGCTCAAATTTTTTGATCCAATTGGAGTACAATGTGTTTTCTCTGTTGAATGTTTTATTCTCAAGGGGATTTATTGATCCTCTTTGTGAATTTCCATTGCAGAGAAACAAATGAAAAAGGATTCTTGTTCCAAGTGTTCCTCGTTGGTCGACACTGAAGTTCCTTTCAATAATCATGTGGCACGCACTCTTTGTCAGGACGTTGATCAACTTATTGGTGTGTCCAGCAACAACAAGAAGAATAGTTCTCTAAACATCCTGAAAGAGAATGTCGAAGGAAGTCAGAAAGCACACAAGTGCTCTCTGTGTTTGAAGGCCTTAAGTCAATCATCACATTTAAATCAACATCAAAAAATACATGCAGGTGTGAAATCCTACAAGTGTTCAACGTGCAGAAAGGCCTTTACTCAATCAAGTTCAAACAAACATGAAAAAGAACATACAGGTGTGAAACTCTTCAAGTGCTGGGTGTTTGTGAAGGCCTTCAGTCAATCATCACATTTAAATCAACATCAAAAAATACATACAGGTGTGAAACCCCACAAGTGTTCAACGTGCAGTAAGGCCTTTACTCGTTCATCACATTTATATCAACATCAAAAAATACATTCAGGTGTGAAACCCTTCAAGTGTTGTGGGTAAAGGCCTTTTCTCAATCATCAAGTTTAAACAAACATCAAAAAATACATTCAGGTGTTAAGTCTTGAAAGTGCTCAATGTGCAGTAAGTCCTTCACTCAGTTCTCAAGTTTATAAAAACATCAAAGAATCCCGATGAAATTTAAACCGTACAAGTGTTCTGAATGAAACGTACTGTAAGCAGACATTGAACTCGTGCACAAAATTGAAAAGGACAACATTCCTGAAGTTGTGAGCAACAGTGGCTTTGTCTAAATAATGATGATATTGTTACGTTTGAGGGGGGGTATGCATTCAAAGGGTAATTAGGATGTTTAATTAGGTATGCCATGCTGTTCGAGTTTACCAGGATCTCGATGTAATAAGTAGCAATTCAGTGGTGATAAGTTGTCTAGTAAATGTTCATTTCTTCAAGGGGGAAATGATAATTGTCACGTAATTAGATAGGGACACGGGATAGGGTAAGGGTGTCTGCGTAAACCCCTTTTAGTAGTCCCTGGAGGCTGGCCGTGACGTCACAGGACAGGGCTGCGGATGGCTCCGCCCCGTGATCACGATTGGTGGAAGGCGATGGCGGTGGGCCAATAAAACGGCTCGATTGGAAGTGACGAGGACAGGAGGATAAAAAGGTTCTGTTCGGGGTCGAAAAGGAAGAGGAAGAAGATCGGGACAAAAAGATCGTGTTTTTTTGGTGTGGAGGCTGTTGCGCGGGAAGCATACTTGTTGTTGTGCTGATTCGATCGTGTTCTTCATCGTGTCTTGGAGCCTTGCTGAGCCTCGTGCCTCACCTTGGTTGGCTCTGGGGTTCTGCTGACTCGGAGTACGGGGTCGAACGGCGGGCGGACCTGCCTCCCTCTCCTGTTCGCAATTTGGCGCCAGAACTGGTTTCTTGGCGGCTGTGAGCGGACTTGGGCCAGGACCAGGAGGTCGACAGCACCACGGTTTCTCCTGCCCCCCCTGACGAGAGCAAGGCCAGCTCGTCCGACGCTGATCCAGGGACAGTTGCGTCCACACCACGGTCCAGCCTGACCAACAGAAATAGCTACGTTTTGTGTGTGTGTATGTGTGTGTGTACTTGTGTGTGTGTGTACGTTTCATGTGTGTGTGTACGCCTTAGAGGGTTTGAGATCTGTATATTCATTGGAATTGTCTGTGTTTTCCCCACGCCCGATCCCACACCATCCCGTCGAATCGCCCCGGATCCCTCTTCTTGCCAAGTCTTGTTATTTCTGGTTAATAATAAAAACAAATAAACATCATCAACTCAGTGAAAAGCGACTCGTGCCACCTTCCTCGTCCCGTTTGCGGTAGAGTGATTAGAACCGCCATGTTTGGGTTATAAATAAATAAACCGCCTCCATCGTTTCGGCTCATTCTACGTTGGCGGGACTGTTCAAGTCCCGTGGACGTCACATTGGTGTCAGGGTGTTGGATGTTCGAACCCCTCTAAATTATATTTGGTATCGGGAGAATATACCAAGATTAAAATCTCGGCACGAATTGGAATAAAAAATTATTACAGAAAAGCGCGCGAGCGCGGGAAAATTTTGGCGGGATTTTTCAAATTTAAATTAATTGGCGGCAAACGGGACTTCTGCACCATGGCGGATGTGCAGATGTTTGAGGAGGAATGCCACGTGTCTGGCAGCGAGTCGGGGGAAGAAGCGAGAGACGTGGGTTGGGTTGGAACCTCCCCCATTCCGAGCGTGGACCGTGCATCATCGCCCGTAACGGAGCCGGCAGCGCCGGAAACCGGCACGATGACGATCTGGACAATGTTGGAACGTTTAATGAGTGCAATTACAGCACAGGGGGCAAAAATGACGGCACAGGGAGCACAAATGGCAGAAATGACGGCACAAATGGAAAATCAATTCGTAACACAGAGGGCAGAAATGACGGCACAGGGGGCAGAGATGGCGGATCGATTGGGGGTAATGGGGGAACAGTTGGGTGTACGGATTGATTTAATGAGGGATGAATTGGGGGAAAAGATGGAGAAAATGAAAACTGAGATGCAGGAGTGTGTGGATGTTAAATTAGGAGAAATACAAAGTAAAGTCGAGCATAGATTGGAGGAAACAACGGTAGAAATTACATTGGAGCCGGAAAATATACGAAAAAAATTGGTAGATAAAATTAATGCAACGAGCATTCGGGTTGATAAAGTGGATGAAAGCCTGGAACGTCATCGTGCCTGTGTGGATGCTCGTATGCAGCTGCAGGTTGAAGAGTGGGGAGAGCTGAGGAAGCAAAGGATGAATTTGGTGGAGGAGGTAAAAGGATTGGAGGCTCGTTTGGACGAACAAGATAAAATTATGAGCCAAGATGAAGTCTTGGATAAAGGCCTGGTCGAGCCGTCTTTTGTAAGTAGAGTGTCCGGGTTGGTTGAGGAGCAGCTACAAACTCGCGACGGAGCCTTGGAGGAGGTTGTGCGGGCCCAGAAGATCCTGCGGGAAGAGGTGAATCGGTCCATTCAACGTTTGGAACAGGAGGCAAAATTGACCCATGAGACCCTCACCACAAAACATCTTTGGCCACAGTGGGCTCCGAAATTGGATACGCAGCCACAAGGGTGTTTGATCCCTGGGCTGGATTCGGACAAGGGAGAAACTGAGAAGCGGGCCACCGTAAAAGTGATCCCCCTGGTAAATTTCGACGGGTCAGGGAGCGTTGAAGCTTTTCTGACGCAATTTGAGTGCATTTCCCGACTAAACGGGTGGAATGAGCAGGAACGTACAGGAAATTTGGTGGCAACGTTGCGGGGACCAGCCGCAGATGTGTTAAACATGATCGCGGAGGGGATGTTGACCAGCTCCCACATTTGCGAGGCGTTGAGCCGTCAGTTTGGGTTCGCGGCAAACTGTGATCTGGTGCGGGCCCAGCTCCAGCACCGCAGATTAAAGCCGGGTGAGACAGTGCAGGAGCTGGCACAGGACATTTACCAATCAGTCAGGATCGCGTATCGGGACCTTACAGTGGAGGCGTGGGACAGACTGGCACTAGAGAAATTTTTAGCTGCTCTTCCTGACCCTGAGGTCCGGCGCGAGTGGAGCTACAGGATCCACCCACCGTGCACCGAGCGGCCGAGTGCGCGGCCAGGCTGGCCTCGTGGAGTCGGCCGGGTCGGGTGCCCGAGAGGCCATCGGTGACGATCCGACAGGCGGAGATGCAGGATCAGGGAGGGGGGCTGGGAGAAATTGGCATTACCCAGATGCTTCAGAGGATGAATCCTCCTGCTGAACCGCCAGGTCTATCCGAGATGCCCTTTTATAGGTCGGGTCCGGAAATCACTGTCGGGGGTCGGGGAGACTAGATCGGGCTGAGCATATAGGGCCATGCTCGGCTGGTGAGATCGTGGCGAAGTTCCCCCCTTTGGTGAAAAAAGTGAATTGTGGAGAAATTGGCATGGGTTTGTAAGTGCTGCTGGGTTTTAGAGTGACAATAGGGACAGTGGGTAATTGGTAACAAAGCGGGCACAAGTGGCTGTCCAATGCCTAGTGCGTGGATCGGGTGAGAAGTGCTGTGTGAGTTGTTTTAAGTTAAGAAGTGAAATGTATGGTGCACACATTGATTTTTTATTGGACATGGTGTGGTGACAGGGAAGGTCATGGTCGGTGAAGTGTTAGAAATGCAGGTGTCACATGTAAGGCCGATGGGGTGGGGGAGTCATGTGGGTTTTGTGGGTGGGGATAATGTGCTTGTCCACAGGGATTGCTGAAGCTCACGGTGAGCGTGAATTGCGACCCCCTTCAAGGAGATTCACCACCTGGTGGCTAATGGTGACAGTGTCTGGAGGCAACCGGGAGAGGGTCTGGTTGGGCGACCAAGGCGCGTAGGACCTTGGCCACCCAGGAAGGCCAGAGGAGCCAGTGAGACCCCTTCCAGAGTGTTGTACGGGATTAGAGCTGATGGCTACCAGGGGGGAGGGAATCAAAGGGAGCGGGGCGGAGAAACGTCCGGGTTGGACTAAAGCTTACCTGTGGGCATGGTTGCACCTGAGATGCCCCCATCATCTTGTGGTATCCCACCCCACGGCCACGACGGGATTCAGCCTGCATGATTAAAATGAGGACCATGACCTAGAAATGTGATGATGACCATGGTGTGAGTGTTGTGAAGATGTATGAGTCCCACTCGATCCCGCACAACTTGACATGTGCAGCAAGGGCATGATGTCCGCATAATTTTGGGGCAAGCAAATTTGAAAATTGGCTCCCCAGGTAACGCTGGGTCTATTAGCATCCACTGGGGGAGGCGGTCAAGTGTAAATATCCTGTGAATAGTGTCGTCAAGGCTTAGAGTAGGAATGTAAAGTATAAGTGTTGTGTTTTTGTGGAACCTTTTGTTTCCCCTCCCCAGATCACTGGAAGAGTGTTGGGCAAGAGCGATGATCCAGAAGATGGAGTGCAACTTCGCTCAGTGCTCTCATGTGATAAAAAAACAACAAAAAAAAACAAAAAACGAATGATTGTTTAGGCGAGGATAAGGCCATAAGGGGGTAGTACATTAAGCAGGATAGGTAAGTTAGCTGCGACTCGCTGCCCATTGCCCCTCCTACTTTATTTCGTTAGGTTAATTAGGTGTGAGTCAGTAAGTGTTAAGGCTGGTACGGTAGCGCCTGTGATATACCTTGCAGGAGCTGTGGTACCAGAGGAGGGGGCAGTGTTACGTTTGACGGGGGGGTATGCATTCAAAGGGTAATTAGGATGTTTAATTAGGTATGCCATGCTGTTCGAGTTTACCAGGATCTCGATGTAATAAGTAGCAATTCAGTGGTGATAAGTTGTCTAGTAAATATTCATTTCTTCAAGGGTGAAATGATATTTGTCACGTAATTAGATAGGGACACGGGATAGGGTAAGGGTGTCTGCGTAAACCCCTTTTCGTAGTCCCTGGAGGCTGGCCGTGACGTCACAGGACAGGGCTGCGGATGGCTCCGCCCCGTGATCACGATTGGCGGAAGGCGACGGCGGTGGGCCAATAAAACGGCTCGATTGGAAGTGACGAGGACAGGAGGATAAAAAGGTTCTGTTCGGGGTCGAAAAGGAAGAGGAAGAAGATCGGGACAAAAAGATCGTGTTTTTTTGGTGTGGAGGCTGTTGCGCGGGAAGCATACTTGTTGTGCTGATTCGATCGTGTTCTTCATCGTGTCTTGGAGCCTTGCTGAGCCTCGTGCCTCACCTTGGTTGGCTCTGGGGTTCTGCTGACTCGGAGTACGGGGTCGAACGGCGGGCGGACCTGCCTCCCTCTCCTGCTCGCAATTTGGTGCCAGAACTGGTTCCCTGGCGGCTGTGAGCGGACTTGGGCCAGGACCAGGAGGTCGACAGCACCACGGTTTCTCCTGACCCCTGACGAGAGCAAGGCCAGCTCGTCCGACGCCGATCCAGGGACAGTTGCGTCCACACCACGGTCCAGCCTGACCACCAGAAATAGCTACGTTTTGTGTATGTGTGTGTGTGTGTGTGTGTGTGTGTGTGTGTGTGTGTGTGTGTGTGTGTGTGTGTGTGTGTGTGTGTGTGTCTGTGTACTTGGCGCCTTAGAGGGTTTGAGATCTGTATATTCATTGGAATTGTCTGTGTTTTCCCCACGCCCGATCCCACACCATCCCGTCGAATTGCCCCGGATCCCTCTTCTTGCCGAGTCTTGTTATTTCTGGTTAATAATAAAAACAAATAAACATCATCAACTCAGTGAAAAGCGACTCGTGCCACCTTCCTCGTCCCGTTTGCGGTAGAGCGATTAGAACCGCCATGTTTGGGTTATAAATAAATAAACCGCCTCCATCGTTTCGGCTCATTCTACGTTGGCGGGACTGTTCAAGTCCCGTGGACGTCACAATATGTTGTTCAATGATCAAAATCTTACACGAAACCCAGAATTGTTCAAAGATTATGCTAAAGGGAGAGAAATGGAACACTCGGACTCGACACATGCACCAAATGCACATTGTTATGGAAAACAAGTCAATTTTGTTTTCATTCATCTTTGTTTTGTTTATTAAACTTTTTCAATTCATTGATTATTCTTGTGATTGATAAATGATTCTCGCATGGAAACACGAGTTGTCCAAGTTTGAAGTGGTTCCTCTGCACCAAGCTGTGTTCCATTGGTGGGTATCTTTCTATTTCTGGACCAAGCAACCAACCAACACAGGTCATTGTTCTGTCGCAACGTTTGTAAAACACCGCCCGGAGGCAAGTCGTTTGGAGAGAAACTTCCTCCCTTCCTGTTCAGATACAAACACCACTCAGAGGCAAGCAGTTTGGAGCGAAACTCCTCTTCCCGTTAACAAGATTTCAGGTCCACTGGATGAAAATTGACAACTTTATTCAAACTTGACCTTTTCTGATCTATGACCTAAAAACCAGAAGAAAAAAAACAAACAGCAAAAGAACGCAGAGAAAATATGGAAAAAAACCTCGCAAAAAACAGTAAGAAACCAGAAAAAAAAACATGAAGAAATCCAGAAAAAAATACAAAAAATAAAGAACTAGTAGAAACAAAACATCAGAAAAAAAAAACAGAAAAAAAAGACAGGAAAAAAACGAGGGTCTTGATTCATTTTTTTTGGCTGCTGAACCATACCTTGACTTGAAACGTTTCCATCCGGGTCATCACCTCGAAAATTTCAAACGAAGCCGAATTACAAAATCTAAGATCCAGAATTGAACTGAAAGGCAGTTCCGACTGCAAGAAAATTGTTCGTTTGTCTAATTCGGACATGTTTGATATTCCGGGCGTCTCCGGGAGGTGTGTGTTTCACACGACGGGTCGGTGATCGCGAATCGCTTGTCAACTCGCCACCTCCTTGGGAAAGGTACTGTGAGATCGTACAAGGTTTGGTGCACAAACATCGACGTACGCCCTGCCTGGGAAACACCAGGATGGCAGTTTATCGCCGAGTCAAGATTCAAACTCACGATGGACAGTCTTTTACACTGACAGCTCCATTACAGAGGAAGAATCATTGAACCAATAAGAGGTAGATTTGATCAGATTGCACACCAAGATGTTCAGTGTCGTTAACATTGTCACATTGGTGTACCATGGTTCTTGTGCACTCACTGACCCAATCACAGGAGCTGTTTTTTTTATGGGAGAGTCATCCTTTGCATCGGTGATGATATTGTTACGGATTTCAGAATCCGGTCTGATGAATGCATCCACACATCCAGGTCCTCAGACAGTTATTTCCTTAAATGCATGTTCAGATTAGCCCCATCCCCATGTCTAATGGGATTTTAAATGTGATGCATTGAGAAGGGTAAAGAATAGATCCCCTCTCTTATGGGAATTTTTTTTTTTTTACGACAGACACGTTTACACACATTTCTCTCGTAAGCTCTGACGCCCGCCCTTATTTTTCCTCAGCAACGTTTATGCACGTATTTATTTCGCGAGCGCCAACGCCCGCCTTTTTTAAGAGCACACGGGTCGTCATGGTAACCATGCGCAAGTGGGGCTGGGTGAGCTTGGGGAGGACTCTGTGCCCGCTGAGACGGGCCGCAGATATAAAACGAATTGGATGTCCGTTCTGAGGCGAGAGAAGTAAGAGGAGGGAGAAGAGAACGAGAAAGAATGTCAGAAAGGAAAAGGAGGAGAGAAGCGAGCAAGACGTGGGCAAGCGAGCCGAGAAAGAAGTGAGAGTTGCTTGAGCAAGCGAGCATGTGGTGCTTGTGTGGGTGAGAGCAGCACCGACAACGAGTGAGGAATGTGTCGGTCACCAACGTGATGCGTGGGTCATTTACCGATGAACCGTGTGGGTCACTGGACGTCACCAGTTTCGTGAAGTGTGAGGAGCTGCCCGTGTCGCAGCACCAGGGTCTAAACCCGCGACAGACGACCTCGGTGCCCTCCCAGACGTCGACTGGCAATCAAGGCTGTTTGCGAGAGGGTGCACGGCAAGGCTGGGTGCTGGCGACGGACGTCACACGCACGCACACATTTCAGGACGTTTTCACTTCACAGACAACTACTCTGGTGAGCGAGATGACTCTTCTCCCCTCCCCCCACCCCCCTGCCCCTGAATGATTTGCTGGGTGCACTTGTCTGTGCTTAGCTGTAAGTCAACCCCCGAAAACATGGTTCTAAAACAACCCACCGAACCACAACGTTAATTGTGAATGGTGGTCCCAGGTCCGGCTCTACCGAGGACAACCGGGGATTAACCCCCTGAGTGACAAGCTGGTGTCTCGGTAACCGTTGCCGCAACAATATCAATGTCTATCTCTCCAAGTTGTTTCACCCTCACTTTGTTTTGGGGAATCCATTCAAAGGGAAGTTTCACTCGAACCAAGCTAACATTTCCATGGTTAAAAACAAATCATCAAATTACCTCCACCTTTCTATCCAAGTGTTTCCATGAACCGGCTGACCACCCCGTCCCCTGATGCCTGACTGAATGAACTTAGAAAGGGATTTGTAATCTGTTCACAAAGCCGGCAATAACTCGTGTTCTCTTCACAGAAAACACCACCTTCCATACTCTCTTCAATCTCATTCCTCCATCCAGGTGTTCAAGACAGCTGTTCACCAACACCTCAAGTCATCCCCCCTTCCGAAACCATGATGTTTTCCACCCCCATTAAACCACCTCATACCCCTCTCCCAAAATCTTGTTTCTCTCTCCATGTTGTCCACCCTGTGCACTCTCCCCAACCCCTCATCATGACCTGCATCCCTTGTTTGTCCGTCTCCGTCGACCTTCTCCCTCTATCCTGCTGTTGGTTCCCTTTGTGATGTTTGTCCTCATTTGTTTTGGGCCCGAGCCCTTCCACGAGCCTCGACCGTGAACTGGCTTCTTCAAAAGATAAAATTTCCTTCGATACCGAATTTATTTGTGTTCCCACCATTTTCTGCTGACAGTCCCTTTCAACTGATTAATTGGGTGGTCGCTCGAGTACCCTTATTTTCACTTTTTCCGTCTGTCTGTTTGTTTGTTTGTATGTCTGTATGTCTGTATGTCTGTCTGTCTGTCTGTATGTTTGTTTGTATGTCTGTATGTAATGGACAGCTCTGGAGGCCAGAAAATCAACCGATTTTGATGAAACTTGACAGGTTGGTTCATACCAGGATCGAGTTCTATGCTTTTGAGCACCGTTGCTCTGGACTTTGACATTTTTTTAATAATTCTAAAAAAATTAGTTTTTTTGAAAGTCAAAAATCGGCTTCCAGGCTTTTTTGCGCATTATAATCAACCTCTTTGTCAAAAATTTTCAGCCCGATCCGTCAAAAACTGTATGACTAGTATGCAATTATGTCGCGACCACACATGTCGCCAACCGGCTTGTATTATTGTCGTTGAGATTGGCTTCTGAGTTTTAATATCAATGACGTCATTATTTAGAATTTTAATGGTTTGGTAGTTTTTCCCGTAACACGATCAATTGATGGGTTTTCCTGTTTCGTCGGTCACATGACCCGGTACGTGACGTTCACTCCGTAACGAGATCTTGTGGTTCCTGAAAGAGTCCGTTTAACGGATTGTTTGTGTTTCAGATGGTGTTGTGAAGGTGAAGAACGAGTCCGAGTTCGTCGATGATTCGTTCCCTCCATACGAAGGTTCGAACCACAAACTCATTCCCTCCACCACCGAAGGTGAAGGATCACGAGATCTCAACTGGTTGTGGACGGATTCGGATGAACCTTGGTGGACACGTTGGTTGGGTTCGTGTAATAAATCTCTGCCGTTGTTAATTGAATCACCTTGTTGTCCTTTGTGAATTGTTACGTTTGAGGGGGGGTATGCATTCAAAGGGTAATTAGGATGTTTAATTAGGTATGCCATGCTGTTCGAGTTTACCAAGATCTCGATGTAATAAGTAGCAATTCAGTGGTGATAAGTTGTCTAGTAAATGTCCATTTCTTCAAGGGGGAAATGATAATTGTCACGTAATTAGATAGGGATACGGGATAGGGTAAGTGTGTCTGCGTAAACCCCTTTTAGTATTCTCTGGAGGCTTGCCGTGACGTCACAGGACAGTGCTGCGGATGGCTCCGCCCCGTGATCACGATTGGCGGAAGGCGACGGCGCAGGGCCAATAAAACGGCTCGATTGGAAGTGACGAGGACGGGAGGATAAAAAGGCTCTGTTCGGGGAAAAGGTGAAGAGGAAGAAGATCGGGACAGAAAGACTGTTTTGGTGGAGGCTGTTGTGCGGAGAGCGTGCTTTTTGTTGGGCGTTTTCGATTCTGGTTTCATCGTGTCTTGTAGCCTTGCTGAGCCTCGTGCCTCACCTTGGTTGGCTCTGGGGTTCTGCTGGCTCGGAGTACGGGGTCGAACGGCGGGCGGACCTGCCTCCCTCTCCTGCTCGCAACTTGGCGCCAGAACTGGTTCCCTGGCGGCTGTGAGCGGACTTGGGCCAGGACCAGGAGGTCGACAGCACCACGGTGTCTCCTGCCCCTGACGAGCGCAACTCCAGCTCGTCCGACACCAATCCAGGGACTGTTGCGTTCACACCACGGGCCAGCCTGACCACCAGAACCAGCTACGTTTTGTGTGTGTGTGTGTGTGTGTGTGTGTGTGTGTGTGTGTGTGTGTGTGTGTGTGTGTGTGTGTGTGTGTGTGTGTGTGTGTGTGTGTACCTGGTGCCTTAGAGGGTTTGAGATTGGTATATCCATTGGAATTGTTTGTGTTTTCCCCACGCCCGAACCCACACCACCATCCCGTCGAATCGCCCCGGATCCCTCTTCTTGCCGAGTCTTGTTATTTCTGGTTAGAGAAATAAACGTTATCAACTCAGTGAAAAGCGACTCGTGCCACCTTCCTCGTCCCGTTTGCGGTAGAGCGATTGAAACCGCCATCTTTGAGTTATAAATAAATAAACCGCCTCCATCGTTTCGGCTCATTCTACGTTGGCGGGACTGTTCAAGACCCGTGGACGTCACATAATGAATGTGATTGTTAAACTGTTAAACGTTCCTGACACACTTGGTTTTGTCCTTTTGTTTTTTTTCCAGATCTTGTTGTGAAAATGAAGATCAAATCTGAGTTTGTGGATGAATCGCCCTCTCAAGACAAAGGTGTGAACCTCATCGACATTGTAGTTATACCATTTACAAACAACGATTAATGTACATTGTACGGAGGTTGTTCTCCAGACAGACGTTGGACTTACCTTCATGACGTGTAGGTACTCGAACCCCAAGATCGTTAAGAAACCGAGTTTGTTTTGATCGTCGAGACGTTCACGGAGAACTTGTGGCCGACGGATGTGATGGAATCGATCGGTCACTGACATGCACTCACATCCATGAAAATACCGAGTACGAGTACACTGAATGGATCAGAACACAATAGAACAAAAGGAACGGCAGAGAGAGGGGGAAACACCAACAGCAGAGAGAGGGGGAAACACCAACAGCAGAGAGAAGGGGGAAACACCAACAGCAGAGAGAAGGGGAAACACCAACAGCAGAGAAAGGGGGGAAACACCAATAGCAGAGAGAGGCGGGAAACACCAACAGCAGAGAGAGGGGGGGGGGAACACCAACAGCAGAGAGAGGGGGGAAATGCCACAGCAGAGAGAGGGGGGAAACACCAACAGCAGAGAGAAGGGGAAACACCAACAGCAGAGAGAGGGGGAAACACCAACAGCAGAGAGAGGGGGAAACACCAACAGCAGAGAAGGGGAAACACCAACAGCAGAGAGAGGGGGAAACACCAACAGCAGAGTCGAAGGCCAAGACAGAGGGCGGCAGACAAAAAATGTGTGTGGGGAGGAATTAGGTGGACAAGATGGATACAGAAGGAAACTCTCAGGAGGGAAACTTGAAATTTGGAAGGACGGGGTGTGGTTAATGAGGGCAGAAAAGATCATGGTTGTGAATGGGGCATGATTTGAGATGGTAGAGAACAGCTGTCTTCAAAACCTGGAGGGAAGAAGGGGATTCAAGAGAATGTGGAATTTGGTTACACAGGCAGGGAAAAAGAGGAACAAATGAGTGGAGGTGAGCATCAATCCTGGATTTAGGCAGTTCCATCAGAAGGACTGACCAGATTAGATCTGTGACTTGCTGCAGATACCGTCTAAACCTGTAATAACCTGTTTCATGGTCGAGTTGTCGATGACTGAACCGTCTCTCCCACGAGGTTTTCTTGTGAGAGTTCCCTGAAAATATCTGCTGTTCTTCGTTTCACTCCAATCAGTTCTTCTGGCCATGTGCTTGTCAAAGTGGACATCTCTCTAGCTGATATCAGGGAACCACCTCAGCCCCGTTGAATCTGGCATTTCACTGAGGCCGACTGGCAGGGCCTCCAAACAGCCATCAAACTTCTCGACTGGTCTCCCATCGCTACTTTCTCTGACATCAAAACTCATCCTGGGAATTCTTTCAAAGAAACTCTCTCTCTCTCTCTCTCTCTCTCTCTCTCTCTCTCTCTCTCTCTCTCTCTCTCTCTCTCTCTCTCTCTCTCTCTCTCTCTCTCTCTCTCTCTCTCTCTCTCTCTCTCTCTCTCTCTCTCTCTCTCTCTCTCTCTCTCTCTCTCTCTCTCTCTCTCTCTCTCTCTCTCTCTCTCTCTCTCTCTCTCTCTCTCTCTCTCTCTCTCTCTCTCTCATGCACAGATTTATGCCCTCTCTACAGTTGTCTGACCCTTCCTCCCGCACATGGTTCACTGAAGCTTGTGGCGAGGCAGTTGTCCTGAAACAGCTTGCCTCTGCCTCATGGAAAGCAAACTGAGGGTAATCTCAGTTCCTTCCACAAAGCTCGGAACAAGTGTGTACCTCCCTTCAGGAGATCCACGAAACAACATCTTTCTCATTTCAAGTCTGAACTCTCAAACCTCTCTCCCTCCTCCAAATCCGAGTGGCATCGAATCAAATCTGTTTCTGGTGTATGTTCCCCTCCATCTCTTTCCTTACCTCAACTTGGGCGAACTGCTGACGCCATACGTGAAAAGCCTGAATGCTTAAACTCGATGTTTGCATCGAAATCTCCTGTTCAAAACCCATCGCTTTCTGCATCCACCTGACCCAGTCGCACCCAACTGCCCCTGGACACTGTGTCCTTTTCTCCTGACAAGGTGGAGAGCTTGCTGTCAAAACTTGACTCAGATTCTGCATTCGGTCCAGACTGCATCAGCCCACGTGTCCTAAAAACCTGCTCCTCTGCTCTTGCTCACCCTCTCTCTGTTCGATTCACCCTCTCATTTGTGAGCCAAGGGCCATCCATATCGAGCACCTAACTGTCTGCGGACGTCCTCCTGCAGTTGGGTCACTTTTTTTTAAGGAGGTTTGTGGCAAGATTTTCACTCCGGCCACCATAAAACCCTTCACTCCACAAAACCCATAAATTCAAAGACATGGAGAGCTCCTCCTCTGCTGCTGCCCTGAGCAGGGCAACTCGCCAGATTTTGGGATTGCAGCAAAGCCTTTGCGACCCCCACTCCTTGATGATAGGAGGAAAGGCACAGGTGTGTGTGTGTGTGTGTGTTTATGTATGTGTGTGTGAGTGTGTCTGTGTGTTTGTAAGTGTGTGTATGTTTGTGTGTGTGTGTGTGTGTGTGTGTGTATGTGTGTGTGTGTGTGTATGTGTGTGTGTGTATATTTATGTGTGTGTATGTGTATGTGTGAGTGTGTGTATGTGTATGTATTTGTGTATGTTTGTGTGTGTGTGTGTGTGTATGTGTGTGTGTTTGTGTGTGTTTGGTTATCTCTTTCTCTCTCTTTCCTTGACTTTCTCAACCTCATCTTGCTCTCTATTTCTCTTCATTCCTTCTTTCTTTCCTTTTTCTCTCTCTCGTCTCCTCTCTTCCCACTACTCAAATTTTTTGCTCCAATTGGAGTACAATGTGTTTTCTGTATTAAATGTTTCATTCTAAAAGGGATTTATTAACCTCTTTGTGAATTTCCATTGCAGAGAAACAAATGAAAAAGGATTCTCGTTTCAACTGTTCGCCGTTGGTCGACACTGAAGTTTCCTTCTATCATCACGTGACACGGACTCTTTGTCAGAACATTGATAAACTTATTGGTGTGTCCAACAACAACCAGAAGAACAATTCTCTCAACATCCTGAAAGAGAATGTCAATGGAGGTCAGAAACCACACAAGGGTTATGTGTGTTTGAAAGAATTTAATCGTTCATCACATTTAAATCAACATCAAAGAATACATACAGGTGTGAAACCCCACAAGTTTTCAACGTGCAGTAAGGCCTTTACTCAATCATCAGATTTACACAAACATCAAAAATTACATTCAGGTGTGAAACCCTACAAGTGTTCTGTGTGTGTGAAGGTCTTTAGTCGATTATCATATTTAAATGAACATCAAAAAATACATGCAGGTGGGAAACCCAATAAGTGTTCTGTTTGTGTGAAGGCCTTTAGTCGATTATCACATTTAAATGAACATCAAAAAATACATACAGGTGTGAAACCCTACAAGTGTTCTGTGTGTGTGAAGGCCTTTAGTCAATCATCAAATTTATATCAACATCAAAAAATACATTCAGGTGTGAAACCCTACAAGTGTTCTGTGTGTGTGAAGGCCTTTCGTCAATCATCAACGTTATATCAACATCAAAAAATACATTCAGGTGTGAAACCCTACAAGTGTTCTGTGTGTATGAAGGCTTTCACTCAATCATCAGGTTTAATCAAACATCAAAAAATACATTCAGGTCTGAAAACCCACAAGTGTTCTGTGTGTGTGAAGGCCTTTAGTCGATTATCACATTTGAATGAACATCAAAATATACATACAGGTGTGAAACCCTATAAATGTTCTGTGTGTGTGAAGGCCTTTAGTCGATTATCACATTTAAATGAACATCAAAAAATACATACAGGTGTGAAACCCCACAAGTGTTCTGTGTGTGTGAAGGCCTTTAGTCAATCATCAAATTTATATCAACATCAAAAAATACATTCAGGTTTGAAACCCTATAAGTGTTCTGTGTGTGGGAAGGCCTTTACTCAATCATCAACTTTATATCGACATCAAAAAATACATTCAGGTGTGAAACCCTATAAGTGTTCTGTGTGTGTGAAGGCCTTTAGTCGATTATCATATTTAAATGAACATCAAAAAATACATGCAGGTGTGCAACCCTATAAGTGTTCTGTGTGTGTGAAGGACTTTAGTCGATTATCACATTTAAATGAACATCAAAAAATACATTCAGGTGTGAAACCCTACAAGTGTTCTGTGTGTGTGAAGGCCTTTAGTCAATTATCAAATTTAAACAAACATCAAAAAATACATTCAGATCTGAAACCCTGAAAGTGTTCTGTGTGTGTGTGAAGGCCTTTACTCAATCATCAACTTTCTATCGACATCAAAAAATACATTCAGTTGTGAAACCCCACAAGTGTTCTTGCGTGTGTGAAGGCCTTTAGTCGATTATCACATTTAAATGCACATCAAAAAATACATGCAGGTGTGAAGTCCCAAAAGTGTTCTGTGTGTGAAGGCCTTGACTCAATCATCAGGTTTAAACAAACATCGAAAAATACCTACAGGTGTGAAACCCTTCGAGTGTTCTGTGTGTAAAGGCCTTTACTCAATTATCAAGTTTAAAGAAAGTTTAAGCCGTATAAGTGTTCTGTGTTCTGAGTGAAACGAGGCACCGGAAGCGGACATTGAACTCGTGTACAAATTGAAAAGGACAACATTCCTGAAGGAGTTGTGAGTTTGGCCAGTGACTTTGGCCTAAATAATGACGATATGATGTTCATTGATTAAAATCTCACACAAAACCAGAATTGTGAAAACATGATGCCAAAGGTAGAGAAATGGAACACTTGGACTCAACACATGTTCCAAATGCACGTTGTTATGTAAAACAAGTTAATTTTGTTTTCATTCATCTTTGTTTTGTTTATTAAACTGTTTTTCAATTCATCGATGATTCTTGTGATTGATAAATGATTCTGGTATGGAAGCCTGAGTCGTCCAAGTTTGAAGTGGTTCCTCTACACCAAGCTGTGTTCCATTGGTGGGTATCTTTCTATTTCTGAACCAAGAAACCAACCAACATCGGTCATTGCTCTGCCACAAAGTGTGGAAATCTCAAACCCGTGCATGAACTCGTGGAATCGAACTTGTATCAGTCGGTGTAAGAACAATGCCATAATGTCGATGGTAAAAGGAGAGAACTCAAGTGTCTGACTGGATGGAATACTTTACTCCTGAGAGACGTGAGAATCCTACTATGGTAAAAACAATGATAAAGAAGCTTAGAAGTCTTGTCGAGACGATTTCTGAGAGTAAGAGGAATAAAAATCAGGGAGGGGAGAAAAAGAAAGCAGGGAGGGGGGGCGAGGAAGGGTGGGGGAGAAAGTGAAGGGGGGGGGAGACTAGGCCGTGTGATGTGAGAGGAAGTGAAGGCAGACCTGCAGTGGAGCATTAATTACGATTCAACTCATCAAAATCCTGCATGGAATAACAGTGAAAATAGAAACAAAATAATGTCTGAAATCCATTTTCTACCAGTCATACCATAAATCCGGCTCAGAAACAAACACTGGCCAGACATGTTCGGACACAAACACCACCCGGACGTATCTAGACCGACGCTTTTGGGAGTTAAACCGCTTCAATGCGTCTGAACATAAACTCCCGTCCAGACATTTACACTGCCTGACACGTTCGGAGACAAACACCGCCTGGACACTTTCAGAGACAAACACCGCCCGGAGGCAAGCCGTTCGGAGAGTAACTCCTTCCCTTCCCATTCGGAGACAAACACCGCCCGGAGGCAATCAGTTCGGAGAGAAACTCCTTCCCTTGCCCTTGGGAGACAAACACCGCCTGCACACGCTCGGAGACAAACACCGGCCGGAGGCAAGCCGTTCGGAGAGAAACTCCTCTTCCCATTAACAAGATTTCAGGTCCACTCAATGAAAATTGACAATTTTATTCAAACTTGACCTTTTCGGATCTTTGACCTAAAAACCAGAACAAAAAAAAACAAACAGAAAAAGAACGCAGAGAAAATACAGAAAAAAACCCTATAAAAAAAAAACCAGTAAGAAACCAGAAAAAAACATTTAAAAATCCAGAAAAATACAAAAAATAAAGAACCAGAAGAAACAAATTACCAGAAAAAAAAACAAACAGAAAAAAAGAACAGAAAAAACAGGGTCTTAATTCATCATTTTTTTGGCTGCTGAACCATGCCTTGACTTGAAACATTTCCATCCGGGTCATCACCTCGAAAATTTCAAACTGAGCCGAATTCCAAAATCTAAGATGCAGAATTGAACTTAGCAGCAGTTCTGACTGTAAGAAAAGTGTTTGTTTGTCCAATTTGGACATGTTTGATATTTCGGGCATCTCCGGGCGGTGTGTGTTTAACACGAGGTGTGTGTCGGTGATCGCGAATCGCTTGTCAACTCGCCACCTCCTTGGGAAAGGCACTGTGAGATCGTCCAAGGGTTGGTGCACAAACATCGACGTACGCCCTGCCTGTGAAACAACAGCATGGTAGTTTATCGCCGAGTCAAGATTCAAACTCACGATGGACAGTGTTTTACACTGACAGCTCCATTACAGAGGAAGAATCAGAAAACCAATAAGAGGTATGTGAGGAGTGCTATTTTATGGTCACATCCGATCCATAATTAATACATAGATATATATATATATATATATATATATATATATATATATATATATATATATATATATATATATATATATATTGTTGTGGTTACCAAATTCGCAAACCACCATTCAGGTCCCTTAGGTGAGGTATCTCGGTAAGTATATGTGTAGTTAGGCCCAAACCCGTTGTCTAGTGGGAATACATGTCATTCATGCGTGCTGCGACTCTTCAGGATAGCCGTTTTTCTTTTACTATCTTTATTTTGGACCAACCGCCATTGTTACCACCACCAACCACAACATCAACCACCCACCGCGGCGCCGCTTCACGTCACACCTCGCAACCGTCACATCGCCACCGTTCTTGCGCCGCTTGTGGGTACCGGTGTTGGACTCGTGCAGGGCGCGCGCCGAACAGCGTGTACAAAACCACGGATTTTCAGCTCCAAAAACGGATCAAAAATGACACACGCCCACTTTTGTTCCGTCCAATCGGTGAGCGAGGGGCGATTTGGCCCCGCCTCCAGGGCGTTGGAGGGCGATCGCTATATGCAAATTTATGGATCAAAATGCATTCACGCCCACTTTTTCTCGGGCCAATGGGGAGCGAGGTGAAAGGTCGAAGGCAGGGGGTCAAAGATGAGAGAGCGAAGCCACGGGGCTTATATAAGCGACCGCGTTCGTCAAGTCAAGAGAGTTAAGACTTCGCAGTCGGTGGAGTTGGGAAGAAGAAGCAAGAAGGAGTTGGTCGTCGTCGTCGTCGTGTGCGTTGGAGTCGGAGCGAAGAGGACGGAGCTGTGGAGAGGCGGCGAGGGCAGACGAGGGGGTGCTCGCGGCGTGCCGGGAGCTGCACACCAGGGAGGCCGACGGCGCGACCTGGTCGAGGTGGAGACGCTCGTCGCGGGACTCGAGGCAGAGTCGAAATCCTCCTTTCCCCCGAGCATCAGCAACCCCCTCCTGTTTCCCCCCCGCGCTGAGATAGTGCGACCAAGGGGCCCCTTTCCCACCCCCTACCAGACACTGTCCGCGAGGCCCGCGGAGTTGAGGCACCATCGCCGCTCCGCGTCTCATCACCAGACGGGTAGGCCCGACCCGGTCTCGGCCTCAGGCCCGCCTCATCCTTGAGGGTTCTCTTTTCTTTTTCTTGGTTTTGGATATGTGTTGTCGGCGCCGTCTGTGAAGTAAAATTGTATAAGTGTTGCCGTGTGCTCGCCTAATCGGTATTAGATCTGCATTGTCGCATTTGCTTTTTGTGTAAAATTGCATTGTGTTTCTTTTCCTTTTCTATGTGCGGTTTTATTGAGGGACCACAGGGGCTGATAGGCTGAATTTGTTGACCGGGAAAGGTGGAAGATAAGGATATCCAAGTGAAATATGGGGAAGCAGGTTCGAGTCCTGTATTCTGTGGTAATAAAAATAGGTTAGGGTCCTGTAGAAACGAGGGAACAGGTTGGAATCCTGTACCATAAAGGGGAGGGTTAAAGGCCCGTCCATAAGAGAGAAGGCTAAAGGCGATTGAGTGGAGCGGGACTTTGATCCTGCACATTAAAGAGAGGAAAGAAAGCTATCAGGCGGTATGCAACAAAGGGGGATTTTGATCCCGTGATAAAAGGAGACAAGACTAAAGCTTTAGGCAGTTGACAAGTTAAGAACATAAGATGGGGAATAACTCTGCAAAGAACATAGAACCCAAAGGAACAACACTTAAAGTTACCGGTGAAAGTGGAAAACACTGGAGAGCGTTTGCAGCGTGGCTAACGGAGTCACAAAGTGAGACAGAACATTAGCGATTCGATTCAGAGGGAATCTTGAACCAACGGGAAAAAAAACACAAAGTTAATGAGCCAGGAGAAGGGCTGTTTGTAGAGTTACCTGTTTGGATGTATTTGTGAACACAATGTGGTGGGGAAGGTTGAGTTTTGTGTTGGAGGTAAGTTGAGTGTTCCAACCTGTGTGTGTGTGTGTGTGTCTGTGTGTGTGTGTCTGTGTGTGTGTCTGTGTGTGTGTGTCTGTGTGTGTGTGTGTCTGTGTGTGTGTGTGTGTGTATGTGTGTGTGTGTGTGTGTATGTGTGTCTGTATGTGTGTGTGTGTCTGTGTGTGTGTGTGTGTGTGTGTGTGTGTGTGTGTGTGTGTGTGTGTGTGTGTGTGTGTGTGTGTGTGTGTGTGTGTGTGTCTGTGAGTGAACTCGATAGGGAATTGTATAATTAAAACCACTTCGGCGGACAGTTTGGAGATTATGTGTGAGAATTCCCTGCAGTACTCGTGCTGTGGGATGTCAAATGGACCAAGGCTCGGGTTTTCTCATGGTCCGATAAACTCTGTATGCTGTTTTGGCTTTGAACACTGTACGTGATACGTGATAAATGGATGGTCTCCTCGGAGCATCATTTTGATTTAAATTCAAATTCAGTTCTGTTTCCACCATGCATGTTTTGTAAGGCTGATCGACGTTACGGGTTCGTTTTAACGTCAGTTTCAATTCTGGTTTCATTGTTGGTGGTCATTAAGCATATTTTATACTTGATTTTCGTAAATCTGGGAAAAAAGCTGATATTTTATGGGGTTTTGCGAGTCACGTGACGTGCCGTAGGATTTAACAGGCGCGCCGAAAGCACGAAATCGTCCCGTCGAGGCCCCCCCCCCGAATGATCTGCTGGGTACCCATGTCTGTGTGTAGCTGTAAGTAAGTCAACCCCCGATAATCATCTGCTCTTTGTCTCTTTCCTGGCATTTTGATTGATTTTGCTTTGAAATGTATTCTTTATTTACCTCAGAAAATAAAAAGTTCTTATTTATTTATTTTAATATTAATAAATCATTTGTTTACTTCCAACCTGTCCATGTTTGTCCTTTCCTTCCATTGGTCCAGCATTGTCCGAACCGAGATAGACTGGGAGGTAATTATCACAGATTTGACCAAAAATAGTCAGCACGTACCAGCAGTTAAAACGCTCGGCCGCCCTAATTAAAATCTAATCGAGATAACATTGGTGCTTTGCCGAGGGCACGCTCCCCGCTCAGGTAACCACGTGACCTCCAGTTAAACGGCGTGATTAGACGGTGGGCACTGGAATTCGTGGTTAACGGGGTGGCGTTCGTGGTTCTAAAACAACCCACCGTACCACAACGTGAATTGTGAACGATGGTCCCAGGTCCGGCTCTACCGAGGACAACCGGGGATTAATCCCTCTGAGTGATAAGCTGGTGTCTCGGTGTCCGTGGCTGCAGCAATATCTGTCTATCTATCCAAGTTGTTTCACCCTCACTTGATTTTGGGAAATCCATTCAAAGGGAAGTTTCACTCGAACCAAGCTTACATTTCCATGGTTAAAACCAAATAATCAAATTACCTCCACCTTTCTATCCAAGTGTTTCCATGAACCGGCTGACCACCCCGTCCCCTGATCCCTGAACTGAATGAACTGAGACAGGGATTTGTAATCTGTTCACAAAGCCGGCAATAACTCGTGTTCTCTTCACAGAAAACACCACCTTCCATACTCTCTTCAATATCATTCCTCCCTCCAGGTCTTCAAGACAACTGTTCACCAACATCTCCAGTCATCCCCTTTCCAAAACCATGATCTTTTCTCCCCCCATTAAACCACCTCACACCCCTCTCCCCAAATCTTGTTTCTCTCTCCATGTTGTCCACCCTGTGTGCTCTCCCCAACCCCTCATCGTGACCTGCATCCCTTGTTTGTCCGTCTCCGTCGACATTCTCCCTCCGTCCTGCTGTTGGTTCCCTTTGTTATGTTTGTCCTCATCTGTTTTGGGCCCGAGCCCTTCCATGAGCCTCGACCGAGTATTGGCGTCTTCAAAAGATAAAATTTTCAACTGATTAATATTATTGTACTTCAGATTGGCTTCTGAGTTTTAATATTAATGACGTCATTATTCAGAATTTTAACGGTTTGGTAGTTTTTCCCGTAACACGATTAAGTGATGAGTTTTCCTGTTTCGTCGGTCACGTGACCGGGTGGCGCGAATCTGCCGCTGAGAAACGGTGAATATATCGTGATCACGTGATTTGTTTTTCCGGAATACTTCAGGTTCTCCCCTCGTGTTCCTCACAGTCTCCTGCAGGGAGGACGATGCGCGATGATCCGAGATCTCTCGGTCGAAGATCACAAAGCGAACACCCCGGGATCCACGAACGGCTTCGATGGAGGAAACACGGTCGATCCCGGAGTCCGTCCCTCACACAGCGGGTCCATGGTCGGGTCACCCGAGGATAAGGAGTCCGGACCCGGTACGTGACGTTCTCTCGGTAACGAGATCTTGTGGTTCCTGGATGTTTCCTTTTCACGGATTGTTTGTGTTTCAGATGGTGTTGTGAAGGTGAAGATCGAGTCCGAGTTCGTCGATGATTCGTTCCCTCCATACGAAGGTTTGAACCACAAACTCATTCCCTCCACCACCGAAGGTGAAGGATCACGAGATCTCAACGAGTTGTGGACGGATTCGGATGAACCTTGGTGGACACGTTGGTTGGGTTCGTGTAGTAAATCCCTGCCGTTGTTAATTGAATCACCTTGTTGTCCTTTGTGAATGAATGTGATTGTTAAACTGTTAAACGTTCCTGACTCACTTGGTTTTGTCCTTGTTTTTTTTCCAGATCTTGTTGTGAAAATGAAGATCAAATCTGAGTTTGTGGATGAATCGCCCTCTCAAGACAAAGGTGTGAACCTCATCAACATTGTAGTTGTACCATTTACAAACAACGATTAATGTACATTGTACGGAGGTTGTTCTCCAGACAGACGTTCTACTTCCTTTCATGACGTGTAGATACTCGAACACCAAGATCGTTTAGAAACCGAATTTGTTTTGATCGTCGAGACGTTCACGGAGAACTTGTACGTGGCCGACGGTTGATGGAATCGATCGGTCACCGACATGGACTCACATCCAGGAGGGAAACTTGAAATTTGGAAGGACGTGGTGGGGTGGGTGTTAACGAGGGTAGAAAAGATAATAGTCATGCATGGGGGATGATTTGAGATGGTGGGGAACAGCTGTCTTCAAAACCTGGAGGGAAGAAGGAGATTGAAGAGAATGTGGAAGTTGGTGACACAGGCAGGGAGAAAAGAGGAACAAATGAGTGGAGGTGAGCAGCAATCCTGGATTTAGGCAGTTCCATCAGAAGGTCAGGCCGGATTAGATCTGTCACTTGCTGCAGATACCGTCTAAACCTGTAATAACCTGTTTCATTGTCGAGTTGTCTCTGACTGAACCGTCTCCCCCACGAGGTTTTCTTGTGAGAGTTCCCTGAAAATATCTGCTGTTCTTCTCCACTCCAATCAGTTCTTCTGACCACGTGCTTCTCAAAGTGGACATCTCTCTGGCTGATATCAGGGAACCACCTCAGCGCCGTTGAATATGGCATTTCACTGAGGATGACTGGCAGGGCCTCCAAGCAACCATCAAACTTCCAGACTGGTCTCCCATCGCTACTTTCTCTGACATCAACTCATCCTGGGAATTCTTTCAAAGAAACTTGCTCTCTCTCTCTCTCTCTCTCTCTCTCTCTCTCTCTCTCTCTCTCTCTCTCTCTCTCTCTCTCTCTCTCTCTCTCTCTCTCTCTCTCTCTCTCTCTCTCTCTCTCTCTCTCTCTCTCTCTCTCTCTCTCTCTCTCTCTCTCACTCATGCACAGATTTATCCCCTCTCAACAGTTGTCTGACTCTTCCTCCCGCACATGGTTCACTGAACCTTGTGGTGAGGCAGTTGTCCTGAAACTGCTTCTCTCTGCCTCATGGAAAGCAAACCCAACTGAGGGTAATCTCAGTTCCTTCCATAAAGCTCGGAACAAGTGTGTACCTCCCTTCAGGAGAGCCACAAAACAACATCTTTCTCATCTCAAGTCTGAACTCTCAAACCTCTCTCCCTCCTCCAAATCCTGATGGCATCGAATCAAATCTGTTTCTGGTGTATATTCCCCCTCCATCCCTTCCATTACCTCAAATGGTCGCACTGCTGTCACCAAACGTGAAAAGGCTGAATGCTTAAACTCGGTGTTTGCATCGAAATCTTGTGTCCAAAACCCATCGCTTTCTGCATCCACCTTACCCAGTCTCCCCCAACTGTCCCTGGACTCTGTGTCCTTTTCTCCTGACAAGGTGGACAGCTTGCTGTCAAACCTTGATTCAGATTCTGCATTCGGTCCAGACGGCATCAGCCCACGTGTCCTAAAAACCTGCTCCTCTGCTCTTGCTCACCCTCTCTCTGTTCGATTCACCCTTTCATTTGTGAGCCAAGGGCCATCCATATCGAGCACCCACCTGTCTGCGGACGTCCTCCTGCAGTTGGGTTACTTTTTTTTAGGAGGTTTTTGGCAAGATTTTCACTCCGGCCACCATAAAACCCTTGACTCCGCAAAACCCATAAATTCAAAGACATGGAGAGCTCCTCCTGTGCTGCTGCCCTTTGCAGGGCAACTCGCCAGATTGTGGGATTGGAGCAAAGCGTTTGGGACCCCCACTCCTTGATGATAGGAGGAAAGGCACAGGTGTGTGTGTGTGTGTGTGTGTGTGTGTGTGTGTGTGTGTGTGTTTATGTGTGTGAGTGTGTCTGTGTTTGTGAGTGTGTGTATGTGTGTGTATGTATGTGTGTATGTGTGTGTATGTGTGTGTGTGTGTGTGTGTGTGTGTGTGTGTGTGTGTGTGTGTGTGTGTGTGTGTGTGTGTGTGTGTGTGTGTGTATGTTTGGTTATCTCTTTCTCTCAC
This sequence comes from Eptatretus burgeri, assembly GCF_056783735.1. Lineage (NCBI taxonomy): Eukaryota > Metazoa > Chordata > Myxini > Myxiniformes > Myxinidae > Eptatretus > Eptatretus burgeri. Next base: position 2,024,827 of record NC_140982.1, on the reverse strand, counting down.
TTTCCTTGACTCTCTTTCTCTTCATTCCTTCTTTCTTTCCTTTTTCTCTCTCTCTCGTCTCCTCTCTTCCCACCACTCAAATTTTTTGATCCAATTGCAGTACAATGTGTTGTATGAAATGTTTCATTCTAAAAGGGATTTATTAACCTCTTTGTGAATTTCCATTGCAGAGAAACAAATGAAAAAGGATTCTTGTTCCAAGTGTTCCCCGTTGGCCGACACTGAAGTTCCATTCAATCATAACGTGACACGGACTCTTTGTCAGAACATTGAGAAACTTATTCGTGTGTCCAACAACAACCAGAAGAACAGTTCTCTCAACATCCTGAAAGAGAATGTCGATGGAAGTCAGAAACCACACAAGGGTTATGTGTGTTTGAAAGAATTTAATCGTTCTTCACATTTAAATCAACATCAAAGAATACATACAGGTGTGAAACCCCACAAGTGTTCAACGTGCAGTAAGGCCTTTACTCAATCATCAGATTCACACAAACATCACAGAATACATTCAGGTGTGAAACCCTACAAGTGTTCTGTGTGTGCGAAGGCCTTTAGTCGAATATCACATTTAAATGAACATCAAAAAATACATTCAGGTGTGAAACCCCAAAAGTGTTCAACGTGCAGTAAGGCCTTTACTCAATCATCAGATTCACACAAACATCACAGAATACATTCAGGTGTGAAACCCTATAAATGTTCTGTGTGTGCGAAGGCCTTTAGTCGAATATCACATTTAAATGAACATCAAAAAATACATTCAGGTGTGAAACCCCAAAAGTGTTCAACGTGCAGTAAGGCCTTTACTCAATCGTCAGATTTACACAAACATCAAAGAATACATTCAGGTGTGAAACCCCACAAGTGTTCTGAGTGTGTGAAGGCCTTTAGTCGAATATCACATTTAAATGAACATCAAAAAATACATTCAGGTGTGAAATCCCAAAAGTGTTCAACGTGCAGTAAGGCCTTTACTCAATCATCAGATTTACACAAACATCAAAGAATACATTCAGGTGTGAAACCCTACAAGTGTTCTGTGTGTGTGAAGGCATTTACTCAATCATCAACTTTATATCAACATCAAAGAATACATTCAGGTGTGAAACCCTATAAGTGTTCTGTGTGTGTGAAGGCATTTAGTCAATCATCAGGTTTATATCACCATCAAAAAATACATACAGGTGTGAAACCCCACAAGTGTTCTGTGTGTTTGAAGGCCTTTACTCAATCATCAAATTTATATCAACATAAAAAAATACATTCAGGTGTGAAACCCCACAAGTGTTCTGTGTGTGTGAAGGCCTTTAGTCGATTATCACATTTAAATGAACATCAAAAAATACATTCAGGTGTGAAACCCCAAAAGTGTTCAACGTGCAGTAAGGCCTTTACTCAATCATCAGATTTACACAAACATCAAAGAATACATTCAGGTGTGAAACCCTACAAGTGTTCTGTGTGTGTGAAGGCATTTACTCAATCATCAACTTTATATCAACATCAAAGAATACATTCAGGTGTGAAACCCTACAAATGTTCTGTGTGTGTGAAGGCATTTAGTCAATCATCAGGTTTATATCACCATCAAAAAATACATACAGGTGTGAAACCCCACAAGTGTTCTGTGTGTTTGAAGGCCTTTACTCAATCATCAAATTTATATCAACATCAAAAAATACATTCAGGTGTGTAACCCCACAAGTGTTCTGTGTGTGTGAAGGCCTTTAGTCAATCATCAAGTTTATATCGACATCAAAAAATACATACAGGTGTGAAACCCCACAAGTGTTCTGTGTGTATGAAGGCCTTTACTCAATTATCAAGTTTAAAGAAAGTTTAAACCGTATAAGTGTTCTGTGTTCTGTGTTCTGAGTGAAACGATGCACTGGAAGCAGACATTGAACTCGTGTACAAATTGAAAACAACATTCATGAAGGAGTTCTGAGTACCAGTAACTTTGGCCTAAATAATGACGATATGATGTTCATTGATTAAAATCTCACACGAAACCCAGAATTGTGAAAACATGATGCCAAAGGTAGAGAAATGTAACACTTGGACTCGACACATGTTCCAAATGCACGTTGTTTTGTAAAACAAGTTAATTTTGTTTTCATTCATCTTTATTTTGTTTATTAAACTGCTTTTCATTCATCGATGATTCGTGTGATTGATAAATGATTCTGGCATGGAAGCCTGAGTTGTCCATGTTTGAGTGGTTCTTCTGCAATAAGCTGTGTTCCATTGGTGGGTATCTTTCTATTTCTGGACCAAGTAACCAACCCAACACAGGTCATTGCTCTGTCCCAAAGTGTGTAAATCTCAAACCCGAGCATTAACAAGTAGAATCGAACTTGTATCAGTCGGTGTAGGAACAATGCAATAATGTCGATGGTAAAAGGAGAGAACTCAAGTGTCTGACTGGATGGAATACTTTACTCGTGAGAGACGTGAGAATCCTACCGGGATAAAAACTATGATAAAGAAGCTTAGAAGTCTTATAGAGACGATTTCTGAGAGTAAGATGAATAAAAATCAGGGAGGGGAGAAAAAGAAAGCAGAGAGGGGGAGCGAGGAAGGATGTGGGAGAAAGTGAAGGGGGGAGACGAGGCAGTGTGAGGTGAGAGGAAGTGAAGGCAGATGTGTAGTGGAGCATTAATTACGATTCAACTCATCAAAATCCTTCTGCATGGAATCACAGTGAAGATAGAAACAAAATAATGTCTGAAATCAATTTTCTTCCAGTCATACCATAAATCCTGCTCAGAAACAAACATTGGCCAGACACGTTCGGACACAAACACCACCCGGACGCATCTAGAGCCAAGCTTTCCCGAGTTAAGCACCGCTCCGATGCGTCTGAACATAAACTCCCATCCAGACATAAACACTGCCCGACACGTTCGGAGACAAACACCGCCTGGACACTTTCGGAGACAAACACTGCCCGGAGGCAAGCCGTTCGGAGAGTAACTCCTTCCCTTCCCATTCGGAGACAAACACCACCTGGACACGCTTGGAGACAAACACCGGCCAAAGACAAGCCGTTCAGAGAGAAACTCCTTCCCTTCCCCTTCGGAGACAAACACCGGCCAAAGACAAGCCGTTCAGAGAGAAACTCCTTCCCTTCCCCTTCGGAGACAAAACCACCTTGACACGTTCGGAGACAAACACCACCCTGAGGCAAGCAGTTCAGAGAGAAACTCCTTCCCTTCTCCTCCAGAGACAAACACCGCCCGGAGGCAAGCTGTTCGGAGAGAAACTCCTTCCCTTCCTGTAAACAGGATTTCAGGTCCACTTTATGAAAATTGACAATTTTATGCAAATTTTACCTTTTGTGATCTTTGACCTAAAAACCAGAAGAAAAAATATAAACAGAAAAAGAAGGCAGAGAAAATACAGAAAAAAATTTAAGAAACCAGAAAAAAACATTCAAAAATCCAGAAAAATACAAAAAAAAAAGAACCAGAAGAAACAAACAGAAAAAAAAGACCAGAAAACAATCCTGAAAAAAATAGGGTCTTCATTCACCATTTTTTTGGCTGCTGAACCATGCCTTGACTTTGATCAGGCCACAACGATTTCTCAACCAGAAAATTTTCTTTCAATTTCCTCACTCATATTATCGAATGAGTGATCATAACTATGAATCGCTGAGTACATTACAATGTTTTTAAATGCCCGGAGACACCAGTGTTCGTGGCTTTATTTAATTTCCATCCGGGTCATCACCTCCATAATTTACAATTAAGCTGAATTACAAAATCTAAGATCCAGTATTGAACTTAAAGGCAGTTCCGACTGCTAGAAAAGTGTTTGTTTGTCCAATTTGGACATGTTTGATATTCCGAGCGTCTCCAGGAGGTGTGTGTTTAACACGACGGGTCAGTGATCGCGAATCGCTTGTCAACTCGCCACCTCCTTGGGAAAGGCACTGTGAGATCGTCCAAGGGTTGGTGCACAAACATCGACATACGCCCTGCCTGCGAAACACCAGGATGGCAGTTTATCACCGAGTCAAGATTCAAACTCACAATGGATAGTCTTTTACACAGATAGCTCCATTACAGAGGAAGAATCAGTAAACCAATAAGAGGTACATTTGATCAGATTGCACACCAAGATGTTCAGTGTCGTTAACATTGTCACATTGGTGTATCATGGTTCTTGTACACTCACTGACCCAATCACAGGAGCTGTTTTTCTGTGGGAGAGTCATCCTGTGCATCGGTGATTATGTTGTCAAGTATTTCAGAATCTGGTCTGATGAATGCATCCACACATCCAGGTCGTCAGACAGTTATTACCTTCAATGCATGTTGATTAGCCCCATCCCCACTTCCACTTCCTGTTACAAAATAACCACTTAGTCACACACAAAAAAAATCACTTACTGTCACAAAAAATCACTTCCTGTCACAAAATAACCACTTCCTGTCACAAAAAAATCACTTCCTGTCACAAAAAATCACTTCCTGTCACAAAATAACCACTTCCTGTCACAAAAAAATCACTTCCTGTCAAAAAAATCATTTCCTGTCACAAAATAACCACTTCCTGTCACAAAAAACCGCTTCCTGTCACAAAAAACCACTTCCTATCACAAATAAACCACTTCCTGTCACAAAATAACCACATCCTGTCACAAAAAACCACTTCCTGTCCTAAAAAAATCACTTCCTGTCACAAAATAACCACTTCCTGTCACAAAATAATCACTTCCTGTCACAAAATAACCACTTGAGGAGGAGAGAGAAAAATAAAGATTGTTGACAGACGGACGGACGGACATTTTGACTGACAGACAAACAGACAGACGGATCAGAGGACATCGAACGGTTTTATTAGATCAGAAAACTGACCGAATGAGTGAAATGAAACATTCCCCTTCCCTCCACTGTCTTCTCCTCCCCTCACGCTGCCTTCCCCCTCATGAATCAGCAGATCAAGGTAGGACAGCCGAGAGGTACGAATTCTCACTCTCAGCTGTCTCGCCTGGGTTTGAATCCTGACCAAGCTATAAACTGTCATCCCAGTGTTTCACAGGCAGGATGATTCATAAATGCATGTTATCTCCTGGATGGGTGTTAAACTCGGCTTCACATTTACCAGGATTCCCCCTCCTCTCCCTCTCCACACTTTCTCCCCTCTCTTCTCTCCCTTCTCCCTCTACCTCTCTCATCCCAACCTCTCTCTCTCCTACCCCTCTCCCTCTCACCTCCCTCCTCTCTTCTCTCCTTCCCCTCCCTCCTCTCCCTCTTCCCCTCCCCTTGAATATTCCCATCAGTTAAGCGACAGGTAGTATTTGCTTGTAAACAAGTAAACAAACACGAATTAAGTTTTATACATTACATTTTCACACTTTCCTCAATTAAATGAACTTATAATTAATTATAAATTATTTAATTAGAGAGGTGCTCATGAGAGTTCAAGTCCCTGACCCTCAGTGATGGGTGATGTTGTTTAACGTGTCGTTTATGATCCATCCACGAAGACCAAACTCTGCACAGAGAGAGCATGATCAGTGGTGCTTCAGCAATCTCCTGGGTTGTTGGACACAATCCTGGACAGGTGACCACTCTGACATAGCAGACTCAAACGGCTCAATCATCCCAGCAAGCTGGTATCCTGCTTCGCTGCAAAGCTCAGTGTCAGATGCTTTGGTTTGAACCTCCGCTTCAAATGAGTGAAATTATTCTTATTCATATTGTTACGGCTGTGGAAATTCGCAAACCACCATTCATGTCCCATAGGTGTGATAACTCTAAGTGCATGTGTAGTTAGCCCCAAACCCGTTGTTTAGAGGGAATTTATGTGATTCATTCGGGCTGCGACGCTTTGAGATAGCCGTTTTTCTGTTCTATCTTTATTTTGAACCAACCACGTCTCAACCGCCATAACCATCAAACCACCACCAAAAACCCTCCACCACCCTCACCTCTCTCCTTCTCTGGCCATTCCCGCACCACCTGTGAACACTGAGCGTCGGGCTGTCTTGGGCTCGTTCAAAATACGCACCGAGCCGCGAGTGCAAATAGCGGCCTTTCCGAGGGAGAATTTGGATCAAGAATGCAACACGCCCACTTCTGATCCGTCCAATCAGCAAGCACAGAGCGGCTTTGCCCCGCCTCCAGGCGCGTCCGTGTGAAATCGAAATATGCAAATTCTGGGATCAGGGGAGGTTCACGCCCACTTTTCCTCCGTCCAATGGGCGAGCGTGGATCCGCCCCCGAGCTCATCCTGATCCGGAAATTTGCATATTGGTTCTCCTGCCGGCCTATAAAACTCCGAGCGCAAGGCGAATCGTGGCAGAGTCAGTTTTGGTGCAGAGAGTGAGAGTTTTGGTAAGAGAGTCATCGGGCGGAGTGTGGCAGCGGCGGAGTGTGGCAGAGAGTGGAGTCGGGTGGCGAAGGCATCGAGTTGGGTTCTGCAGTCGGCTGAGGAGAGTTGTGGAAAGAGGCCAAGGAGCTCGGGTCTGAAGCGAGAAGGAAGGCGGTCGGCGACGAGGTCGCGGTGGGAGATTGCTCGTCGCGGGACCCAAGCTAGCCAGCCATGCTCCCTCCCCCAGAGCATCAACAATTCCCCCTTTTCCCCCGCGCTGAGATAGTGCAACAAAGGGGGTCCCATTCCCACACCACTCCATACGTGGTGCCAACGAAACCCGTGAAGGAGCACGGAGTCGGGGCACAGCCACGCTGTGCCTGTGGCTCGTCGAGTCTGTGTCTGTGGACGAGTCTGTGGCTCGTCCGCCAACATGCCACGAGGACGTGGGTAGCACCCACCCGGTCTCGCGGACCAGGCCGCTCCTTCAGGTTCTGCGCACATATTGGCCTACAGGCCCGTCTGCCCCCTTGTCTATGAGGGTGGCTTCTTTCCTTTGCTTTTGAGTAAATGTGTGCTGGCGCCGTCTGTAAAGTAGAACTGTGTAAGTGTTGCCGTGTGTACGCGTATTCGGTTGTAACTCTGTGCCATTGTTTCTTTTGTTTTCCTGATATAGGTGCATTTTGACTGTTTGGCTGTATATGTGTGCTTTCCGTGTGTCGCGTAATAAATGTGCATTGTGTGAACTGCTTTCCCGTTTCGCTTCGTCTTTTCTTTATTGACCCTCCATCCTGCTTCACGTAAAAGGGTTCACAGTGGGCTTAAAACGCCCGATAATTAATCGGAACCGTCGAGGCCGACGATAACACCGCTCGGTTATCCCGATAGCACGGAACGGACCGCTTAAGCGGTTAGTGTCCGGAGTCGGCTTGCGGCGAGGTACGATCGCCCGGTCGACCATCCGCGCAGGTACTTAGGTAGATCGAATTTGGCGAGCAACCCTATCCTGCGCGGGTGGGCAATTGGCACGGTCGTGGTGGGGTTAAACCCCCACCCGTGACTAGCTCCCGGCGTTGTTCCGAGAGGGTCACGACAGAATTGTCCGTCCGGTGGGCGAGGCGGCCGCCATTCGAGTCGAGCGGCCGATCGCACGCCGGCAGGCGCGAATTCGCAACAATATGTTAACATCACTGCAATGCACATTATCAAGCTTTTAGACTTTTTTTATGTAAGAAGAAGTTGATTCGGAATATGGCGACCACCGGGAGTGCTGTACGATACACATTTCCGGAGGGAAAATTGGAGCCTTCCCCACACGATGAACCCCCTCCCCCACATATGCTACCCTGTCACAAACCACATTTGGGGTCCACTTTGTCAACATGCAAAATTTGGTTGGATTTGGTTCAGTAGTTTTTTTTCGTTTGTGTCCTGCAGTCACTCACTGGAAGAGAATTTAATTCTCAATTTTATAGACCAGTCCACCCTGGAGAGGGAACATCCACGGACAGGTGTTTCGGTCTTGTTGGCCCTCACCTTATGAAGGAGTCCTTTTCATTTTTTTTTTTTTATGTGAATAAAATCAAAACATTTAAACAGCTTGAGACGCGTACCGTGACCCCACGGCCAAAGTAAACGGTCCAACAAGACTATCCCATTTGGGTTAAAAGATCCACTCTGCCCAAAATAAACCACAAATCAAGCCCTTCAATCCCAAACGACCAGAGATGGAGCAGGTTGCACTTCCGCAAGGGTCCTCAAGAAAGGAAAAATCTTCCCGTTGACTGCAAGGGATTTCTCTCTCTGCGAAAGCTTCCGCTCATTCCATTCGCAAAAACAACTTTTAACATCGGACAACTTTTTACGCCAATTATTTACACCATTCGTGGTCTCGCTCAAGAATACTCCGAAAACCTTCACCCGGTTGTCACAACCTCCAATTGTCAGATTTACCTTCGGAACATCACAGCCCTTTCCCTAAAGAAAAATACTACTTTTGTCAAAGTTAAGATGAAGGGAAGATGCTTTGGAGAACACGAACACGAACACGTGGGCACGTCATGGTCAAAGTATGGGGAAGGTGAGGGACGGGCAAAGGAGGAGTAAAAGGATGTTGAGATACATGTTGAAGAGGTGGAGCTGGGTGTAGTGCCGGTACTTTAGTTTAAGAACGGACAGGGTGTGAGTCAGTAGTTGCTCTGAAAATAACGGTTCATGAGGCGTTGCCCTCGTAATTAGTCTTTGTGCGTCCACAGTGGACGAGTTGGAAGAGAGAAAGAACAGGTTTCTTATTGCTAAATCTAATGGATGGCGTTACTGGACTGGCCTCCCGCTCCACACCGCGCCTGGACCGGATAACGCTCGGACGGCTCGCTCCCCCAGCGTTCCTCTCACCAGCAGCAAACTCACTGACCAGCGAACACCCTTCTTAACCACCTCAACCAGCTTTGCTATTGAAGCATCTCTGGAGGGGTGAAGCTTGGCGGGGTCAAAGTGGATTCCCCACCTCTTGGAGGATGCTCGTAACCATGACAACCTGTGACCGGTACACTCGAACACTCACAGGTTCTCATCATCACAAGCCCAGCCCCCATGAGTGCACCATCGTTAAACGATGAACCAAACGAGTGTAACACGAACACACTCTCTTACTTTCTGGGTTGCGGTTGAAATCGAGGCGGCTGGGTGGGCTTGCTTCGTTCAAACATTGGAGTAGTTTTGTCTGTGCATGTTGTGCTTCGTCATTTATAGTCGTTCAGTGTTCGTGCGTCCATGACGACACCCGTGAGTCCTTCTTTGTGAATCTGCTGTTTTGTTAATCCTTCACCAACTGCATAAGGATGGTATAAACACGTGGGGTGGGTGCTGAGTCTGGGTTCAATTCCAGCACCACGAAAGTATAAACACATCGGGTGGATGCTGAGTCTGGGTTCGATTCCAGCACCACGAAGGTATAAACACATGGGGTGGGTGCTGAGTCTGGGTTTGATTCCAGCACCACGAAAGTATAAACACATCGGGTGGATACTGAGTCTGGGTTCGATTCCAGCACCACGAAAGTATAAACACGTGGGGTGGGTGCTGAGTCTGGGTTCGATTCCAGCACCACGAAGGTAAAAACACGTGGGGTGGGTGCTGAGTCTGGGTTCGATTCCAGCACCACGAAGGTATAAACACGTGGGGTGGGTGCTGAGTCTGGGTTCGATTCCAGCACCACGAAGGTATAAACACGTGGGGTGGGTGCTGAGTCTGGGTTCGATTCCAGCACCACGAAGGTAAAAACACGTGGGGTGGGTGCTGAGTCTGGGTTCGATTCCAGCACCACGAAGGTAAAAACATGTGGGGTGGGTGCTGAGTCTGGGTTCGATTCCAGCACCACGAAGGTAAAAACACGTGGGGTGGGTGCTGAGTCTGGGTTCGATTCCAGCACCACGAAGGTATAAACACGTGGGGTGGGTGCTGAGTCTGGGTTCGATTCCAGCACCACGAAGGTAAAAACACGTGGGGTGGGTGCTGAGTCTGGGTTCGATTCCAGCACCACGAAGGTAAAAACACGTGGGGTGGGTGCTGAGTCTGGGTTCGATTCCAGCACCACGAAGGTATAAACACGTGGGGTGGGTGCTGAGTCTGGATTCGATTCCAGCACCACGAAGGTATAAACACGTGGGGTGGGTGCTGAGTCTGGGTTCGATTCCAGCACCACGAAGGTAAAAACACGTGGGGTGGGTGCTGAGTCTGGGTTCGATTCCAGCACCACGAAGGTAAAAACACGTGGGGTGGGTGCTGAGTCTGGGTTCGATTCCAGCACCACGAAGGTATAAACACGTGGGGTGGGTGCTGAGTCTGGGTTCGATTCCAGCACCACGAAGGTAAAAACACGTGGGGTGGGTGCTGAGTCTGGGTTCGATTCCAGCACCACGAAGGTAAAAACACGTGGGGTGGGTGCTGAGTCTGGGTTCGATTCCAGCACCACGAAGGTATAAACACGTGGGGTGGGTGCTGAGTCTGGATTCGATTCCAGCACCACGAAGGTATAAACACGTGGGGTGGGTGCTGAGTCTGGGTTCGATTCCAGCACCACGAAGGTAAAAACACGTGGGGTGGGTGCTGAGTCTGGGTTCGATTCCAGCACCACGAAGGTAAAAACACGTGGGGTGGGTGCTGAGTCTGGGTTCGATTCCAGCACCACGAAGGTAAAAACACGTGGGGTGGGTGCTGAGTCTGGGTTCGATTCCAGCACCACTTGGACCTTCATTCGGAAAGTTTCGAACGCGTGACGTCACCAAGGCCACGCCCATCCGCAAGCTTCACGTATTTAACAATAAAACAATTTTATTCACATTTAATACCACAAAACGTGAGGTTCACAAAATTGTTTGTGTGTTTAAACCTCCCTCCGAGAACCGAACGGACAAAAAACAACGACAACAACAACAACAACATAGAGAAGAAGAAGAAGATGAAAAAGAAGAAGAAGAAGCGCGGTTTTTGAATCGAAGAAAGACGTTGAACGAGAGTAACGTGCGCGACACGTCCAGTCCCTCTTGGTTCGGAGTGCGCGATGTCCGAGGAGGTCACGTGGAAGAAAGCGCGGCATATGGTGAACCCGGGTTATCATTGTGCGGGGGGTGAGGTCGTGCCGACATGTCGGGGTTAAAGGTCGTTGTGCGGGGGGTGAGGTCGTGCCGACATGTCGGGGTTAAAGGTCGTTGTGCGGGGGGTGAGGTCGTGCCGACATGTCGGGGTTAAAGGTCGTTGTGCGGGGGGTGAGGTCGTGCCGACATGTCGGGGTTAAACGTCGTTGTGCGGGGGGTGAGGTCGTGCCGACATGTCGGGGTTAAAGGTCGTTGTGCGGGGGGTGAGGTCGATTGGAACGTGGAAGGGGGGGGAGGGGAGGTTGAAAGGAGCATCGCCAGTCGGGGGATAAGTGGGTAATATAAAGGAGTATCGGGAGTGGGGTGGAGGTGAGAGGAGTATCCCATGGTGGGGGAGATGTTTGAGGAGGGAGGGGGAGTTGAAGGAAGGAGAGGAACTCTGTGAAGAGTGGGAGTGGAGAAATGGGGGAGGGTGGGGGTGATGTGGATGAGTGAGGAGAGGGGTGGCGTGGTGGAGACATGATGAGGGACAGGCAGTGAGTGATGATTCCTTTCGCACAAGACAACTCTTTAACTAGAAAACATCTCAAAATGACCACAACCATCATCACCCATCATGTACCAAAGTGTATCAAAATCTGTGCTCATTAAGGGGGTCTACAGGGGGGGTTTGACCCCACAAAATAGGTATTTTCTCTCTTCTCTGAAACTACACACACTATTTCGATGAAACTGGACAACAACCTTCATCAGCATTAAAAAAACAAGCACAAATGTGTCCAAGAGCAGCGTCCAAAAGGTTTTGTCGGCTACAAAACAAAAAACAACAACAACAACTTCCGATATTTCGTCACGTGCCTTGATCAAGCCAATAGCGAGACCCGTCATCGTGTGTTTATGTATTTAAGAAATATAGTGTATTTCCCAAATAAATAATGTCTTTACGAAATTTCAATATGTTAAATGGAATAATCTTTAAATAGTCACGTGAACTTTTCGAAACTTTAAAGCAAATGTCCGAATATATTTAAAAGTTCATGATCGACGCTCTCAAAAGGCACCGTCAATGTGAGGATGTGTACAGGTGTTTAGTATTTAAGGAGATCCGGATCGTGAATATAAAAGAGACGAGTCCGAATATAAAGATTTTGTCAGAAGAAGAAGAAGAAGAAGAAGAAGAAGAAGAAGAAGAAGAAGAAGAACAACAACAACAACAACAACACTGAGCTATTTTAGAGCAGCCTTCGCTATGCGAGACGCTGCTAAAAATAAGGGTCTTCGGGGTTGTAGGAGGGGGCGGAGGTTGAGTGACTGTTGCTCCTGATCCAGGTGAGCTTCAGGACGTGTGGTCTAATTTTTGATTCCTCGGGTCCGTAATGAAAATTTGTGTTGTTGTCAAAGACGGCGACCAATTGCAACGTATAAGTAGGAGGACCATGATGAGCCATTGTTGTTACCTCCACCACCGAAGGTGAAGCAGATGATGTTTTCATCCCCTTTCTGTCTGTCTGTCTGTTTGTCTGTCTGTGTGTCCAGGATATCTGAAAAAGTCGTGAACGGATTCGGATGAAACGTGGTGGACGGGTTGGGTGTGTCACAAGGACGAATTGATTCATTTTTGGTGAAAATCCGAATCTGGATCTGGATAAGAGAATTATTTAATTTCTCTAAGTGATTCTTCACCGTTGAGAGATCGGCCCAAAAACGATGGACACCGTGACATTTCAAACATGTCATGGGCTCGTTATGTTCTCGTGGATCAGGCATTGTGTGGCGGAGGTGTGCGCTCCACCGAGTGTCCTTATAGTTTTTGGTATCATTGCTTTGAGAGCCCTTTTGGTACCAATGCCAGATTTTTGGGTCCGATGCCGATACCGATTTTGGAGAGTCCGAGTCCACCGATTCCCGACCGACATTTTGTCAAAAAAAAAAATACAAAATTTTCAAATTGATTGAAAAAAAAATTCTATTTTATGAAACTTTCAATATTTGAGAACATTGAACTGAAATTGTACGACGAACGAGCAAATAAATAAATAAAAATAGACATCAACAACTTTTTAATGGATTCAACAAAAAAACATGTGAGAAACGAGAAGGGCGCTCGGTGGAGCACGTACCTCCTCCACGCAATGCCTGATCCACGAGAACATGACGAGAACATTACAGGTTTGAAATGTCACGTGACACAGGAGGAAATCTCTCAATGGGTGAAGAATCACTGAGAGAAATTAAATAAATCGCTTTTCCAGATCCGGATTTGGATCTTCACCAAAATCGAATCAATTCGTCCTTGTCACACACACAACGTGTCCACCGAGTTTCATCTGAATCCGTCCACAGACAGACAGACAGCCAAACAGACAGACAGACAGACAGACAGACGGGGATGAAAACATGACGTCCATCTCCCTTCGGGTGGTGGAGGGAACAAGTTTCACTGCAATGATCAACAGTGATGAACAAGATGTCTGTTATGGAAATGCCGACGAACCTTGTGTCTGCACGGAATACCTGGATTGACAGATATGGTGTGTGTGTGTGTGTGTGTGTGTGTGTGTGTGTGTGTGTGTGTGTGTGTGTGTGTGTGTGTGTGTGTGTGTGTGTGTGTGTGTGTGTGTGTGTTAGATCAGTGGCCGAGGAAGTACAGACCACGCTGCTGACATGGATGATCGAATAGTAGAACTTGATCAGCACAAGCTGCGTGAATCGCTGATAAAACAGGACCAGGACCGGATCCAAGAGAGACTTGAGAGCCAGGTGAGTGCTGCCAGCTGCACACACCAGTGAAGTAGATGCCGACTATCAACACATATATCACAATGATTACCCTGTAACTTGGTTCCTTTGTTTTTGCGACCACAAGATGACACCTGAGGGAGCAGTCAGCGTGACGCCAAATTTATGCAGCAACTGCAGGGAAACCCAAGAGGTCCTGAAATTATCCACGAACTTTGGCGAGGAACTTCATCGCGGTGTACGTCCATGCAAGTTCTGGTGACCTTGTTTCGCTTTTAAAAGCTTCCAACTGGGTGAACAGTGGGAGAGGTAGACCACTGATTTTATTTATTTATTTATTTATTAAGGGTGTCTGCAATTGTGCTGTCAGCTTAAGTGTGTCAGGGAAGGAGACTGCATTTGTTTACGCCGTTGTGAGAATGATGCAACACAAGGCAAGGGATCACCGCATCACGATATCCTTCCATGGTTTATCTATATATCCCTCAACAGTCACCCTGACTACTCATAAAAACCTGGAAACCTCACCTGTGTGGAGACACGTAAATGTGGCGGAACTGCCAGGTGATCAACAGACTTGTCAAAAGAAATAAAAATTGCCAAGTAATTAAAAATATTTATTTATTTATTCACAAATACAGCGAGAACCGCAGAGTGGGAAATGCAAAAGCACAACCAACCCGAGGTTTGTTTTGAAAGGACCTGCCTCATGAGGTCCAACGCTCCGGTCACAGAGATGTCTGCACGAGGACCTGTGTGCTCATATTGAGGAGACGGTAGAGGGCGCAGCGTAAACTCACACAATGAGACACAAAACAACCCTACGTGGCCTATAAATGCATGAAGAAGAAGAGTAGAGATTTGAACGTGCTATTTTGGATGACCACTACAAATTAAAAATACTCATTTGATACCGAGTGGGGTTTTTTTTGATTGTGCATCAGCCAATCTTCCGACGTGTTGTTTCATTTTTCCTCCCTCCGCCGATACGGACCGACAGATCAAGAAGATGCGCGTACTGGTGGCGGGGATCGAGGACTTTCGGAGACCCAAGTTTGAGGTTGCCCTCGCCCAGCTGCAAGGACTGGCCGACAATCTCGAGCTCCGATTGAAAGCCGATGATTGGTACGTTGGGCACGTGAATGCGACGTTAAAACAAACCTGGAAACCTCACCTGTGTGGAGACACGTAAATGTGGCGGACCTGCCGGGTCTCGGCGGGTCCACGGGTGATGAAGGAGTGATGCAAATTCTCCATGTAAATGTGTATCGTGTCGCGCCGCCTCCAGGTGGGGAAGGGTATTATAAGTCTCCACCAGTTACAGTCCAGTGTTCCTGTCGCCACGTTTTCCATTGGTCGTCAGGTGTTTTGAATTATAATAAATAATAGGGATGAATTTTCATGACATTTTGATGAATAATAACAAAGTCAAAGCATCGTGTCCATGTTTCCATGCGCAGCGAACGAGTGAAGCTGCGAGCAACGAACCGCCGCCTCGCCAAGCAGGTGGAGCAACTTTCAAAACAGATTGATAGTGAACGTCAGGAGGCGGACAAACGGAAGGAAAAGGTAAGCACAGTGTCACCTGTGGCTCCTGTGGACAAACTCACAGCAGGTTCATTGCTGGATGGACGGGCCTCCAGTGGTGGGGTTTGTTTGTAGTGTGAACAGCAGGTGTGTGCACGAGGTGATGCCCTCTATACACAGGTAAATTTGTCTTCCTTTCCTTCTCCTTCTCGCTCAACCTTTTCAACCACTCTATTCACCCTCTCATTTGCTCAAGGTCATCTTCCATCTGCTTGGAAATCAGCAAACATTACTGCCCTGCATAAAAAAGGTGCGAAAACAGATCCCTGCAACTCCATAACCAATCAGCCTTCTCCCAATCATCAGCAAGGTTACGGAATCCGCCATCGCTTCCTATCAAGGTCTTCTGGTTGAGGTGTTGGGGTTGGAATGGGGGTTGATTTAATGAAGTAACTATTCTTTGCATAATATTGCGAGTTACCATTTGCATAACGCGGAATTTCTGTGGATACCTGCTAGTTATAACAATGTCGTTCTTGAGTATCTCAATATTGTGGAGCACAGTACAGGAAGGACGCCATCTCACTCCGGTCGAAGGTTTCACTCTTGAGAAACGACACACCTTGGTTTAGGAATACCATATGTTTCTCCACATTTGATTGTTCGTGGCTCTCCATGACACCTGAGGCTGATTGTTAATGGTTGGGGTTGTGGGGACTGTTTGTCGTTGTGCAGGTGAACCTCAATTTGAAGATGACCAAGCAACAACTGGGGGATTCTGAGCTGGACTTTGATTGGTTGGACATGCAGCTTCAAGATGTTCAAAGAAAGCTGGAAGGGTAGGTGGACACCAACGATGTTTTGCAGACTGGATTATCAGATGTTCTGAATGAACTTTGGTGAGTAATGAGGGGGGAGGGGGGGTGTGCGGTGGTGGAAGGAGTCATACGAGTCAAGTCGAACAAGGGTCGTACCACTCTCATGGATGGACTATTTGGTTGTGGTTAAAGGAGTCGCCTGACACTGCTCCTCATGGCAAATCCAGCAAATTCGCGATACCTTGATCCCACAATTGATTTGGAGGGAGCAAGAAGCTTTATAATTATCCCCGCACCCTTGCAGCAAAAAGTGGGTCCCGTGCGTGCGTACGTAGAATGCACGTAGAATGTACGTACCTGTCTGCGTATTGTTATTCCCTTTTCTCCGCAACCACTTGTCGGGTTGACACAAAATTATCACCATCGGAGCGACAACTCATGTAGAAGGTTTTAGTTATAATTATGAGGTCATAGGTCATGGTGATGTGGCAGCCATGTTGAAAAAAAGAAGAAACGTTGGATCTCTGCATCTCTGAAACTGCTCGGAGGAAAACATTTAAACTTGGCACATGTCAAGTACTCCCCATGGGAAATAAGGTGATTTTTTTATGATGTCATAAGTGTGTTCGTTATGATGTGTGCATCGCGTTCTGCGTTTGCATCATTGCATACGTAGAACTCTACATCCGAGAAGTATGAACATCTTTGAGAGTCATCTTCGGATAAACTGGTCCACAGAAAAAAAAAATTGATGACGTTATCGGCCACGTGGTTCGGTAGCCATATTGCTTTAAAAAAAAAAACCTTCAAAAATATTAATCTCTGAAACGGATGAATAGATCGAGGAGAAACTTCACACAAATGTTCCTCAAGCCTTGGTGATACCAGGGTATTCACGAATAATTGGTCGGTCACGTGGTCTGACAGCCATATTGGATTGAGAGGAAAATCTTTAAAGAAATTATTTCTCTTGAACCGCTTCATCGATCGAAGTGAAACTTCACAATTATGATCCAGTCGTGAAGGGGAATACACGTATTAAATTTCAACTTGATCGGATACAAGG
Source organism: Eptatretus burgeri (assembly GCF_056783735.1). NCBI lineage: Eukaryota > Metazoa > Chordata > Myxini > Myxiniformes > Myxinidae > Eptatretus > Eptatretus burgeri. The sequence goes on along the minus strand of NC_140982.1, from coordinate 2,007,755 downwards.
TCTGGCAGTCAGAATTATTTATTTTTTTTAATCTGGGTTTTTATTTATTTATTTATTTTTTGAATAAGGTTCCCTTGGCTGTTCCTGGACGGGTTTGAGGGTCGAGGAGCAGCAGCTGTAATGAGAATCCTATCCAGGTTCCTCCTGATCACTTCTTTGTTTTTTTTCCTTGTTTGGTTCCTTCTGATTCCTCCAATGCAGGACTGTTCCGATTTGGTCTTCCATTTGATTTTTATTTTGATTTTTTTTTTAAATCCCATCCTGAATTTTATTGAATAAAGAGGATGTAATGGATCAGGTGTCGCATCAAAGCCGGACGTCTTGGTAACCGGTCATCTCTGCCGGCAGTTATGAAGCGGCAGTTCGAATGTGAAGAGCGCATGTCGAAAACCGTTCAACGGAGGAAGTTTAAACTTCACCCTACGTCACATGACCATTTGATTACAGCACATATTACTTGGATAACGTCCGCCTCCTCAGACCTCACACGGTGAATTAAACAAATCCTAAATGCCGAGAGACAATGTCACTTCCTCGCATGAGAAATTGGAATCATTGTCATCGTTTCAGTCTTTATTGTGCTCGACTGGTGAAAAAAAGTGAAGATGAAGAAGACAGGAGAATAGGGAAGGGCGATGGATGAACAATGAAAATGGGGAAAGAGGGAAAACACCCGGACAACAATGTACGGAGACACCAGACACGAGGAGGGGATCAGCAGGACGTGGGTGGGAACACGGTGTCAGCAGTCAACAGGTGTAGTGAAGGTCGGTCTTGTAATTGGGGGAGATCACGAGGTGGTGGCAAGCCCGGCTGACCCAAAACCCCGCAGGGAAGACCTCAAGACAGCGGACTCGGAAAGGCGGTTTCACAGGCGGAAGAGACGAGAATTAAATAATTATGCTCAGGTAGAGTCGAGCAAAAACCTTTTGGGAAATGAACAAGCGCTGGAGTTTTTGTCATGTTTCATTTGTGTTGTTGTTGTTGTTGTTGTTTGTTGTCCTCATCACGTGACCCAATGATTTTGTGTTCGGTTTGCAGGCGACAACCGATGCCCTCCTTGGATTTCCCGCCGACCGAGGATGAGAATGAAGATCAAGATGACCAACTCGAGTCAGCAGGAGCCGAGGAAGTTGCTCAATGGTCGCGTGGGGAGCCTCGTGTGAGCAGCTGTTGATGTGGTATAGAACTATGGCCTCAGGATGGGTGTGGTGGTGCCAATGGGAGGAAGAAGAGGAAGGCGCTCATGCTTTGTTGGTGTTTCTCCTGTTTATCGATTTACCTTTGTGTTTGTTTATCGAAAGGCCCAGGTGGAGGCTTTGGTCTCAGGTCAAGCGTGAGCAAGAAAGCTCGTGCCCTCAGGTGCGTCACGTCCCGTTTTTTCTCTCCATTTGTCTCGTCACCCTGTGTGAGTGGTGTCTTGTACTCAATAAACAGGGACGAAGACTCTGAAGTGGGAACAACAGGTTTAATCCAGGCACGGGGACAACGCAGCACATCATCGGAACACGGGTGGGTCACATGACTCTCCTTAACCACCTCATCTCCTCACCCCCGCCCTTTTATTTATTTATTTTACAAATGAAGATGCTGAGGAGGTTTACAGACACGAGCTGATCTGAGGGCTGGTGGAGGGCTGTCCTTGCTTACGACTGCTGTGGGTTCCTCAATAAGGGGTACAGGGTCGGGATGGAGTTCAGGTACATTGGTGGGTGAAAAGCTTGCATGAGGAAACACCTGAGGTTCAAACGCAGGTGGTGCTGATACAGTAGTGGGTGACAAAGGCACTTGAGCCGGTTCAATGTTTGGCTCCCCATCACGTAACCTGAGTTGGTCATCTTGTTTACGCGTGCGTCTACCATCACACAACTTCACAAGGAACATCATTTCACCGATGTTATCGATAACGATGCCGGATCACCACTTGGTTCCACATCCGGAGTTCAACACGTGGACAGGATCGTTGATCTGGAAGTTGCGGTCCACAGACGTTTGGTCGTGATTACGTTTGTGTTGATACTTGTTATTCTCCACCTCGACCGTTACGTCCATTGATGGACAAAACTAAAGAATCCTTTTGTACCTTTAGTTTTGTGCCTTCACATTGATCGATTCCCCTTTTCGTGGGGATATCTTCACGGGGCATGACCATAGATAACCACCCAACAGGCCAATGTATGATGATTGTGATCATTCCACATGGCTGGTATGGCTACGAATACCCCTTCCCTCGAGCAGGGGTCAGTATACCACGTGCGCAAGGGGTAAATCACATCATCTACCCACCACATCCTCATGTAAGGAGGGGGGGGGGGATATTTTGTGCCCATGACTGACCCCATGTTGTGTTGGGGTTTGTAGTGAGAGTTAAAAAGAAATCTTTCCATTAATTAACTGAACTCAGACACTCACGAGACCCACTACGAGACCCTCACCGCAGCACCAAGGACAGACGACTGTCCAAAAATCGGGGTTAAGCTGTTTGTCTGACTCTCTTTTCTGTCTGTCTGTCTGTAAATATCAGTTTATGGTCATTCCTGGTGTCGGGTTAACGGTTGAGGTGGTTCGCTTTATTTCTTAGGGTCTTGGGTTTGAGCCTCTCTTGCGCCGTTAAATAACACCAGGTGGGTGACTCAGCCTGTCATCCTTCCGAGGACAGCAAAACGAGTACCATCTTACTAGGAACAGGGGGCACTGCATCAGCGGCACAAACGCGCCTCCAGCAATGACACAACTCGCGGCCATTGGCTGAATCCGGGAGTGGAGAAAGTCAGTGATCCCTGACATGAGTTGACCTTCGATGCCGTGAGGAGGACGTGGTCTTGCAGCTTTATGGTAATAACAATCCCTTAAATAATTGTGATTTGGAACAAAGAAAGTTGACGTTGATACTCGAACCGAGGTTCATCCTGAAACCTTCCACAACACGTTTTCCTTCTCATTCTCCTGAGGTTTGGGTCTTCCAGGAACTTTTCCTCGTCCTCAATTTTCATCTCCATCGGTTGGGTTGAATGGAAGAGCGAGTGCATTGAACGGATCAGGACGGAACAGACAAAACTAGAAGGACACTCGGTGGAGCGCACACCTCCACCACTCAATGCCAGATCCATGAGAACATCTCGGGTCCAATAGGTGTTTAAAATGGCGTGCGATTTGTCCTTCATGGTCCAGTCTCTCAATGGTGAACAACCGCTTCAAAAAAAAAAATTAAATAATGCTCATATTTAATTTTTTTCGGATCAGATCAGATCCGGATTCGGATCTTCACCAAAATCGAATCACTTTCTTCCTTGTCACACACCCAACGTGTCCTTGTCACACACCCAACGTGTCCTTGTCACACACCCAACGTGTCCTTGTCACACACCCAACGTGTGCTTGTCACACACCCAACGTGTGCTTGTCACACACCCAACGTGTCCAACAACTTTCGCTCTGAATCCGTCCACAACTTTTTTGAGTGATCCGTCATTCCGAGGTATCCGAATGACGTCATTCGATACGCACAGAAATGTTTCACCGTGCGTGTTGTCGTCATGATGACGTCATCACGCCGAGCGGAAGCAAACGCTCTCAGCGCAGACTGCACTCACGGGCTTCACCCGATCGTCATCGCTCTTTCAATCGGAACCAAATAAATCAGCGGGAAATGTATTTTTAAATCGTTATTTTTCCCGTAAATGCATCACGTGTATTTTTAAAGGAAGTTTCCGTGGACCGACGTCACTTCCGGTTGGGTGCTTGTCACAAGGTATTCATGATTAAGATATTCCTGTTTTGAAAGATAAATTTCTCTTTTATGATTTGAAAAGGTAATTAAAACATCCGGTGCCGTGATCAGCGTTTCCCTTTAAAAAAAACGTTTTCCTTTTCTTTATTTAACATTAATTTGATATTTTCCTTCCCTGAAGTCGAGGCCTTGTGTGTTTGTTATGTTTCCTTCCCTGAAGTCGAGGCCTTGTGTGTTTGTTATGTTTCCTTCCCTGAAGTCGAGGCCTTGTGTGTTTGTTATGTTTCCTTCCCTGAAGTCGAGGCCTTGTGTGTTTGTTGTGTTTCCTTCCCTGAAGTCGAGGCCTTGTGTGTTTGTTGTGTTTCCTTCCCTGAAGTCGAGGCCTTGTGTGTTTGTTATGTTTCCTTCCCTGAAGTCGAGGCCTTGTGTGTTTGTTATGTTTCCTTCCCTGAAGTCGAGGCCTTGTGTGTTTGTTATGTTTCCTTCCCTGAAGTTGAGGCCTTGTGTGTTTGTTATGTTTCCTTCCCTGAAGTCGAGGCCTTGTGTGTTTGTTGTGTTTCCTTCCCTGAAGTCGAGGCCTTGTGTGTTTGTTATGTTTCCTTCCCTGAAGTCGAGGCCTTGTGTGTTTGTTATGTTTCCTTCCCTGAAGTCGAGGCCTTGTGTGTTTGTTATGTTTCCTTCCCTGAAGTCGAGGCCTTGTGTGTTTGTTGTGTTTCCTTCCCTGAAGTCGAGGCCTTGTGTGTTTGTTGTGTTTCCTTCCCTGAAGTCGAGGCCTTGTGTGTTTGTTATGTTTCCTTCCCTGAAGTCGAGGCCTTGTGTGTTTGTTGTGTTTCCTTCCCTGAAGTCGAGGCCTTGTGTGTTTGTTATGTTTCCTTCCCTGAAGTCGAGGCCTTGTGTGTTTGTTGTGTTTCCTTCCCTGAAGTCGAGGCCTTGTGTGTTTGTTATGTTTCCTTCCCTGAAGTCGAGGCCTTGTGTGTTTGTTGTGTTTCCTTCCCTGAAGTCGAGGCCTTGTGTGTTTGTTGTGTTTCCTTCCCTGAAGTCGAGGCCTTGTGTGTTTGTTGTGTTTCCTTCCCTGAAGTCGAGGCCTTGTGTGTTTGTTGTGTTTCCTTCCCTGAAGTCGAGGCCTTGTGTGTTTGTTATGTTTCCTTCCCTGAAGTCGAGGCCTTGTGTGTTTGTTGTGTTTCCTTCCCTGAAGTTGAGGCCTTGTGTGTTTGTTGTGTTTCCTTCCCTGAAGTCGAGGCCTTGTGTGTTTGTTGTGTTTCCTTCCCTGAAGTCGAGGCCTTGTGTGTTTGTTATGTTTCCTTCCCTTAAGTCGAGGCCTTGTGTGTTTGTTATGTTTCCTTCCCTGAAGTCGAGGCCTTGTGTGTTTGTTATGTTTCCTTCCCTGAAGTCGAGGCCTTGTGTGTTTGTTGTGTTTCCTTCCCTGAAGTCGAGGCCTTGTGTGTTTGTTGTGTTTCCTTCCCTGAAGTCGAGGCCTTGTGTGTTTGTTATGTTTCCTTCCCTGAAGTCGAAGCCTTGTGTGTTTGTTGTGTTTCCTTCCCTGAAGTCGAGGCCTTGTGTGTTTGTTATGTTTCCTTCCCTGAAGTCGAGGCCTTGTGTGTTTGTTGTGTTTCCTTCCCTGAAGTCGAGGCCTTGTGTGTTTGTTATGTTTCCTTCCCTGAAGTCGAGGCCTTGTGTGTTTGTTGTGTTTCCTTCCCTGAAGTCGAGGCCTTGTGTGTTTGTTGTGTTTCCTTCCCTGAAGTCGAGGCCTTGTGTGTTTGTTGTGTTTCCTTCTCTGAAGTCGAGGCCTTGTGTGTTTGTTGTGTTTCCTTCCCTGAAGTCGAGGCCTTGTGTGTTTGTTGTGTTTCCTTCCCTGAAGTCGAGGCCTTGTTAGGTCATCTCTTCAGAGATGACCTAATAAAGCCGGACCAAATGTCCGTCCGTCCGTCCATCAACAATTTTTCTTTCCGATCTTGATGAAACTTAGTATGTGGGTCGAGGTCGATGAGTGTTGCACAACGATATCACTTTTGTCCGGGTTCAAGGTCAGGGACGAGGTCATGAGGTCACGTAAGTTATAAAAATCGCCATTTTCAAAACCTATCTAGTCTGCCATTATTCAAGATATTCGGCAACTATTTATTGATTATGATTGTAAAAAATATTATCTTGTATCTGACCGGACAGATTTTTGAATTTCCTTCCCGTTTGATCGTCACGTGATCTGGAAGATGGCTAAAAACGCCGATGCGATTCCCAAAGAAGGAAGGAAGGAGAAATGAAATATTAATATAAAACACATTTTTAGCCTTTTATATTGATACATTTTCCGCCGAAGGTGCAAAAGTTTCAAAACCCGAAATGTAAACGTCGGCATTTATTTTCAAAATATAATTTCGTGCGCGCGCGCCAAAATGCCGAGTCATCTTTAACCAAACTGCGTAGTAGAACTGCGCAGTAGTCCGGTCATGGCGTCTGAGCAGTGGCCAGCGTGGTTCAGATTGACTGTGGTTTCTGGGGCGAAGGTGATTGTTAAGAAGTATGTCGGCGGTTTAAATTTGAGTGACTGTATTGGTGATTTAATCACGCAACATCTTGACGACGAATATTCTGGCTGAACGATTGCATCAATTCAGTGCAGCAGCAGGGATGATTCGCAGGCTCCTCTCGATCGTGCCGATATCTAACATAATCGCCGGCGGACATAGGGCTGCAGGCTGTGGGGCGAGGCCACGGATCACTGATGAGGGGATAAGTGATAAATTATGCTACATGCTTCGGGCTTTCTGATTAATATATCAATGAGTACATTCCATAATTAATAATTAATGAATCTGGCATACAAAATGTTTTTTCATACCTGACGTGTTACTTTGTGCAGTGTCACGAAACTTCTGTGGAATTCATAATGAATTTGCTCGCTCTAACGATTTTTCAAACCTCAATATCTCTATAAATACTTGACCAATTTTCATTCTGAAAGTTGCATTATAATCAGTGAAGAATAATCTACAGGATTATAATAATCTCCGAGAGCTAAGTCTATTTTTTCGTTTTTTTTTCTAGAACCAGAAGTGAAATGTCCCCAGAGAGTGGACGGACAGGAAAATCACGTATTGCACTTACTGGTGATTCTGATGTGTTAATCCGGGTACTAAATGAACAATACATATTTATTAATTATGTCATTAGTATTATCCTAGTGTATCTCTGTGGACTATTTCAATCTAAACGGTTAGTTTGGACTGTTTCGTGGTTACCTGAACTGAACATTGAGAACTTGTGGTATTATAGAGATGACCGTCACCCCCACACAGGGGTAATTTTTAGTTGGTGTGTTCATTTATTCATGTATTCCCAGAAAAGTTTCGACCGTCCAGGTGCAGCAGGTGTGTGACGTTGTTTGTTCCTTTGCATTCTCTTTTGTTTGAGATTACATGATATCCACCTACTTGTTTCTTGATCATTTTACTTTGCAGATCTAAAGCTCAAAGTAGAAAAACAAAGAAAGATGATCGGTCTTTTGAAGACATCTTTTAACATGTGGGATATGAATATAGTAAGTTTTGCGTGATGTAATATCAGGGTTGAGCTCCATAGTTTCATTGTGCTTTCCATACATTGCATATGCCTGGTGTTGGCGAAAGGGTGAGAGTGGTGGGCTTTGGATCTGAGGGTCCTGAGTTAAAATCCCACTCAGCTGTTGAGTTAATACCAGGTGGGGTTGACTCTGCCTGTCATCCTTCCGAGGTCGGGAAAATGAGTGCCAGCTTGCTGGTGTCCTGTGTCGGAGAGGCGACCTGTCCAGGTTTGTGTCGAATAGCCGAGGAGACTGCAAAGGCAGCACCAACGCTCTGCACAGAGAATGGTCCCAATGGATGGATGCGATGGATACATTGTATGATCAATGGGTGTAGGACGTTATTGAATGCCTTCTTATCATCATTGCATGCTGTTGACAGGTTGGTACCTCGATGTAATTTAACAGTTGTCAATTTTATAATTAACCTCCGCCATCGAAGATGGATGGAGGTTACTGTTTTCACCCCTGTCTGTTTGTTTGTTTGTTTGTTTGTTAACTATTACGGAAAAACTCCTGGACGGATTTCGACGAAATTTGGTGGGGGGATGAGGTATGGTCCAAGGATCATGCCATAAGATTTTGGACTTGGTCCAAAGTCCAATATGGCCGCTATGGCGGCCATTTAGAAAAAATATAATTGAATTTTTGTTTTTGCATTTCTACGTTTTAAGTGATTTCCAACGAAAAAATTAATTTGTAAGAAAAAAAAAAGAAAATTTTGCAACTTTTTTTCAAAAAAATTTCGATTTTATTTGAAAAATATTTGAATTTTCTTTTGCATTTCTACATGTTTTAAGTGATTTCCAACCCCCCCCCCAAAAAAAATTTGTTCGAGAAAAAACCCCAGAAATTTTGCACCTTTTTTTTCAAAAAAATTTCGATTTTATTTTTTTGCCATTTCTACATGCGTGTCGATCTCGTTTAGTTTATTCAATCGTGGTTCAGTCGAGTCTGATCCGTTTTGACCTACAATGAATAGGATATCAGGTTCACTTAAGTGACCCAGCAGTATTGGCGGCGGAGGTTTTGCACTCTACCGAGTGCTCCCCCTCTAGTTTGGAATTGTTTTGATGAACAAGAGCTGATCTTTCATTCTGCAGCAGGTTATTCTGCAGCCATTTGTTCTACTTCCTGGCATTGCTGTTCATTTAAGTGGTTATCCTTCTTCGTTTTTTTTGTACCTTAATCCCAACATTTAGGGGTCAGCCACTCGGATCCGCCTTGTCTATTCTCCTCTATCTTCCATATCTTCATCTCTCAATCCCACGCCATTCAAATCTCTCTCAACTTCCTCCCTCCATCTTAATCTTTATCGTCCTCTTATAACAAGGATTCAGTGAACTCTTAAATCAGTGTAACTTGAAAAGAAACCTGTATACTTTTACATTAAATACAACACCATGATACATCTTCCTTCCAGGTCTTCAAGACACTGGTTCACCACCATCTCAGATCATCCCCAATCCAAAACCATGATCTTTTCGACCCTCGTTAACTCGACTCCAACCCAAAAACAATCCCTCCATCCAAATTTCCAGTTTGGATTTCCAGTTTTCCCTCTTTGGACTTTGTAGTTTCCTTCTGTATCCATTGTGTCCACCCCAATGCTTCATCTTCACCACCCTATGCAACCTCTCCTGCCCCTCATTCCTCCCCACACTCCTTGCTTATCCAAGTCTCCCTCTATCTTGGCCTTTGACTCTGCTCTTGGTGTTTTCCCCCTCCCTCTCTACTGTCCCTTTTGGATGCGTCTCCACTGTTCTCTTTGTGTCATGTTATGTCCTGATCTGTTAAGTGTACGAGCTCTTCCACGAGCCCTGACTACGTATGCAAAAATATCTCTTCTGCGATAATTCCTGAAGAGTTTTACATAGTTGTTATGTAAGTCATCTTATCGGCTGACATTTTGGATGCTTTTTATTTAAGGTTTTGAAATGCTCGAGGTGTTTCCTTCTTTAAACTGTGCATGCAGTTTTTTTTTTCTCTGATGAGTGTATTCAATGCTTGACTGGAGACAAATTGGAATATTTTCCTCGACATGGTGATTACTTATTTATTCTGATTACAGAAGTTTATTTGTAAGAACAAAATTTTTTTTTTGCACCCAAGATTGAAGCTCCTGGAAGAGCAAGGTGACAGAAAGTAAAAAAAGCAAGGAAGTAACAGTGGGTGGTTTAGCTGCAGTTGGAGTTGCCAAGCAAGATAATGAGCGAACAGCAAAGGAGAGACAGAAGGGGGGGAGGGTATATTTTATATATATATATATATATATATAATATATATATATATATTATATATATATATATTATATATATATATATATATATATATATAATATATATATATATATATTATATATATATATATATATATATATATATATATATATATATATATATATATATATATAAAATATATATATACCCTCCCCCCCTTCTGTCTCTCCTCTTTGCTGTTCGCTCATTATCTTGCTTGGCTTCTTTAAGGTCACACTGAGGTGAACAGAGCTGTTATCCACCAGGAGCGACTCCTTGAGGAATATCTGCCCACGAGAGATTCCGATGAGAATCGTTCTACAGTCACCATGAAAAATATGCTTTTGCCTCATAACGTCACCAAATGACGTCATAATGTCTCAAGCTTGACATATCTAGAAAGCACTCATCGAGGTGTTCAATTTGAGGTTCTACATGATTATGGTTCCTAAAACTTGAAAATTTGACCTTGGGATCAAATATGTTTGACCTCAGGCGCTAACCATGAAGGTCAAGGACAATCGCCACCAAAAATCAGCTGAGTGCCAGACCATGAACTATATTCCCATGAAGTTTGAAGACGATCCGATCAAAATTACTCAAAAAATAAGGGTTTTGTCGACTCCCCTGATTTGCGACAAAGTGACCTTGACCTTTGACCTTGACCTTCAAAATTTTGTGCGCTGAAAGGGACCTCTATAGGCCTCTGATATGCGAAGTTACAAAAATTTCCAATGATAACTGTGCTCTGCAGAATTTTTTATACGTGATTACAGACAAACAAACAAACAACAAAAAAAAACATACAAGCTGACTTACATATCTTGCAAAAACTTCGTTTTGGCAAGATAAAAAACAAATGAAGGTCAAGGCCAATCGCCACCAAAAATAAATCAGCTGAGTGCCAGACCATGAACTATATTCCCATGAAGTTTGAGACGATCCGATCAAAATTACTCAAAAAATAAGGGTTTCGTCTACCCCTGATTTGCGACAAAGTGACCTTGACCTTTGACCTTGACCTTCAAAATTTTGTGCGCTGAAAGGGACCTCTATAGGCCTCTGATATGCGAAGTTACAAAAATTTCCAATGATAACTGCTCTGCAGAATTTTTTTATACGTGATTACAGACAAAAAAAAACATACAAGCTGACTTGCATATCTTGCAAAAACTTCGTTTTGGCAAGATAACAAGCCGGTAGGCGGACATGGGTAGTCGACTACCCAATAGAACCTGACGCGATGGGCCTGTTCGATGGGGGATGACCTGAGGATTAAGCACAAGAAAATTCATGATTCTTGCTTAAAGGGTTTATGCTGCAGATTGTTTTTTTCGTTAAAATACCCCCACATTTAGAGGTTTTTCGGCCGTTGCTAGGCAACGGAGGGTTCCATAGCAACGGTTCTTTCTCACACATAACTGGGATATATCGTGAACCTACCATACCAGTTTCATGTATATCTGACTCATAGTCTCTGAGATATAACGAACTTCGTTTTTTTATTGTTTTCGACCAGGGTTCATTCAAAGTCTATCTTCTCCGACAGTTTTCATAGGATCCGACTGGAAATTTTTGACAATATGGCTGAATGTACACGAGCCCACAGTCGCTCGTGGCCCGATTTTTGATTTTCGAAAAAATAAATTTTTTATGATTTTTCAAAAATGTCAAAGTCCTGTTGCTGGGCAACGGTGGCGTCCATAGCAACGGTTCTCATTTGCACACAACTAGGTCATGGTATGAACCTACCAACCAAGTTTCATCGAAATCGCCATTGTGTTGACTGAAATCGTCATTTTAAATACTGATCATAAGGGTAGAATAAATCTCAAAAAAACATTTTTTTTTCGACGAGATCGACTACCCAAAAACCAAAATGTATGGACAGATAAAATTGGCCTTTCAAGTTCAAGAGAACCAGAGAGAGGAAAATTAATAAATTCACAAATGGAGATGTTTTCGATCATGAAGGGTGTGGACATCAGAGTGAAGTGGAGTTCTTCAGCAAAGTGGACAGTGTTCGGAACAGGGGCCGGAGCTTGAGGGTAAAAAGGATGAGAGTCCAGACAGTTTTGAAGTTGGGACCTTTTCAGTTGGAGAGCAGTTAATTCATGGAATGGTCTCCCTGGGAAGGTAGTGGCAGTGGAGGGGTGGATAGTTTTAGATGGTCATTACATAGGTACTGTACCTGGATGCATTGGGGATGGAGGATTATGGAGGTATTTGCAGGACTTGTAGGAAGCATGAGTTGTTGCTTCACACGCAACCTGAGGCTGCAGGTAACATCATCTTTTTGTGGAAGAGCAGCTGTACTGCTGATGCAGTGCCCTGTCACAAGTCAGCTGGTACTCATTTTTCCAACCTCAGAAGGTTGACAGGCTAAGTCAACCCACCCAGTGTTATTTCAACGGCACAACAGGGGCTCAAACTCAAGATCCTAAGATCTTAAGCCAGCCACCTTAACTGTGAAGCCACCACCAGACTCGTTTACTTGAGTGTCGATCGGTGATGATACTGGGATTGGTGCAGCGTAGGAATAATCGACCGGTTGGTCTCCTCCTGCACAATTGTTCCTTTTTACCATTGTGTGTTTTTATGTATGAAGGATAAAAAAGGTAGGTCATGTGGAGATATCAATGGATTTTATTCAAGGCAATGCAGATTGGGTCATGACCCGGGTACTGCAACAACAATAAAATCCTCTTTAATCATGAAATCCTGACTGTGATCATACACATTTCTTTGAGCAACACAACTTGCACACAAAGCAGAAAATGAATTCTACTCAAGGTTCATGACATACCTCAAGGGACTCAAGACATGACATACATGACATGACATACCAATCCAGGGACTCAAGGTTCAAGGTACAGCAACAATCAGGAAAGACTTCCCCGTTCTGAAGTGTGTTTGCAAAATTATTCTCTTCGCTGAACTAGTTTTTGTCAGGGCTGGTAGGATGGCAGTCATGACCCAGGCCTTGACACGGTCCCTTGGGTCCAATTCGTTATCCCGTATGAATTATGTGCCACATTTGTCCCAATTGCCGAAAAGACCTTCTCGCTGTGATGCGATCGCAAGGATCGCTGAACGATGAACTCTTGCAATTGAGACAAAAGTTCAGCTTTCTGTAACCTCGACCATTTACCTAGTACACACGACAACATTGAGCAAAGCCAGCATGTTTACACAAAGAAACCACTTCATTTCACGACAGCGAATGCATTTACAACTTATAAAGCAACGCTGCTCACAGAGAAGACTTTCTTTTGTGCCATTTTGTTCATAATGATAATCTGCCCTCCCTCCCATCTCCCCTCCTTCCCCTTGCAAGATTGCTACCACTGGTGCAACAAAAAAAATCCATCACAGCTGATATCGAGTCTTTCCTTTTCTCAAACTGCCGGACCTTTCACCATCAATTTGGATTCCATCTCAGCGATTGACTTTGGATGTGCTGCTGCTGCTTCTTTCTCAACAATTAAGGGAGGCCAAGGTCATTCAACACAGTCTGCCACCATGTTCTACTTTGACAACTTTTTTGACTGTGGCAATAAAAGGCCACCTTATTACCCGGCTTGTTGCTTCCTCCACTCACGCAGTCAGCACATAGCTCTGAACCTGATTCTGCTCATGTCATCTCCGCATAGAGGCTCGGTTGCCCCGACGGAGTATCTTGCACCCCCTTTTGTACACTAATGACCTCTGCAATGCTGTTGAAAACTTTGTGGCTTCATGAAAAAACATAACCAGACTCAGTGTTGTCATGGTTGGAGCTTCCACTCTGAGTCTGGAAAGATTGTGTTTCAATTCCAACCTTGTCCGAGTCATGCCAAAGAGTTTTTGTCTTGAATATGCTGCTTTCTTGTGTGACACTCAACATTTAGAGCATACAGCATGGACAAACCCCACAGGTTGATATCCACATGTATGAGGAAATTCCTCCTGCTGAGTGTGGAGAGAAGAGCAACATCATGGAAGTTCACTGGGAAGTTACATCACATCATATCCCCCCAAGCGAAGTGGCTGTTTGTCTGGTCAAGTCTCGTAATGTGTGTGTGTGTGTGTGTGTGTGTGTGTGTGTGTGTGTGTGTGTGTGTGTGTGTGTGTGTGTCCCTGTACAACCACTCCTCACTGTGCCGATCAGACATAACAGAATATCCTTTGTACTGACCAGCTAATGGGGAGATGTCAGACGTGTCAGACGATGGTACCATTTGGCTCATCCTTTTTGTGTTCTTCCACAGAGAATTCTCAAAGCTGCCAAGAGCAATTATTTTCACATAGAACAACGGTAAGGAGGAGATCTTCAAAATGGTACCTGGGTTCCTGAAATATGCGATCACTTACTTTTTGACCAGAAGAGACTGTTGCAGGGCATTGAGGCCACTCAAGCAGATCACTGGGTGGACCTAACAACCAGAGTGCTGAACAGACACCAGGTGTTGGTTGTCACTCTACAAGAGCCAACTGAATTGGCAATGCTGTCTACCGGGTTGGAGAAAGCATCGTGCAGACAGCTGGCAGGCCCACACCAGGTATTCGGCAACAGTACAGATAGGATCGGGCGTTACCATAGTGCGCAATGACCTAGCTATAGCAGCATGGAAATCAGGAAGAGAACATTGGAAGGCCTGTAGTTCAAGACTAATTAGTGCTATACTTGTTGGTGGCAGGATGAGCTCCTGTATAATCTCCTCTTTGGGATATCCCACTACGCACTACCTCCTGTTTCAAGCAGGGTCGTGAAGAATACTTTATTTGATGACCTCTAGTAGGCTTTGAACATTACACCAGCAAGTGAGTCATATGTTTTATGAGGTGGCTTTAACGCCAATGTGGGATCCATAAGTCATAAAGATGACCAATGGGAATGTGTTTGTGGACCACATGTTGGGTTGGGAGAAGCCAATAATGTTGGCAAGGAATGGCTCTCATTCCTCTCTTTTCGTAAAGCAACTGTTTTTTGCAACACATGAAAATCATTTTGTAGATCACGACTCAAGTTGGAAGTATCTGCTGTTTTTTTCTCTCTGTCTCTCTCTCTGAGATCAAATGTAACAATGGGTCAATGTCCCATGTTGTCGGAGGCATATCCATCAACGCATTGGCGTCATATTCTCGTTTCAGGTTTGAGTGTCAAACGGACCCTGTTTTCGATTTCCTGCCAGAGGGATTTCCCCTTCCACGAACACGCGAGTCATGGTGAATGGAGTGCAGCGTCGCTCTCGGGGGAACAGTACTCTCGAGTTGGTTTTGATGGTTCTTCTGACCATCACGACCATACTGCTCATTGTCTTCATTTATTTGAATGCTTCAAGGTCCAGTAAGTATTGTTACGTCTGAGGGGGGGTATGCATTCAAAGGGTAATTTGGATGTTTAATTAGGTATGCCATGCTGTTCGAGTGTACCAGGATCTCGATGTAATAAGTAGCAATTCAGTGGTGATAAGTTGTCCAGTAAATGTCCATTTCTTCAAGGGGGAAATGATAATTGTCACGTAATTAGATAGGGAGACGGGATAGGGAAAGTGTGTCTGCGTAAACCCTGTTAATATTCCCTGGAGGCTTGCCATGACGTCACAGGACAGTGCTGCGGATGGCTCCGCCCCGTGATCACGATTGGCGGAAGGCGACGGCGGAGGGCCAATAAAACGGCTCGATTGGAAGTGACGAGGACTCGAGGATAAAAGGTTCTGTTCGGGGAAAAGGGTGGAAGAAGAAGATCGATGAAGAAAAAGCGTTTTGGTGGAGGTTGTTGTGCTCGGAGCGTGCTCGATTGTTGCGCTGGTTCGTTCCTGGATTGATCGTGTCTCGTGGCCTTGCTGTGCCTCGTGCCTCACCTCGGTTGGCTCTAGGGTTCTGCTGGCTCGGAGTACGGGGTCGAACGGCGGGCGGACCTGCCTCCCTCTCCTGCTCGCAACTTGGCGCCAGAACTGGCTCCCTGGCGGCTGTGAGCGGACTTGGGCCGACACCAGGAGGTTGACAGCACCACGGTGTCTCCTGCACCAGACGAGCGCAACGCCAGCTCGTCCGACGCCAATCCAGGGACTGTTGCGTCTACACCACGGGCCAGCCTGACCACCAGGACCAGCTACGTTTTGTGTGTGTGTGTGTGTGTGTGTGTGTGTGTGTGTGTGTGTGTGTGTGTGTGTGTGTGTGTGTGTGTGTGTGTGTGTACCTGGCGCCTTAGAGGGTTTGAGATTTGTATATCCATTGGAATTGTTTGTGTTTTCCCCACGCCCGAACCCACACCACTATCCCGTCGAATCGCCCCGGATCTCTCCTCTTGCCGAGTCTTATTATTTCTGTTAGAGAAATAAACATTATTAACTCAGTGAAAAGCGACTCGTGCCACCTTCCTCGTCCCGTTTGCGGTAGAGCGATTAAAACCGCCATCTTTGGGTTATAAGAAAATAAACCGCCTCCATCGTTTCGGCTCATTCTACGTTGGCGGGACTGTTCAAGTCCCGTGGACGTCACAGTATCAACCAACTAACCATTTCAAATATCTTTGGTAACTCTGTTCTCATGAAGGAGGGAAACAAATGTTAAATATATGAGCCGAAAGACTTGATGCGTTCTCCATTTAAAAGTATCTCTTAAACTTGACTTGCTTTTACTCTCGTTCTTTTTCCATGTGTTTACGGAGAGCTGAACTCTTGCAAATTGTTTTTGTAAGGCTCACTCAGCTGCACCTGGATGGGTTTAAGGGCGAAGGAGTCGAAACCCAAAACCCAAATTCTATCCAGGTTCCTCCTGATGTGATTCAATCTTTACCTGTTTGGGTTCCTCCTGATAGCTCCAATGCTGTATTTGGTGTCTTCTTTGGTTTGAGTAACTATGCTGATTAAATCATCCATTCATCACCTACACTATTTAAAGGGACGATTCTCGTGAAATAATTC
>NC_140982.1:1981594-1990797 GCF_056783735.1 Eptatretus burgeri | reverse complement strand
GAAGGAAGAAGAAGAGTCAGAACAGGAAGTCACGTGGGTATGAGATGAGGTTTTTTTTGTATTTTTTATATTTTAAGACATGAAACAGAGGGTAGAGTTGGTTGGGATAGGAGGGTGGAGGGAAAAGAAAAGGAAATAAAAACTGATGGTAATAAGAAGAAAAAACAATCAACACGATCGTGCACACAGACGGGAGGACGGGTAGGCCTCAGGGAAACCTGATATGACGAGACCGACGAATACTCACCAAATTAGCATAAGTTCTGAAACAAAACCGAACAAGGAACACACAGTAATCATGGAGGCAACAAAATAACAGTCAAAAAGTGACAAACAACGACCGGAAACTTATCTTTGAGAAGGTCGGCAGAGACCCCGCTTAAAAAGCGGAACGGGAGATTGTCGCATTGAATCAAAATTTTCACCACAGGAGCGACTACTCATGTGGAATGGTTTCATGATAATTATGATGTCATAGGTCACGTGGTATGGCAGCCATATTGGATTCACCCTTAAACCTACAAAAAATTCTTCTTCTCCAGAACGGCTGGACAGATCGAGGGGAAACTTCACACAAATTTTCCCCTCAGCCTTGGGGATACCAGGGTGTTCACAAAAATAATTGACAGGTCACATGGTCTGGCATCCATATTGGATTGAGCGACAATCTTTAAAAAAGAACCGCTTCATTTCTGTTGAACCGCTTCATCGATTGACGTGAAACTTCAAAATTATGATCCAATAGTGATCGGGAAAATATGTTTTAAATTTCAACCTGATCGGGCGCATGGTCTGGCAGGCAGGATTATTTAATTTTTTGATCTGGGTTTTTATTCTTTTGTTTTTTGAATAAGGCTCAGTAGGCTGCGCCTGGTTCGAGGGTAGAGGAGTCGCAGGTGAAACCAGAATCCTGTCCAGGTTCCTCTTGATGACTTCATCTTTGCATTTTGCTTGTTCGGGTTCCTTCTGATGACTCCAATCCAGGACTGTACCGACTTGGTCTTCCATTTTATCTGAATTTAATTTATTTTAATCCCATTCTGAATTCAATTGAATGATAATGAATAAACGTCATGGGTCAGGGTCAGGTGTCCCATCAAAGCGGGACGTTTTGGTACCCGGTCATCACTGCCAGCAGTTATAAAGTGGCAGTACCAATTATGCCTCTTATTAATAACCTAACACACCAGTACATAAACACCACACAAAGTACACCCCAAAAAACTACACAAAAGTCCTGGTGAGGGTCTGCAATCTCTGAATGCTCTGGTTTTTTTGGTTTAAATTGAAGTATATCCGTGAACACTGCGTGGGGCAACGTGTTCCATGAACTCTCCACTTCTATCTTCATCTGCATCAACTCGGTCCAATTTTCTGAAATTTCAACCTAATTTTTCATTGTCATGCAGATGATACCCAGATGTATCTGTCTGTCCACGGAACCTGACAATGTGCTGTCTTCTAAAACAATGAGGAGTTTCCATCGGGAATACGTCACATCGTTTTGAGTACTGTCGGAAGAGGATGAACCCTGCAAGCTATTTCACGTGGGATGCGCATCCGCCTCACCGTGGAGCCAACGTTTACTTTCCACGGTACGGATGGACACGCGCTTTGATGACGTCCGCTCAATCACTGCGTTCATGCCAAAGAAGTCGTCTGTGGTTCCTGCATATAGCTCACCATCTGCAAGACACAGGGGTGAAACCAATATGAGCAAAAGAAAAAGAAGAAAAGGCTATTTGGCCGATCTATATTTTAGTCGTACTGCGAGGACCGAAGGGGACATCGCAAAGCATTTTCAACAAATCATATCAAACGACCCTTGTTGGAAGCTCAATGAAAATAACTTCATGGACTCTGTGCACTGCTAGAAAATTGGTTTCGCAAAAGTATTCACCTCCTATTAATAATGCCACATTTCGATGAAATACTAATTATAAATGATGTAGAAACAATTTTTCCAAATTAACTTGTTTTTATAAACAACTGAAGAGATCAAACTAAACACCGTTAGAGTTGAATGAGGTGACATGTCAGAAATACCTGCAGAAAACATGTTTCAAATCAAAATTCATTGGTTGTAAAAGTTTTCGGCCCCTTTGGTCAGTACCTGGTGGAAGCACCTTTCACAGCAATGACTGCCATGAGTCTTTGTGGGTAGGTCTCTACAAGCTTTACACTGTGACATGGTGAAATCTTTGCCCATTGTTCACGTGAAAATTGCTCTAGTTTTGCCAAGTTTGATGGGGATCATCGATGGACTGCAATCCTCAAGTCTCACCACTAATGTTAAATTGGGTTCAAGTCAGGACTTTGACTGGGATTTATTTTCTTCTTCTTCAGCCACTCCGGTGTGGCTTTGTCTTTGTGAATCGGATCATTGTCCTGCTGAAATGTGAATCTCTTGAAACCCAGTTTCAGATTCATGGCTGACTCGAGCAGGTGTTCATCAAGGATTCTCCTGTACTTTGCACCGTCCATTATCCCTTCTATCCCGACAAGCTTGTCCGTCCCTGCTGATGAAAAGTATCCCGATAATATGCTGCTGTCACCACCATGCTTGGCAGTAGGGATGGTGTTGACTGGGTGATGTGTCGTGTTCGGCTTGTGCCAGATGTAATGCTTTGCATTTCGACCAAAAAGTTCAATTTTTGTCTCGTCTGATCACAACTTTTCTCCACATGCCTGCAGTCTCATGAAGATGGTTTTTCGCAAACTCCATACAAGCTTTTCGATGCGTCTTTTTCAGTAATGGCTTCTTTCTTGCCACCTGTCTGGAGGTCCAGCTTTGTGAAGAGAACGGGATAATGTTGATTGATGAACACTGACTCCAATCTCAGACATCGAGCCTTGCAGTTCTTTCAGTCATTGTTGGATTCACAGTGACATCCCGAACCAGTTTCCTGCTTGCTCGGCTGCTGACTTTGGATGGGTGACTTGATCTGAGTGGAGTCTGGATGGTATGATACGTCTTCCACTTCTTAATGATGTATTTAATCATATTCAAAGGGATAATGAGTGACTTGGAAATCTTCTTATAACCCTCTCCTGAACGGTGCTTCTCCACCACTTTATGTCTGACTTCTTTGGAAAGCTCCTTGGTCTACATGTTTACCTTGTTGGTTGACCAAGTGAGTTTGATCTTGAAAATCCTTTGATGAATGCGGGAGGTTAATTTTTAAATTAAACCACTGATTACACTGAGGTGAAACCCATTACACTTATTTTGTAACCTTTCAAACAAATAATTTGCTCCTGAAGTAATTTAGGGTTAATTAGGCAAAGGGTTGTACATATATGTATATGTGTGTACGCACAGGTGGATACTTCGAGACCCGGAGGGCTATGCTCCATCTTCTGAAACCTGCATATGGAGATACCAGCCATACACACACACACACACACACACACACACACACACACACACACACACACACACACACCTATCCATCCATTCAGGAATCGGTGAGGCTTATGCACGATCTATACGATAGTACATCTGCATCCAGATCCACACACTCTTGAATACACAGACCAATTACAATAGCCTGACGTGTCCCTTCAGGTATGGGAGGGATATCAAAAGGTGTACCTGCCAAGACTGAAGTAAGTCTCTGTTCAGGGTCAAAGGGACACTTTGCATGACCAGATTCAATAGAATTCATCTTCAATCCTTCAAGGTCCTGAAAGCACATGGTGCCAAAGCAAAGCAGTCACCTCGACATTATATCCATCATGTCATTTTTGTAACAACATATCTGGACTACCTTCTGACATTAACATAATTTCCTCAATTTTCCTCTCATCACAATATCTACTGAGTAGCAACATCAACATAATCTCAATATTATCAACTCAACACCAAGTCCTAGTTTCAAGATCATCTCCACACCACTGTCATCTCAACATAAACTGCACGGTCAGCTTAAATAATCTCTCACGACTTGTATCTCAACCCAATTACATCATCGATATGCCATCTCAGATTGAAAAACTAGTGTCATCTCAACATCATTGTTCATGCCAAATGAAATGCATTATGCTCAGTGAATGTAAGATAAGGAAATCATTTCACTTACAAAGTGTGCGCACTTTGGATCAAAGGCGTAGGTGCCACAAGCGTAGAGTTGAGAGCCGTTAATATGCAGTGAGAGGACGTAGTTGTGGCACTGCTCCTACACAACAACAGAAATGTCAGCTTTCAGCAAATGCCAGTGATTTTACAGGTTAATTATCCTTCCAATAACCACAGGATAACATATATCACAAAACTCAAAAAAAAATTACTAAAATGTTGAAATTAAAATAAAATAAAACGAAAAGCCGAGAAAAAGTGTCGCATAATTTCACTTAGTTTGAAAGATTTCAGTCTGTTCACAACTCAGGTTTCTGCCACCTGTGTAAAGGATGTTAAAACACAGAATAAGTCGTTTGGTTCTTTATTTTCCTCGTGGAAGTCCGAAGAGTTATATTTGGCCATTTTTGCAATATTCTACAAATCATTTCAAATAAAGACAGGAGAGTTTAGAGAACACCTGACCCCGCACAGACTTGAGAAAAAGGACCTCACTCCACACAGTCTTGAGAAGAATGACTTGACTCCACACAGTCTTGAGAAAAAGGACCTGACTCCACAGTCTTGAGAAAAAGGACCTGACTCTGCACAGTCTTGAGAAAAAGGACCTGACTCTGCACAGTCTTGAGAAAAAGGACCTCACTTCACACAGTCTAGAGAAAAAGGACCTCACTTCACAAAGTCTTGAGAAAAAGGACTTGACTCTGCACAGTCTTGAGAAAAAGGACCTGACTCTGCACAGTCTTGAAAAAAAGGACCTCACTCCACATAGTCTTGAGATAAAGCAAGTGACTCCGCACAGTCTTGAGAAAAAGGACCTAACTCCACACAGTCTTGAGAAAAAAGCATGTGACTCCACAGATTTTAGAAAAAGGACCTCACTCCACACAGTCTTGAGAAAAAAGCATGTGACCACAGATTTGAGAAAAAGGACCTCACTCCACACAGTCTTGAGAAAAAGGACGATGTCTTCGATACAACGTCAACGGTATTCCAACGCAGGTGGTGTGGAAAAGGAGATTGACCATGTCCTCGTTGATGGTCGCTGGAGGATGATCCACAACTGCAGGGTCGACCGGAGTGCTCAGTTCCTCAATAATGACCACCGGCTTGTTGTCGCAACTCTGAAGTTGCAGCTTAAATCTGGGAGAATGGTACCATCCCAGCTGAGGCTGGATGTTGGCAAGCTCAGGGATGAGAGAGTAGCTGAGGAGTATGCAAACAGACTGAGTGGGGATTTGGGGGGTCTGGGTGCTTTGGGGAATCCTGAAGAGTTGTGGAGTGCGTTCAAGACCACTGTCCTTGATACAGCCGGTGGATGTTTTGGAACTCACTGGAGGGCGAAGAAGAATTTTGTTTCTCAAGGGACACTGGATACCATTGACCAGATTCGCAGGGCCAGGCTGAATGGCAGAGCTGAGCTGTTCAGGGAGCTGAGACATAAAACTGTACATGCACTAAGGGTGGACAAGGAGACATATGTGCGAGGAATCTGTGAGGGTGTTGAGGATCACCTGTGGTCATGTGATTCTGGTCTTGTTTCCAGGGGAATTTGTGCATTGCGTTCCTGCAAGCCCGTCCCTCGGTGTGCTGCAGTTAGAGCGGAAGGTCGTGGGCTCTTGACAGAGGAGTCTGAAGTGAAGGCCCGCTGGGCCGGTTACTTTGAGCGATTGTACCAGGCTGATCAACCAGCTGTCGAGTTGGACGTCAGGGGTGTTACAATCCCTATTGCTGATCCGCCTTCGCTTGTGGAAACACGGACTGCGGTGAACCGATTGAAATTGGGTAAAGCTCCAGGGATCTGTGGCATCCATGCTGAACTTCCCAAGGCTGGTGGAAATGCTTTACTCGTGTCATTGCATGCAGTTCTGTGCTCTGTCTGGAACACAAACATCATCCTAACTGACTGTAAGAGGGGCCATGTTGTCCCTCTCTGGAAAGGGAAGGGTGATCACCAAGACTACAACAACTACCGAGGGGTGACGCTGCTCTCATTGCCGGGCAAGGTCTTTGCGAGGATAATTCTTGATAGGGTTCGCCAACATCTGCTTGAGCACCAGCGTCCAGAGCAGTCAGGCTTTACACCAAAGAGGTCAACGTTTGACCGTATCCTTGCTCTTCGGGTCCTCACCAAACGCAGATGAGAGTTTCGGCAGGGGCTGCTTGCAGCTTATGTTGATCTCTGTAAAGCATTTCAGTGAATCGGGATGCCCTCTGGAGGATTCTTGGTCTTCGTGGAGTGCCACCAAAACTGATCGAGCTGATGTCTGAACTATACTCTGGTACTGAGAGTGCTGCGAGATGTGATACCATCTCTGACTTATTTTCAGTTGTTACTGGAGGTCGTCAGGGGTGTGTACTGGCCCCCACACTTTTCAGCACTTGTATGGACTGGATTCTGGGGAGGATGTCAAAGAGATCAAGCTGTGAGAGATTGTTTGAAAATGTCAAGATCTCTGACCTTGATTTCGCAGATGATGTGGTCATCTTTGCTGAGACTCTAGATATCCTTTTGAGAGCCCTCGAGGTGCTGAATGAGGAGTCGGCGCCGCTGGGATTATGGGTTTCCCAGGTTTCCCAATGAGGGATGAAAGTCCGAGTCTTCAAGTCCTTGGTGCTTCCAGTCTTGCTCTGCGGATGTGAGACTTGGACTCTGATCAGGGATCTGAGACGGCGACTTAATTCCTTTGGAACCAGGGCTCTTCGGAGAATCCTCAGCCACCGCTGGTCGGACTTTGCGTCCAACGAGCAGTTGCTGAGAGAGTAAATCAGATGAGATTTGCTACCTGCATGGTCCGTGAGCGTCAGCTGCAGCTGTATGTTTCCAGGTGTGGAGGGCCACAATTGGAAAGGTGCGTTTGTGCCTTTCCTCTGGTGAATAATTTGTATTCATTCATTTTCAAAAAAAAACCTGCAGCGTTGCAACGTCTTTGTGGAGCATATTGTGATTTGGAAAGGTGTCGCGTGAGACCAGAATACAACTTACCTTGGTCTTCATTTTACTTTGGCAGGCTTTCTTGGCCGAGTCATTCGCAGCAAATCCTACCTGTAATATAAAAACAGCAAAAAACAACAACAGCTTTCTTTTACCCCATCAATTCCCTGCAGCTAAAGTCTTTTTCAATTTAAAAAAAACCCCAGCAGACCCCGAACAGGAGGAAACATCAAATAAATCAAAGTGTTGTCACATGTTTCGCTCCACCATCGAAGGTGGATGGAGGTTACAAATCTGATATTCAGGGTGTTCCACAAAAGACCTGGACAAATTTGGTTGTTAATGTATTTAGTACCACAACTGATACAACGATAACAACTTTGTTTTTTAATGAGACAGAAACTCAAAAAGTTTTCTTTCTTTTCAGTTCTGGTGGTTTAATGTAAAATAAAATGGTGACTCCAGAGGAGAGAGCTCAGTGTGTCGAATGGTTCACCGACACGCAAGTTCAGCGTAATTTCCGTGCGAGGTATGGAAGGAACCCGCCATCCCAGACTGGTACCAGAGAGTGGTGCAGGAGGTTCAAGGAGAGTGGAAGTTGTCAGAAACAGAAAAGTACCGGTCGGCCAAGCACAAGTGCAGCAGACGTTGAACGAGTCCGTAAATCATTTCAACAAAGTCCCCCAAAAAAATCAATCCTACTCACATCCAGAGAACTGGGACGACCAACCAAAAGTGTGCACAGGATTTTGCAGAAAAGACTGAAGCTTTGTGCCCATAAGGTGCAGATGCTGCAACAACTCAAACCAAATGATGGACCCAAACCCAAGACGTTTGGCTTGGAAATGTTCAGTCACATCGAGGATGACGAAGATTACCATATTTTCCAGTGTATAAACCGCACTTTATTATCGGCAAAAAAGGGGTAAAAGTTGGGAGCGTGGCCGATAGATCTGTAGCCAATCGTTAGCCAATCTGTAGATTGGCAAAATAGCCAATCTGTAGATGTGAAGATTTGTTTTTGCAAAATAAATCTTCTGATAATGTATGTGGTCAAGACTCTCTTCCAGTTGGTAATCCCACCTTTTCCAGCTCATGTGTGACGTTCGACGCATTTAGGGCAATTATTGCTTCAAGAGCTCCAACGTAAAGTTTATCGCCGTCCTCCGATAGCAGCAGACTTGAGAAGTGGCTGCCATTGTTGAAACGATGCACAGGTATGTCTTCGTCGATCATGCAAGCACACGCACACGTATACACACACATCGTTCGTTGAATTCGTATTTGGGGAACAGATGGATACACCTTTACACCTGCTTCTGGCATGCAAAATGAAACACCTCCACTTTTTGAAAGGTACAAAGATGCCCCACAAGAGTACTTTTTACCACCACCTTACTCAGCAGATGCACAACCAGACTTGACTCGACTTCAGACAGACACAGTTGCTAACTTTGGGGGAAGTGATGTAAACCACTCAGTGGTGGAATGGTCTGAGTGTCTGCTCTGAGTCTGGAAGGTTGGTGGTTCACACCCCCAGCTGAGTCATACCAAAGACCTGAAAATGGTATGTGCTGCTTCCTTGCTTGACACTCAGCATTTAAAAGGAGAGAGCATTGATGAACAACCATAAGTTGGCAATAATATGGCAGACTTTGATGGGCCAAATGACCAAATGACCCCCATGAAATGCTAACCTCCGGGGAATGTCTGTGCTCTTCCATCTAAATACCAAGTGCCAAGGAAGGAGGCAACATTACCAGTTTTTAAAATGTTGGTGTTGTGAGTCAGCCAGGGTGAGAATCGCCGACCTACCAGACTCATCGTCGAGGCTCTCACCACAATGACACCGGGTCTGAATAACCATTATGCCATCACGATTGTGGAAGCACTGAATATCCTGACATTATTACTGTGCGAAATTTTGAAAAAGCGAAAAGGAGGAGCCGATAAGACAAAGACATCTCCATGAAGAATGAGCAAATTATTTAACTCGAACCTCCAGCTTTAAGTCAGCAAAGTGATTTGGTTTTTAATATTTTAAAAACATAATAATAATTCCATACCATTTGTCATGTTACATTTCATATTACTTCCCAGAACAATATTTTAAAACTACTCGAACAAATATTCCGTCATCATCTCCATCATGGACCATGCCTTATTGGCAGCACCAATGGTCTACACCAG
>NC_140982.1:1846594-1976594 GCF_056783735.1 Eptatretus burgeri | reverse complement strand
GGGACGGTTTCTCTGTATACAGCTTGAACATGGGGACTGAAAATTCCTTTCTCAGCTTCTCCAGGACAAAATTGGCTGAAAATTTCAGAAGTAAATCCTTTGTACGTCGAGGTAATATGTTCCAAATTTCAGGAACGTCCATTTCAGCATTATTGAGTTTTTAACGAAAAACTTTGAAAATCACGTCGGTGTCTGTCCGTCCATCCGACCATCCCTCCATCCACCCGAAATGTGTTGGCGCTCATACCTCGAAGGCTATTCGTTGAAACGAACTGAAAGTTGGAATATATATATATATATATATATATATATATATATATATATATATATATATATATATATATATATATATCGGACAATAGGTCTAATTAAGGGCTTTCAAAACAAATTCCAGCGAAGTGCGATCATTTTTGCCTTTTTGAAAGTTTTTCTTATTCACCATTTGCTCGAGTTCTGTTCTTGTGCGGTAAAAGTATGTAATGGCGGTGTCGTTAGAAACAGAGACTCCTGCATCAGTCTTATCTCCTGCAAAGACATTGATGCATCAATGTCTGAGATGTGTCAATGTCCTCGCTGTATCAATGTCCTCGCTGTATCAATGTCTGAGCTGTACCAATGTCCGAGCTGTACCAATGTCTGAGCTGTACCAATGTCCGAGCTGTACCAATGTCCGAGCTGTACCAATGTCTGAGCTGTACCAATGTCCTCGCTGTATCAATGTCTGAGCTGTACCAATGTCCTCGCTGTATCAATGTCCTCGCTGTGTTAATGTCCTCGCTGTATCAATGTCCTCGCTGTATCAATGTCCTCGCTGTGTTAATGTCTGAGCTGTATCAATGTCCTCGCTGTGTTAATGTCCTCGCTGTGTTAATGTCCTCGCTGTATCAATGTCCTCGCTGTATCAATGTCCTCGCTGTGTCAATGTCTGAGCTGTATAAATGTCCTTGCTGTACCAATGTCCTCGCTGTACCAATGTCCGAGCTGTATCAATGTCCTCGCTGTACCAATGTCCTCGCTGTGTTAATGTCTGAGCTGTATCAATGTCCTTGCTGTACCAATGTCCTCGCTGTATCAATGTCCTCGCTGTATCAATGTCCTCGCTGTATCAATGTCCTCGCTGTATCAATGTCCTCGCTGTATCAATGTCCTCGCTGTATCAATGTCCTCGCTGTATCAATGTCCTCGCTGTATCAATGTCCTCGCTGTATCAATGTCTGAGCTGTATCAATGTCTGAGCTGTACCAATGTCCTCGCTGTACCAATGTCCTTGCTGTATCAATGTCCTCGCTGTATCAATGTCCTCGCTGTATCAATGTCCTCGCTGTATCAATGTCTGAGCTGTACCAATGTCCTCGCTGTATCAATGTCCTCGCTGTACCAATGTCCTCGCTGTACCAATGTCATCGCTGTACCAATGTCCTCGCTGTACCAATGTCCGAGCTGTATCAATGTCCAAGCTGTATCAATGTCCGAGCTGTATCAATGTCCAAACTGTATCAATGTCCTCGCTGTACCAATGTCCTCGCTGTATCAATGTCCTCGCTGTATCAATGTCCTCGCTGTATCAATGTCTGAGCTGTATCAATGTCCTCGCTGTATCAATGTCCTCGCTGTATCAATGTCCTCGCTGTATCAATGTCCTCGCTGTATCAATGTCCTCGCTGTGTCAATGTCCTCGCTGTATCAATGTCCTCGCTGTATCAATGTCCTCGCTGTGTCAATGTCTGAGCTGTATAAATGTCCTTGCTGTACCAATGTCCTCGCTGTACCAATGTCCGAGCTGTACCAATGTCCTCGCTGTACCAATGTCCTCGCTGTATCAATGTCCTCGCTGTACCAATGTCCTCGCTGTACCAATGTCATCGCTGTACCAATGTCCTCGCTGTACCAATGTCCGAGCTGTATCAATGTCCAAGCTGTATCAATGTCCGAGCTGTATCAATGTCCAAACTGTATCAATGTCCAAGCTGCATCAATGTCCTCGCTGTACCAATGTCCTCGCTGTACCAATGTCCGAGCTGTATCAATGTCCAAGCTGTATCAATGTCCGAGCTGTATCAATGTCCAAACTGTATCAATGTCCTCGCTGTACCAATGTCCTCGCTGTACCAATGTCATCGCTGTACCAATGTCCTCGCTGTATCAATGTCCTCGCTGTATCAATGTCCAAACTGTATCAATGTCCAAGCTGTACCAATGTCCGAGCTGTATCAATGTCCAAGCTGTATCAATGTCCGAGCTGTATCAATGTCCAAACTGTATCAATGTCCTCGCTGTACCAATGTCCTCGCTGTACCAATGTCATCGCTGTACCAATGTCCTCGCTGTACCAATGTCATCGCTGTACCAATGTCCTCGCTGTATCAATGTCCAAACTGTATCAATGTCCGAGCTGTATCAATGTCCAAACTGTATCAATGTCCTCGCTGTACCAATGTCCTCGCTGTACCAATGTCATCGCTGTACCAATGTCCTCGCTGTACCAATGTCCAAGCTGTTTCTCGGATCCCGCTGGTACTCTCAGAATGACATTTTGTATCAGTGAAGGGAATAAAAAGTTGGTGTTGTTGACATGACCTTTTACACCTTGACCCATTTTTCAGGTCATGACCCAATTATGGAGATTTTAACATTTTGTTGACGTTTTGTTGAATGTTGACGGTCAAGGTTGAAACGAGAGTCTAAACAAACATTTCCCATCACCGGATCACGAGCCCAGGGTCGGTCATGGACGATCACCAAGGGTTAGACCGGGGAGGTCATGGACGATCACCAAGGGTTAGACCGGGGAGGTCAGGGTCGGCTTGGCGATCACAGACACCTCGTTGTTGTTATTATAATTATCATTATAAACAATAAACTACTGTGTAACATGAAGAATGAGTTTGTGGTTCAAACCTTCGTCCGGAGGGAACGTCACGTACCGGGTCCGGACTCCTCATCCTCGGGTGAACCGACCATGGACCCGCTGTGTGAGGGACGGACTCCGGGATCGACCGTGTTTCCTCCATCGAAGTCGTTCGTGGATCCCGGGGTGTTCGCTTTGTGATCTTCGCCCGAGAGATCTCGGATCATCGTTCATCGTCGGAGACTCTGTAAGGAAGATGAGAGGAGAGAACCTGAAGAATTCAGGCAAAAGCAAACCACGTGATCACGAAACGACTCGAACACGGTTTCTCAGCGGCAGATTCGCGCCGCTCAGTCACGTGACCGACGAAACAATTGAGGAAAACTCGTTAATTGATCGTGTTACGAGAAAAAAAAAACTATCACATCATTAAAATTTTGACTAATGATGAGATTAAAATTACAACTGAGAAGCCAAAACCTGAAAAACAAAAATATTAAGTGCAGATCAAGCCTCTGAATACCTTGTGGCAACAACACCGTCGTTCTTACGTCACTTCCGGCTACATTACTTCCGGATCAAGTCTGCATCTCGTATTATTCTGTCCTCACTGTGCGTGACTCTGCCCAGCCAGACGGAGAGATAAACACCGTCCCACATGTTTAACATTCTCAAGACAGAAATCAAACCCAATCGTGTTTATACACCGCACAACGTTTAAACATTCACAATATAGAAATCTAACGTGAGGAGTTGTTGTTGTTGTTGGATCCAACGATGTGGAGGTGAATATGTGGAAATAAATTTTACTTCACAGCATAAACCAAGGAACCTTTGAAAAGGTCCCGAAAAATCTTTGATATTCCTTCACTCCTGTTCACGGACACAGACTGTCGTACGTCGCAAAGACAGGCCACACACGAAGGATCCTTCGCTCCTCCTCTTTTAATGACGTCACGTGCTCCACACTCGACGGCCCTCTGACGTCACTCTAGGCCCCGCCCCCTCAGTTCCGGCTCAACGCACATTAATCACCGTTCATGTTGAATTCCCAATCACCACACAGACCCAACATGGCGGAGGTGAAAACACAACCCTCGTCCACCTGGATCTGTTCACCAGACTCTCCGAAGGATTTCCAGCGAACTATTTGTTTCTCTCCACCACATCGGTGTTCACAAGGCGGGTGACATTGTAGTTACCACTAAATGATATTAACATCATGGACATCTTGTCTTGAGTTCACTAATACCTGTCATTGCCCCCCAGGTATGAGATCTGAAGTGCCTCCACACCTGGAAACACACGTCACGGTCCGTCCGAACGGACCTGACAGTTTCATGCTTCAGTCGTGACGTGGACACATGACCTTCCAGATTTGACCTTTACCGGCCCCACCATTGGGAGATCGATCGGCTTGTTCGAGACACCTGTCCGGGGCTATCCCACGACAGGTGTAGCAGGCGGCGAGACGTGCGGAAGCGTAATGAGAACCGGACGTGCGGCGCGTGCGGAGAACGAGCTAAAAACACACGAACGACCGACCGTTCGACGGGGACGGACAAGCAGTCGCGCCTTTCCCGGTCGCTCAACCATCCTCATCCGTGGCAGCGGTTTCGTGTAAACTGCCGCCATTTTGGCCTCACGACCCGCAGCTGCGGTTCGCACAGGTAGAAGTGCAATTCGACATCCGGACCATCACTACCGAGTCGACGCGGTTCAAATACACCGACACAGCTACTGCGTCATGTGCAGCAGATTATATCGGTGCCCGACGTGCCACCTTCGACCGGTCGCTCCTTCGTGAGTTGTTTTTGCATCGTTCACCGCCACACATACGCATGATACCTGCAGCTGATGCAGAACCGGCACTACCCGTAGTTGCGGAGCTCACTGAACCGCTCATTGACATCTTTACACCGACCGTGGCTGATGTGACACCTCCAGCGCAGCACGTCACACAACTACAATCCGAGATGACGAACCTTACAAGGTTCCACGACTCTCTGAGAAGACCTAATGGTGGTCGGGAGACGGTCTCCATAGATCGCTTGAAGCCAGCTTTTCTTGATGCAGCACCGGAGGAGACACTCCCCTCCGTCACCCCCGACCGGTGGTTTGACGCCGACGACAACGATACCCTCACCGTGGTACACAACTCTCCTTGGGCGCCACGCACACTTCCCGGCACAATATTTTTGAGTGCATTTTGCTGTCGACCATTTCTTATGTTGGCTGTGACTTTTATTGTGCGTCTTACATGGACAAGCAACACCTATTCTTTTGTTTGTTCCTTTCGTTCGATGAATGCATTATGAGGGGGAATACTGTCATGACGTCATCATCACAACCGGAAGTGATGAGCGGGAGAAACGAGGAGTTCGCTGTGTGGTGTCCTCCTTGGTCTCCTACCATAGACCCCCCCTTTCATTGAGTTGGCGATGGATGGTGTGAGTTGAAACCGTCGTACCTCGTGTCTGAAGATCATCTTGAATCAGTTTGGCAGTTGATCGAGGTGCTTTCTCCACCATTCGAACAATCCTTCACTGAAATCTTCCATCAAGTTTTCTCTTGCGGCCACGTCCAGGGAGGTTGGCTACAGTGCCATGGGCCTGAAACTTCCTGATAACATTGTGTACGGTGGACGCAGGAACATCAAGGTCTCTGGAGATGGACTTGTGGCCTTGAGATTGTCCATGCTTGGATACAATGTCAAAAAATAAAAATAAAAAAGGGCCTTGTGGCCTTCAGACACACCTCAACGAACTTAGCCTGAAAGTTTGGTTGCTTCCCGGCCTCAACTGACATTGGTATAGTTTACCCACATAAATTTTTTACCACTACACCAATGTGAAACACGTTTATCATTGTAAACTTGGCAACTATCAGTCTACCGACCGCCTTGTCCAGCGCTTGAAGTTCCCAACACTCCGAAATGATGGTGGTGATGATATTGATATTTGTCCTGGGCCAAACGCTGTGTTAACGCGTATCAATAGCTTATCGTGGCGGTTCGTGGGGCACCCATACCGGACGTGAAAACAAATGGAAGGGCTCTCTTCGACGTCACCAGATGTGCCTCCACCCACATCGTTGCATCATCATACAAACTTGTACCAAGTTTGATTTAAATCCCTAAAACCAGAGGCAAAATGTTCTGGCTGGCATCCCATGCATCGGATCAGGTTGAAATTTCATACTTATATTCTCCATGACTACTACATCATAACTGTGACGTTTCACGTCGATTGATGAAGCGGTGGTTCAAGAGAAATACTTTTTGTAAAGATTTTCCTTCAATCCAAGATGGCTGCTGGACCATGTGACCTATTAAATATTCGTGAGCACCCTGGTATCACCGAGGCTTGGGGAACATGTGCGTGAAGTTTCCCCTCGATCTGTCAAGCCGTTCTGGAAAAGAAGATTTTTTTTTTAAGGTTTATTCTTCAAAAAAATAATCATAGCTGCTGAAGCGAAGAGACCGGCGTACTTTTCACATTTGTTACTAGTTTACTCGTGAATTCGTTTTAGTGATTTAAAAAAAAAAAACCTGGTGTTACCTCAACGTTTAAGTAGTTTAAACAAACGGATGTAAATTAATAAAACGTTAAATTTTATTTTTCACTTCCGGTGTAACCCCGTGACGTCACTAAATATCAAGCCGCCGAAACCGTTATTTCACATGAGGAAGAAGAACCGTTGATTTGAAGCAAAGGGGCTTGTGTTTGTGTTCGTGAAGATTTCCTTTGATCCACTCAAATATATGGTGAGTTCGGACGTCGGTTTAATTAATTTGACTTGCTTTAGGTCGTCACACGACCCGCCAAGACCGACGTGTTCCTCCATTCCCAAGGCACGTCGGCCTTTGGTCTCGGATAGTCGTTGTTTTACGGATACCTCGGTTCGTTGTAAACACTGTGATTTATTTTAAATATTTTTTTTCCCTCGAAGTGTTTACTTCTCCTCACATCGAGAAAATTTTAAACTATCATACCAAGCATTATTTATTATCTTCATGGTGACCAATCATGTGCTCAAGGTTAACGAACACACGTGATGTTTGTTGACCAATGAGAATTGAGCGATGGGATTTTCGTTGTTTTTGGCGGGAAACCAGACCTGGACTTAAAAAAAAAAATTTTTGGTGATTCGGGACTCAGACCTTTTCACGACATTTATTTATTTAGAAATGAACTTTTTCTCAAATGGTCACTCGTTTAAAATCACCTTTTGTATGCAAATGAGAACACCTGGGACAGGTCGATCTCACACTTTTGGACTTTTCACGATGTTTAAATGAGAATTACGAACTCGACACGAGCGACGGATACGAGTTCATGAAGACTTTCGTCAATGACTTCATGATGGAGGTTGAATCAGTCCAGGCTATGTCGTCCTCTCCGGGTTCAGCAGGCGAGCAGATGTAAGTGTTCGTGAGGTTCGTGACTTGCTCGTCAAATCATCCAGGACCAATCCGATAACAAGGCGTTGAAGGCAGAACTGACACGCCGAACCTGAACCGACGCCGGTACTCTCCGAAGAACTGGGCGGCCGGAAACCGCCACAGTTACTTCGCAACACGGGGAACCTCTTCGGGGGACAACATGGAGGAGAAATGTTTCAAACAACTTTTCCTCCGATTGTCTGCCGAGCAGCGCCCAGCTCCATCCTCGCGTCTCCAGGCAAATCGGCGGATGTCGAGTAACTCGTCAACATGGCCGACAAGGTCACCCACATCGAGACAGTCGCCGCAAAGTCAAGTGGGGCAACAGCAGCTCCAACGTCTGCAGCAGCAGGTAGACCAAGTGACAGCTCAGGTGCACGCTCTCACCCGTCTTCTGTAGGAGAAGAAAGGCAGAAACTGGACCCAAGGCGCTCGTTGCGAACTGGCAGAGAAGGGAACCCGAGTTCCTGCACCGGATGATGAGGCAGCTTCTCATGGTGCTTCGCCCGTGTCGAGCTTTCCGGCAGCAAGCGTGTGGGAACACCGACTCCGACGGTCCATGCAGAACCAGGAACACAACCCCGAAGGTGAAAAGGACCCTCAATAACCCACAAGTTCCCCATGGAGTAGTCTGCCGTAAGAGCTTGCGACAGAACCAATGTTCCGCTCAAGGCTCCCAAGGACCAGGTGGTGGAACCAGCTCGGGTGGTTTCGAGCGGCCGACGCCACCTTGGACATCGAGGTTTGACGAATGAAAATCGAGATTGCACGATGCATGGGGAGATCTTCGAGAATGTCACACGGGAGAAGGATCTGGGGATGGTGATAGTTACACGGGTTAATCAGACAGCACGGTGTGCCAGGTAGCCGCAGGTAATTAGCGAACAGGGGTTTTATGTTATATTTGCACAGGGATTAATTATATATCAAAGGAGGTAGTTTTAACACTGATGCAGGAATGTAGTGAGGACTCATCTCGAATGTTGTTCGGTTTTGGTCACCACGTCTCAGGAAGGTCAGAACTACCGCAGAGAGGGTTCAGAACTACCGAAGAGAGAACTACCCCTTTCTGTCTGTTTGTCTGTCTGTGTGTAGGATGTCTCAGAAAGTTGTGGACTGATCCGGATGAAATTTTGTGGACAGGTTCAATGTGCGACGAGGACGAGCCGATTGGATTTCGGTGAAAATCCGAATCCGGATCGGAAGACGAGAAATTTTTCAGTGATTCTTCACCGTTGAGAGATGGGGTTGGAAAAGGATATTTCAAAAATGTGTTCGGCCAGATATGTTCTCGTGGATCAGGCATTAATGGGGCGGAGGGATGCGCTCTACCGAGTGCCCTCATTTATAACTAATTATCATGGGGAGGTAATACAATTATAATGCAATAAAAAAACCCTTCCTCATTACCGAACATGTGTGCTCATGAAACCAACGAATCATCGGATGATTCCTTAATTATCTCACTTAAAGGCCTTCAGTCATCACACGAAGGACAGACCAGAGAGGCGGACAAGACAAGAAATACCCGAGCTGTGTCGGCGTGACAGCTGGAACCGATGCAGGGTGGCAGCCCAGGTGTGTACCTTCAGCAGCGACAATGGAGAAGGAGGAGGAGGAGGAGAGAGGTGTGGCTGGTTGGGTTGGGATTTGGTATCACATTGAAACTCTGTGGAATTGACACTTCTGCCCATTGTGCGCACTTTTAAAGTCTCTGGCCCCCACCTCACGCCGCGACGTACCACGTCCATCCCATCTCACTCACCATTGGCCCAAAGCCCAGATGGTCTTGGTGCTGCTGGACTGGTAGGGATGGTGGGGGTGGAAGTTGTATGAAGATAGATAATTTTCTTATGGTTTGCGAACAGCGGTTAAACCACTGGGATCACCATGGTGTCCGTGTGTCCCACAGCGCGAGTGCATCTCCATCCACATCGGCCAGGCGGGTGTACAGATCGGCAATTCATGCTGGGAGCTCTATTGTCTGGAGCATGGGATCCAGCCTGATGGACAAATGCCAAAGTGACAAGACCATCGGGGGTGGGGACGACTCTTTCTGCACCTTCTTTTACGAGACCGGTGCTGGGAAGCACGTTCCTCAGGCCATCTTCGTCGATCTGGAACCCACCATGATCGGTGAGCAAGCTGTCGATAAGTTTCTCCTTCCTTCTCCTCTTCTTTCCCATTTCTCTCCTCTTTCTGAACTTCCAGATTGTGAGGTCATTTACCTTCATCCTGACGTTGAGGTTGTGCCGTTCTCCAGTTGAAGTGCGTGCCGGTACTTATCGACAACTTTTCCACCCCGAGCAACTTATTTCGGGCAAGGAGGACGCAGCCAACAACTACGCACGGGGCCACTGCACCGTCGGACCAAAGATCATGGACTTGGTTCAAGACCGCATCCGTAAGCAGGTATACCCTCAAAATACGGGCAAGTCCAAGAGGAGGTCCCCCTGAGATGGTAGAATTTCATATTCATGCCACAGCTCAAATTTCAATGAGATTTTCATGTCTCAATGTGAAATTTTATTCATCTTTGAAAGGAAAATGGCAAAGTCATGGGTTTAAGGTGTGACATCACTAAACGAATTTACATTTATGCAAATTAGGTGTTACGTATGGGACACTTTAAAGTGAGTGTTACGTATGGGACACTTTGAAATGGTGACCATGAATTCAAGCAAACTTTAGAAGAATTTTTTTCATGGAAGTGACGACTCAACTACCGTGTGCTTTTAATTAACACAAGAAAAAAAATTGTTCACTTTATTAATTATGCAAATGAGGCCTGTTCTTAATAAGCGATGTCCCATACAAAACAATTCCACATGGATTTTTTAAAGGTTACACTGAAAGCCCTGAAAAATTTTTAAACCCATTTTCTCGAAGTTCTTATCCATCATGTGTTGGTCATCCATCCTGTATTTCAAGGTTAAATTATGTGGATGATTAGTTCACAAGTAATTTTTTGATGTACGTATGGGACAATACCGTTACGTATGGGACGTCGGTTACAAAGTCTGTGGGAAAGACCATTTCAACGTCACCAAGATGTGAACACCACTTTGGCTGGTAGACATTTTGGGCATTCATGTTTTTCCATGAGACCTGTCCACTACATGTATGTGACCCAGTTTAAGGCAGCCAAAACAACATGGGATCGTTCCCTTTCTCATAAGGATCTCATGGATAAGGAAGAAGCCTCTTGTTTTTGAGGTTCAAAGGTCAAAAGGTCAACATAGGCCAAAGGTCAACAACTGAGGTGAGATTTCCAAAATCCTCAATTTTCATCCGATTGCCATGAAATTTGAAGAGGATTTCTATTTCAGGTCACCCAATTCTACCACCAATTATTTTTGAGGTCAAATTTGTTTTATGGATCTTGCGAGTCTCGTGCTCCGCATGACGTCTTCTTGCTTGTTTGTTTGTTTGTGTGCGGGATATCTCATGAGGTTGTCTATGGATTCGGATGAATTTTTTGGACACGTTCGGTGTGTGACAAGGACGAACTGATTATATTTTGTAGTGAAGTTTCGAATCCGGATCCGGCTACAATAATTTTTTAAGTGATTCTTCACCATTGAGAGAACGGGTCAAAAACGATATATCACACGATATATCAAAAAGTTGTGGACGGATTCGAACGAAACTTGGTGGACACGTTGGGTGTGTGACAAGGAACAAACGATTCGATTTTGGTGAAGATTCGAAATCGGATCCGGATCTGAAATTTTTTTTAGGTGAATCTTCACCATTAAGAGATTGGGCTAAACTGATATATCGCACGATATCTCAAAAAGTTGTGGACGGATTCAGACGAAACTTGGTGGACACGTTGGGTGTGTGACAAGGAAGAATTGATTCGATTTTGGTGAAGATTCGAATCCGGATCTGATAATTTTTTCAGTGAATCTTCGCCATTTCAGCAAAGCGCATGTAAGTGGTTACCACCCCTATTTTAGGGCATACCCTGACTTGAGTGGCATTTTTGAAAGTCACAAAGACTCCTACTGGTCATGAAATTTGGTTCATTGCACAGACAGTGTTCCATAGGACCTTAAAATATCAAGGTTCATGGGTCTATGATGTATATTACTGAACCTACAGGATTTTTATTGAATATACATGCCCAGTATTGGCCTTTTTTCTTGTTTCACCTTAAAATATGACATATATGAGACCATGTAAAAATACAACATATAAAACATTCTGCATGAAATTTCTCATCTAATCAAAAGGTTGTCACCCACCGTCTGAGAAAATCAGCATTTGTGTCGGTCAGTGGTGGATTCGCATGTTATATGCACATTCTGGCATATTTTTTATTTTTTCTTGTTTTATTGCCCTTTTCAAGGCTGGGACTATGAAATCTCCTAACAAAATGACTAGTTTATCAATAACTCATATTTACGTGTCTTAAATTATTCAACTTATTACCAATAATCAATGTAAAAAAAATTGAGATGATCCGAGTGGATACTTAATTACAGCGGCTTGACCAAACTTTCCAACCCAAATGTCCGACTGCACGTCACGCTTTAAAAAAAAATGCTTTTATTCTTCTGTGCATCAGATTATTTTCACTAAAATTTATTTACAAATGGGGCACAGTGATATCGATATAATAGTACAAAAAAAATATTGAAAACATGCATGGCTTTGGTTTTGAGTAATTTTGCATTTTTGTCCGACTGCACGTCACACTTTTTTGAATTTGATTAAAAAATCAATTTTCTTTTTAAAAAATTTAAATTTTTTCCAGGTATTTAAAAATATTTTATTAATTTTGAAGGCAGTTAAAACAGTTTTGGAGAATTTAGAGAGCTTTTTGTTACTCCCAGAATTGATTGAATTGAAAATTTAGGTCCAAGAATTTGTTCGATAAATCTTCTCTCTTTTAGTACTTTTCAGCATCTGACAATCACTGAATAGACCAGTAATAAAAATATAGGTATGTATTATTTCTTAATAATCCCAGAAATTGGTATTTTGATTTTTAGATGAGTTGCTAGAATAAGTTACATACTATGACCTTCATTTATTTTGCCAAACAAAAGAAAAAAACGAAAAATTTGGTATTTTCATTGAAAACTCGCAAAACCATCAGAACAGGGAACCCTTCTTCAAAGTATCATATTTCGGTATATATATTTTTATCTATTTAAGCTATACGGTTTTTTGTTCTGAACTCAGTTGGACTTACACTTTCAGGAAAATGTAGTGAAAAGGCAATGGAACAAACTTAATTTTTTGACATTTTTGAAACAGAGTGGTAACCACTTAGATGTGATTTTGGAACCACTAACATGCGCTTTGCCTTGAGAGATTGGGCTAAACCGATATATCGCACGATATCTCAAAAAGTTGTGGACAGATTCAGATGAAACTTGTTGGACACGTTGGGTGTGTGACAAGGAAGAATTGATTCGATTTTGGTGAAGATTCGAATCCGGATCCGGATCTGATAATTTTTAAGGTGAATCTTCACCATTGAGAAATTGGGCTAAACCGATATATCGCACGATATCTCAAAAAGTTGTGGACGGATTCAGATGAAACTTGTTGGACACGTTGGGTGTGTGACAAGGAAGAATTGATTCGATTTTGGTGAAGATTCGAATCCGGATCCGGATCTGATAATTTTTTAAGGTGAATCTTCACCATTGAGAGATTGGGCTAAACCGATATATCGCACGATATCTCAAAAAGTTGTGGACGGATTCAGATGAAACTTGTTGGACACGTTGGGTGTGTGACAAGGAAGAATTGATTCGATTTTGGTGAAGATTCGAATCCGGATCCGGATCTGATAATTTTTTAAGGTGAATCTTCACCATTGAGAGATTGGGCTAATCCGATATATCGCACGATATCTCAAAAAGTTGTGGACGGATTCAGATGAAATTTGTTGGACACGTTGGGTGTGTGACAAGGAAGAATTGATTCGATTTTGGTGAAGATCTGAATCCGAATCTGGATACGATAATTATTTAATTTTTAAACTGATTCTTCACCATCGAGAGATTCGGGCCATTGACGATTTATCGCACGATATCTCAAAAATGTATTGGGCCTGATATGTTCTCGTGGATCAGGCATTGCGTAGCGGAGGTGTGCGCTCTGCTCTACCAAGTGCCCTTCTAGTTTATCATTATTTCAGGCACGTCTAAGTTTCTCATTTTTCTATGAAACACACTGGAATATGTATTTCCCTTTTACACAAAATTAATAGCTTCCTCCATTCCCTTGTGAAAGTGGAAGTCGTCCATATTTTCACTACGCTGCCAGATTTGATATTTTCAAGTCGAGTTGATAAATGTTTGCATCGACCTATAATTCCTTCGATTGAACGCACAAAAACCCTGAGGTCCTGAAACAAATCAAACAAAAATCTATATATGAGAATTAAAAAAAAAAATTAATTACCAACAAATTACTCAATGAAAGTTATTTTGTTGATTTTCATTCATTGCACACACACTGAAACAGATCTGTCCTACGTGTCCTGTCCGGGTTTAACCGTCTTGTATTGCACATTTTTGTGTATGTCTGCAATAAAGTTGTGCATTTCATTATCTTCGGAAGTACTTGCAAACTATGCTTCATACGATTATAATTTTAAATCATTTTACACTTTGAATACTTTATAATCAGATGCTCACTTTGTTTCGTATCATACTTCATGAATTGCTGAGTTTCTCATCGTTCAATGTTGGATCCTTGTGCCATAATATTATGTTTGTCGGGCAAATGGGGGAATTTCATCGGAAAGATCGGATTTTAGAGAGTTGCTTGTTCCGTGGACGTGTAGGAGACATCTCGATGTAAATTGAGTAAGGAAACTGTGAGCTTAAGTGTTACTCGTCACCATACGGGGAGCGGTGGTGCTGTGTTAATTAGGGAGGGATTAAGGATGATTTTCCCAGTATGTGAATGTCCCCTGTGACCTTCTCCTATGCTTTTGCATCTCAAGACCGGCAATAAAAAGGGATCACCCGAAGCGAAGTGACAGAATAAATGAGGGATTTTTCTTTTTCTTTATCTTTCCCCCCCCCTTGTCCCTTTTTGTGTCTGAGTGTGGAGGCGCCTCAAATAGTAATTTAGATTTAAGTTCCCTCATGTCTTGATTTATTTCCATCAGAACTGTTTGATTTTCTGTTTATTAAATCATTATTTCTTTGAAAAATCATGAATCTTGTGGCTCCGTGCGTAACGCACCGTGTTTTCTTTAATCACATGATCATCCCAAGGACGAATGACGTATAAATTATTGTGGGTATTCTCCTTCCAGATTCCCAACATTGGAATAAAAAACAACTGAAATCGATGACTATCTTAATTGCTTTTCAGAGGGTTAAACTTTCTCGATGTCCCGTACGTAACGTGCATGAATTCTTGAACTTGCCCATAACCTCTGAATATTTATTTATTTTTTGTCTGTACTTGGAGGGACTTTGTGGCCTCCAATTGGTCCAGCAGTGATGTACGAGTTCAAAGGAGGTTTCACGAACCTTCGACATGCACGGACACCATCGCTGTACCAATAGGAAGTCCTGAAACACCTCTTGTAGGTCCTATCATTGTCACTGAATAACTCTTCTCAATGCCAATAGCTGTGATCTCGTTGTTGAACCCCAGGCAGACCAGCGCACAGGGCTGCAGGGTTTCCTGATCTTCCACTCCTTAGGGGACGGCACGGGTTCCAGCTTTACCTCCCTGCTGATGGAGCGCCTCTCCCTCGACTACGACAACAAATCCAAGCTGGAGTTGTAATGTCATGTGTAATGAATGTAATGTGATGTAATGAAGATCAAATCCAATACGATTATTGAAAGATTTTGTTTTTCAACTTCA
This sequence comes from Eptatretus burgeri, assembly GCF_056783735.1. Lineage (NCBI taxonomy): Eukaryota > Metazoa > Chordata > Myxini > Myxiniformes > Myxinidae > Eptatretus > Eptatretus burgeri. The sequence goes on along the minus strand of NC_140982.1, from coordinate 1,961,448 downwards.
TGGCACTGTTGTTCGTTCTTGCCAGGTAAGATGCCGAACAGGTAATTTTGTCAAAATTAATCAGGAACGACACTTATACCATCTCAATTGGTTGTCTATTCATCACGAGGTACCGGGTTTGCCCTCTATCGAAGAGGGGTCCGACATGACAGGTTCATCGGTCGCTCTCTCTCTCTCGTTTGGACAAGAATGGTGTTTGTGGTTTTGGTGGAAGGAATTTTCATTCCAATTCAATGGCTTTGTGAAAATTCCTTCTTCGTCGACGAATGTTCCATTTGGACAGAAATCCTTGATGAAACGGATTATTATGGGAGTTTTCTTTTCCCGGAACATTTGCACTTACTTTTTGCCAATGACGAGTTATTTGCACAAGGATCAAGGTGAACAAGGCAAACCTTGATGCACAGATCAGATGTAAGTTGTGCACATCTTCATGGATTCGATTGAACACATTTAAAAGATTTTATCCGTCATCGAGGTTTCATAAGTTAACTGCCGGATTATTTGTGTGTTTGATTTATTTGTGCCTTTCCTGCAATCACAGTGCTGTATTTGCTTTTATTTATCACGTGGTATAATGGCCGGCTCAGTGACATTGTGGTTTGGAGGAACCGCTCTAATCAATTACTTTTACAATTACCAGGGTGAGAGTGACTGCTCTGAGTCTTGGAGGTTGGCGTCTTGTTCGTTACTCGTGGGTCAGCATGATTCGAGGCCATCTACATGTTACGTTCGATTACATCATGATATCGTTTAACATAATGTGTGGATGGCTTCGAATCATGATGGTCATGTCTTCGAATTGGCCACGGTCTGGCACGGTCGGTCCGATCTCACCCTCGGGTAAGCAGAGAGTGAGATACGAACGGTCTTCGTCAGGGGATCCACAGCCTCCGATCCAACGGTCTTGAATCGACACCGGAAATTTGCAACCATGCAACACCGGAAAAACCATTTGCATTCAACATACAGACGTCCCAAAATTCAGTTATGTCGTTAAGTATGTGTGTGTAGTCAGATCCCCCTTCCTTTTGTCTGGTGGGAGAATCAACGGGAGCTCGGGGAGGGGGCTGGATGAGGAGGAGAAAAGGCTCTGTGGTGCTGGGGGAGAGGGGTCAGAAGGCAGTTGAAGATTGGAGGAGGTAGAATGTGAAATTGAATGCTCGAAACACTTGCTCGAATGTGAAATCAAAACAATGTTTAGGTTATTTGAACATTTTCTTACATCCCCTTTCTTTGGCAATGACATTGTAACAGTGAACCCGGACTCGAACTCGAACCGAGGTTCTCGTCCCGTGGTTATTTTCATACCACATGACCCGGTCTTCGTTGAGCAGATCTCCTGGGCCACGAAACGACAGTCATGCCAGTCAGACGAGTCTACAGCCCCAAAGAGGGTCTCATTACGTTCTCTTGGGGCTCCGGGATTCGAGCGCAACAGTCAGTGTCGAATTGTGAGCTGAGCAGTCTCCGTCCTGCAGATGCTATAATTGAGTGAGCGCCAGTCGCTGTTCCAATCATCCATCTTACATGACACCGCGATCATAAGGAGCTATGCACAAAAGAAGCGGAAAACGGGTGAATTTGAACAGGGTTTACTGTCATAACAATTACACAGCAAACAATAAAATCCCTTTAGCCCCTAACGGTTGCGCGCCCTCGAACAAACCCATCGAACAAAGAGGATGCTCATAAGTAGCTATCCTCCAAGGCCCTCAGACATTTCACAATAGTGAGACAAGGAGAACAACACAGGACAGAAGAGGCACTCCGTCTACCTGCGGCAAGTCTCTGATGGTGAAGAAGAGTTTGAGAGTTGTGACACGTGACTCCTGGGGATGACGTCACACTTGGGCAGAAAGTCCAGAAGAGTTGGGAATTGCATCTTGGCAGTCGGTTGCTCGTACGAACCTTTAATAGACGATGACAGAACTTGATCGAGACTCCTTATTTGCACAGCAGGTAACTCCGTAGGGGCTGAAATGTCTGTAGCACCCGGTGATCGATTGCAGCGATCAACGGCTGGTAATAGGAGCTCAATAAAAAGGGACGAGGTTGATGGAGTGAAAGAAACGAACAAGCAGTTTGTCCGAACACACTGTATTTCGAGCTGATTTAAAAGCTGCTCCGAAAACTTGGGGTCAACGAGTTTAAAGAACATGAAAGATAAATATAGACTGATGTGGGCGTGGCCTCGCCAGTGTTTGTGACGTCACAGAGAGAGGGGAACTCGCCTTCTGAGGACGCTTCAAGATGGAGAGGAAGAACGTATTTTTCGTCGTCTTCTTCTCTTTCATACTTTCATTTTATCTCGGTAACAGCCGTACCTTGAACAGGTGAGTTTTAAACGAAGAGGAATGCTTACGTGTACGTTTAAACGGGTTCGCAATACCTGGACGGGTTCGTCCATGCGGGTTCGATTCCCCCACACAACATGACATGTTTTGCGTGTTGTGTCTCATTCAGAAGCTGCGAGAATGCTTCATCTGGATCGTGGAAACGTTCGTAAACCCTGTCCCTATTAAAGGTATGACGTCATAATACTCCACGTTCCACATGCAATCGTACTCTGTGTGTAATCTCCGTCGTTTGTCTCTTTGTTTGGGGAGCAGCTTCCCAGTTCAGGGCAATTCGCCTCCATTTTGTTTGTTCCGTGGAGCCTTGATCTTTGGGAAGGCTCACGCTTCACTTGTACCGTGACAGCTTTATCTGAACTCTAATTCGACATGTGATTTCATATTTTTTGTCGTCGCTAATATGTTGTAAGTTTCGGATGCAAAAAACGGGAAGAAAATTCGCGTTTTCAGACGAAAAGTTAATTTTAAGTGAAATTAAGGCCTGAAATGTCAACTATAACGTCCATTCAAACTCCCTCACGGCGATAGAACAGGATTGAACAAAATGGGGTACGTAAAAACAGCATGTTACTACAGTGCGTGGACACCACCCAGAGATGTCCATAGGAGGGGCGCACATGGGAGGGGAAGGGAAGGCAGCATTATGGGAAAGGAAATGTGATGGGAAGGGAAGGCAGCGTTATGGGAAAGAAAATGTGAGGGGAAGGGAAGGCAGCACGAAGGGAAGGGAAGGCAGCGTTATGGGAAAGGAAATGAGGTGAGGGGTAGGGAAGGGAAGGCAGCGTTATGGGAAAGGAAATGAGGTGAGGGGTAGGGAAGGGAAGGCAGCGTTATGGGAAAGGAAATGGGAGGGGAAGGGAAGGCAGCATTATGCATTATGGGAAAGGAAATGGGAGGGGAAGGGAAGGCAGGACGAGGGGAAGGGAAGGGCGATACGGAAGGACCAAAGAGCAAGATTTTATTTTTAACCGCCGGGTTCGATATTAAACCAGGTGGCAGTATTTAAAACCAACGTTATCTACCTGGCAAAGGCCTGCCTGCCTGCATGCTCGCACATCCAACGACCCTTGAACCCCTCTGTCGGCTCACTCCGAATCTGATTTTTACATGCTACAGTCCCCTCAACAGAGGAGGTCAGGGAGTAGGGGGACGGGTGGGATAGAAAGTGAGAGGGAGGCAAGAGGGGAGGGGTCGGAGAAAGAGGGAGAGGAGTGAGAGAGGGAAAGGGGAGAGGGAGTGGACGGGGTTGGTGGTCAAGTTGTTGGCATTGATGGTCGATTAGCGACCCCCGTGACACAGAGTTGTATGTGTGTGACAGCCTGCGATTCCCGGTGAGTCTGGAGAGGAACCCAAAACAGCCCCTCCCTTGTGGTTCAATATATATACATATGTGCATGTATATATGTCTGAGTGGTACGTGACCCTTGGCAGTCACAGAAAACTCAGGAAATTCACTTTTACTGATGTGAGATGTTTTGTTTGTGTCTGTGTTTGTCATTCAGCCGCCAACATTATATGAACGTCTTGTGAAAAGATTCTCCAATCTTGTTCCCTTCATGAAGGTACGATGGCATGAACTACTCCAGACTTTAAACAAAGAAATGGAGGGCTACCCCTTGGGGAAAAAGGGATCAATCCACGGACACGTTTCTGGCTCTCATGCTGCCATGTGCGTGTGTGTGTACATGTGCAATGAGTACAACTTTCACTCATGGATCTGTCTGTGAGTGCAAACTTCATCCTGTTTGACATTATTGTTCTTTCTACTTCAACGCAGACGCGGAAAACACACTGGACAACGAATCTGTATCAAAGTAAGTCGATTTTAATGTTCCTTTTCATTCCGTTTTATTCCATTCTGCTTAAGTAACGAGACTGCAGAGAGTTCGTCGCACTCACGATGTGCACACCAGAAGTTTATGAGATGTTTTATTAACATTTATTCACATGACACCCCCTGAAATTAGACTGCTGACCCCTCCACCTCCCCACCCCCTGGTTTATCTCACTTTCTTGGTATCAAAATTTAGGAAAATATGTCTACCTTTCATTGCTGCTTGTTTCCAGGTGAGCGATTGCCCACAAACATGTTCAATCTCATCAGATTCTCACCGACCCCCACCCCCTCTCGGCATTGTGAAGATCATATTGGACTTGAGGACCTCATCCTGTGTTCTGTATCCCTCACAGTTTTGTATGTGTAGGCAAGGCAAAGGTAAATCTGATGCTGAATTATCTCGGATTAGCATTTAGACAAACAAAAACAAACAGGATTTTGTAATATTGGTTTTCATAGCCCAAGGAGGTTAAATACACACGTAAGTTATTGACGCCTTTGTTTTTTTTTGCTTTGAACTTAATTTAAATGTGAATGTAAACATTTAAAAACTCCAACTTCAATTTTTCTTCCCGAGTGAGAGTAGCTGCATTAATAAGAAAGAAGTCCTTGTTTGTAAATTTTTCATTCACTTTTTCAGCCCTCGTGGACTTAGTACCGACGGACCTCGCCGTATGCAGATTCGACATTCGCGGCCCTTGTGCTTCGCGTATTCGCGGTTTTTATCCCACGTATTCGCAGTTGGTTCATGTTGTTGATGTGTAGCCCCGGACAGTTCTCTCAAACAGGCCCGCGGCACGAAAACAGCCGATCGATCTCCTCGGAGCAAGCCAGAGATCTCCCACATCCAGGATGGTGTACCCCCACCTTCATGAAGTCAGGGCCACTACAGAGTTAGAGAGAGAAGAGAGAATGGGTCGGTCCATGGGGACCGATCAGCACTCTGACCATGACCGCTCTGCCATAACAAATCCGGGCAGCAAGGAAAAATGGGGAGGATTTAACCCCCGACTGACATTGCTCTGGCTCATGTTGCTGAGGATGATAGGTTGCCTAGCAACATGAGTTCACAATGTAATTGTACATTGTCGACCAATGTCTTTGTACATCTTTGTACACTTCCACATGAAAGTAGGATGATGTCGAAACTGTATTTGATGTCTTGGTCTTGCCATGTGATTTCTGTTTGAGCTCCTCCATGATCTTCGGATCAACGTAATAAGAATAAGCCTTTGAACACTCTCTTTGCTCTTGTTTGCAGGAATAATCAAGTTCACCAATTGGGCCCCCACTCCAGGTAGGAGTTTGAACGTGATGGTAGCGTGTAACATCCTAACTGCAGTGCTTGTGTGCATCAGTGTTGTCATCCAGGTATGCTTTTGATGTCTTACCTGGTGAAAAATATTCACAATCCATGAAAAAAATGTTTCTTTTAGTTGAGCCGGTGTCCTCGCTTGTTGAGGGACATCGGACACAGATCACCTCGAACGCACTCCACCACTCTAATTGGGAGTGTGGGTGTTTAAAAAAAAAAAAAATTTGCACAAGGTGGAAGTTAGAACATATAATGGATCAGGATGCAACAGAACAAAAGGAACAGGAGAGAGAGAGAGAGAGAGAGAGAGAGAGAGAGAGAGAGAGAGAGAGAGAGAGAGAGAGAGAGAGAGAGAGAGAGAGAGAGAGAGAGAGAGAGAGAGAGAGAGAGAGAACGAACACTGACAGCAGGGTGTGGGACAAAATAAAGGAAGACTTTGTACAAACAATGGGTTTGGGTTGGAACGAGGGGTAGGAGAGGATGCAAGGGTTGGACAAGATGGAGAGAGAAGGAAACTCAGGAGTGAAAACTGGAAATTTGGAAAGAGGAGGGATTGGGGTGGGGTGGAGGGCATGGGTGCGGGGGTGTTAACGAGGGTAGAAAAGATCATGGTTTTCGATGGGGTATGACTTGAAATGGTGGTAAACAGCTGTCTTGAAGACCTGGAGGGAAGAATGAGATTGAAGAAAATGTGGAAGTTGATCCAACAGACGAGAAAAACAAACAAGAGCGAGAATTGCTTTCGATGCACGTCCCCAAACGATGTGATATTTTCTCAGCACAAGAAGGTCATAACTCGGTGAAAAATGGATGAAACGCCCTGAAACTCGATCTAGTTCTGTAACTTATCATGATAAAGCCATGTCCCAAGTTTATATTCAATATGTTACAGGGTATGGGGAAAATGTCTGAAAAACCACAGGTGGGACGGACGGACGGACAGATGGAGAGAAAACCTGTAGTCCCCTCCGTGAATCCGGAAAGGTACTAATAAGTGGAGGAGAGCAATGGTTCTGGATTTTGGTCGTTTCACCAGAAGCGTTGTATGTGGATAAGACTTCAGGTGTGCCAAGGAAGGACTGTGTACGACGGAGGATGCCCAGACGGAGGCTGGCTTTGAAGGCCAATTTTGAAATGTGGTTTGCCTAAGAAAGATCATGACTGATGGTGAGACCCAGGAGTCTGAATGACTGAACTTCTGTCCGAGCCGTCCTGAATGAAAACTTTCCAGGTTGCTGGATTGGCCGAGATGGACCAACCGCCCGGCCCCCACGATTGCCAGACGCAACCAGCCTTGATTTTTTTTTTCTGTGGGAGTTTGTCAAAGATGTCTACAGTACCAAGGTAGCAAACCTGCAGCATCTTCGTTCTCGGATCACAGCTGCATGTGCACTGATGGACGCAAACATGCTGAGCCGAACAAGGCAAGAACTCGTGTACCGCCTTGATGTCGTGCGCGTGACAAACGGAGCTCACATTTGAAGTGTATTGATGGTGCGCACAAAACTTGATGAGTTTCTGTGTCATACAAACCAAAGTATGTTGTGTATATCATTTGTGGTTCCAAATACACGAACAAAGTTGTCCGGATCTTTTGGGACAACACTGTACAGAAATGGACAACACTGTACAAGGACAACAACACTGTACAAGGACAACACTGTACAAGGCCTTTAAGACAACACTGTACATTCGCTGACTGGGCATCCTCCGTCATGCGAAGTCCTTCTTCGGCCCACCTGGGCTCCTGACCACATGTAAAGCTTTCATCCACAGCCTGGTGGAGTACTGCTCTCCCCTCTGGGCTGGTGCTCCTGCCTCTCACCTTTCTCGGCTTCACGCTGTGGAAACCAAGACATTTAAGATCATCAGTGTCTCCCGTGATGAGGCTGAGTCTTTTGGTCTCTCACCGCAGGCAGGTCGGCGGTCTGTCTGTCTTCTACCGTCTCTTATATGAGCCTCGACAGTGCATACAAAAAATAATTAAAGTGGTGGGGATGGGGGGTTCTTGCCAGCCGGCAGCCTCTTACCCTGGGGATTTCCTCCCTGGAGTGAACACCCAAACCCACAACTACATGCATTAAGTTAATGGAATGAAGTGTGTTAAATATATAAATAATGGAGTGTGAAGTTACAAACATGACGAGTCAAGTTGATTCTTCCTTATACCCTTTGTTCAGAACTTGCATGGGTTTGAACAGGAACTCTCAAACCTCTCTCCCTCCTCAAAATCCTGGTGGCGTTTAATCAAATCTGTTTCTGGTGTATGTTCCCCCTCCATCCCCTCCCTTACCTCAAATGGCCGCACTGCTGATTCCACACGTGATAAAGCTGAATGTCTAAACTCGGTGTTTGCAGCTAAATCTTGTGTCCCAAACCCATCACTATCTCTACCCACTTTACCCAGTCGCACCCAACTGTCCCTGGACTCTGTATCCTTTTCTCCTGACAAGGTGGAGAGCTTGCTTTCAAACCTCGAGTCAGATTCTGCAACCGGTCCAGACGGCATCAGCCCACGTGTCCTCAAAGCCTGCTCTTCTGCTCTTGCTCACCCTCTCTCTGTTCTATTCACCCTCTCATTTTCCCAAGGTCATCTGCCATCTGCTTGGAAATCTGCTAACATCACTGCCCTGCATAAAAAAGGTGCAAAAACAGATCCCTGTAACTATAGACCAATCAGCCTTCTCCCAATCATCAGCAAGGTTATGGAATCCATCATCGCTTCAGACATGAAATCCTTCCTCTTCTCCAATGGCTTGATTTCCAATCATCAATTTGGTTTCAGACCAGGTCACTCTACCCTAGATATGCTGCTACTGCTCTCCCATCAATGGATGGAGGTCCTCAATGCCAGACAGGAAATCCGAGCCGTATCCCTGGACATATCACGTGCTTTTGACACAGTCTGGCACCCTGCCCTACTCACCAAACTCTCTTCCCATGGTATTCAAGGCCATCTCCACTCATGGCTCGCAGACTTCCTCTCCTGTCGCAGTCAACGTGTGGCCCTAAATGGAGTTCTTTCATCCCCTCTTCCTGTGCAGGCTGGAGTTCCTCAAGGTAGCGTTCTGGGCCCTGTTCTTTTTCTGGTTTTCATCAATGATCTCTCGGACTCTCTGGAAAATCCTCTATTTCTCTTTGCCGATGACTCCACCCTCTGCCGTACCATCTGTCATCCCTCAGACCGGCAAGCAGCAGCTTCTTCGCTCACTGCAGATCTGGATAAAATCACAAACTGGTCCAACACGTGGAACATGTCTTTCAATCCAGACAAATCTCACACTCTCACTATGTCTCTTCGAAAGGACCGTTTACAAAACCCCCCCCATCCACTTTCTCAACAATCCTCTGGAAGAAGTCTTTTCTTTCAAGCTTCTGGGTCTCACTATCTGCCATGACCTTTCCTGGGAAAGTCACATTTCCAACCTTGCACTCAAAAGCCAGTCGCCGACTGAGAATCCTCCGTCGTGCAAAGTCCTTCCTTGGCCCTCTTGAGCTCCTGACCACTTACAAAGCTTTTGTCCGTAGCCTGATGGAGTACTGCTCTCCCCTCTGAGCTGGTGCTCCTGCCTCCCACCTTTCTCGACTTCACGCTGTCGAAACCAGGGCTTTTAAGATCATTGGCATCTCCCGCAATGAAGCTGAGTCTTTGGGCCTCTCACTCAATCACCGCAGGTTGGTCGGTGGTCTTTCTGTCTTCTACCGACTCCTCTCAACCTTGCCCCCCCTGCTCTCTCTGTGATTTTGTCCCAACCACATTTCCACAGGGCGCTCAAGGTCCATCAACAACCCCCTTCTGGTAAAACTACCAAAATCACGAATCACTGCTCATCTTCACTCTTTCATTCCTCTTTTTCCCGCCTTTGGAATAAACTTCCTCACTCTATTCTTTCCCATTCTTCCCTCCAGGCTTTCAAAACAGCTGTTCACCACCACCTCTTATCTTCCCCCATCCAAATCCTCGATCTTTTCTACCCCCGATAATCCACCCAAGCCCACTTCCTTCAATTCTCCTGCTTTCCTTCCTGAAAGTCCCTTTAATGTCCATCTTCCCCTCGCCATGTTCCCCGTCCCATCCCCATCCCTCTCCCTTCCACAGTTCACCTGTGTCTGTTCCCCAATGTTTTGTCCCTTCCACTCCCGCCCCTCTTGTCTCATGCCTCCTTGCTGTGAGTTGTGTGTTAGCTCTCATACGAGCCTCGACCAAGGTATACAAAAAAAAAAAAAAAAAAAAAAAAAAAAAAAAGTCACGTGACACAATATCCACCTGTAAGGTGTGTTGTTTTCTGCTCTTTGTGTTACAGATCTCACGTTACTTCCGGAATGAGAAATCTTATCGGATGGCAATAAACAACCACTGTAAGTTAAATTTCCTGTAAATGACATCGGGCACATTGCACCGAAGTAAATTTAAATGAATGATTTTGTGTCTCCGTCTGAAAATACTTTTGTTAACTCATTCACAGATTGCTCTCGCTGCAAAAAGCGAAGAAGAAAAGCACCGGAAGCTGGGACAATCGGAGCTCGGAAGTGAATGGTTTGGTGTCGATGGAGAAGCAGCATCACGCATGGCGATCACAAGCCAGCTCCGCAGAATCAGGAGGCCGTGCTGCGGAGGAGTGATGTTTCACCCCAGTAATCCAGGGTGGTTCCACATCACGCATGGCGATCACAAGCCAGCTCTGCAGAATCAGGAGGCCGTGCTGCGGAGGAGTGATGTTTCACCCCAGTAATCCAGGGTGGTTCCACATCACGCATGGCGATCACAAGCCAGCTCTGCAGAATCAGGAGGCCGTGCTGCGGAGGAGTGATGTTTCACCCCAGTAATCCAGGGTGGTTCCACATCACGCATGGCGATCACAAGCCAGCTCCACAGAATCAGGAGGCCGTGCTGCGGAGGAGTGATGTTTCACCTCCCAGTGATCCAGGGTGGTTCCACATCACACATGGCGATCACAAGGCAGCTCCACAGAATCAGGAGGCCGTGCTGCGTAGGAGTGATGTTTCACCCCCCCCCCCCCAGTGATCCATGGTGGCGCTTCGAGAAATATCTGCTCCATGTGACTCCATCTCACCCTTCCCAAATTTCTGAAAACCTGCCCAACATTCCCAGATGGTTCCAATAACTTAATCCACGAGGCTTTACTTTCCTTTCTGGTCCTCTTTCTTTTCTCTTTTCCGGAAATTTCTCCTTCATCATGGCAGCGTTTTCAAAATTATCTCCCCCTCCCCCCCTCCCTTCTACCCAGCTTTACTCTTCTGAGTCAGTTTCTTGTGTTCCTCTCTCTAGATCCTCTAAATATTTTGGGTTCAGTGTTTTAGATGTTTCTGTTCTCTTCAACATGAGATTGTTTTTGTCATTGTGTTGTAGTTTAGTCGGCCGTCCTCACACTCTTGATCAGGAGGTCACGGCTCAAGCCGATGAAGCCTTTGTCGCTCCTGTGTGAAGCGGGGCCATCGCCGTGAAATATAAAACACACAGGAAATGGCGCTCTGTGCTGAGGCGTGGCGGTGATGGTCACGGTTAACCCTCGGCCAGACAAAGATTCCCGGAGGGTTAAACGGCACGGTGAGGTCTTCACGGCAATTGCATCCTTCACCCGAGTATGGTGTGGGTCACCTGATGGGGATGGTCATCCTATAGGTTGGGGTCTAACCTTGGTGACCGTCTTTTTGAAGGTCACCTAGGGATGCTGACAAGCTCCCGCATTATTAAAATGGTCACCCTGGAAAGATCCCAGGGGTCGGTGTGGCTCACGCATGAGGGATATGGTGAATTCTAGTGTTTACAGACAGCTAGCTTTACTGTCCTGGCGAAGTACAGTATGTACTTCAAGTTAAAGGGATTTGTAAGTCATCCATTTTGAAAGTTTATAAGTTCTCTCTTGTTCCTCCGAGGTTTTCGCATTTAATTTAACTCGGTGTAGTTTATTTTGCCATAATTGTGGTGCGAGAGTGGACGTTAAAGTGTGACGTCATCATCCCGTTGCACAATGCGGTCATCGAGTGGGTGTTGTTGGATGTTTTAAAATAAAACATGAAACTTTGAGGCTCTCGAGGATGTTCGGTGGAATCGACGTTTTGTCTCCAACACAGATTGTCATGAGAAAGCGGGATGCCCCGGCCATAAAGAGAACACCACGTGGCCCTTCACGTGTTGCAGATGTCACATAAGCTTTGAGCACGTGGGATGGCTTTGTTGTCCCTCTTATTATTTACAAATGAAAATATGACAAGTTATGAATCGAAAATGTGTGTAAATTATGTTGTAAAATGTATTTACATCATTGTTTCACGGAGTCCGCTCAAATAGCTTGATGAGGCTAATTGTCTCACGTCCTTCATGTTCATCGTGAAAAATACGAGGGGTGTTGAGAGGAGGGGTGTGGACATGAGGAGCTCGGACGGCGGGTTAAAGGTGCCCGGCGAGCAGAACCACGGCGAACCTTTACACGTATGACCGCCTATCCATGAAGAACAAAAAGTTTACACGTATGGCATCAAATGTCACATGGTTTGGCAGCCATATTAGATTTACCCTAAAACCTATAAAAGATCTCCACAACAGTTGGACAGGTCGAGGGGAAACGTCACACAAATGTTCCCCAAGCCATGGGTGTCCAAGTTCGTTCAGGAATAGAGAGTTCACATGGTTTGGCAGCCATATTGGATTGAAGAAAATATTAAATAATGTTTTCTCTGGAACCGCTTAATCAATCGACGTGAAACTTCACAATTATGATCTCGTAGTTATGGGGGTGACATGTTTTAAATTTCAACTTTATCAGATGCATGGTCTGGCAGCCAGAATTATTTAATTTTTTTGATCTGGGTTCTTTTTGATTTATTTTTTAATCAGGTTCACTTGGCTGTACCAGGATGGGTTTGAGGGAAGAGGAGTAACAGGGCTCACTTGGCTGTACCTGGATGGGTTTGAGGGCGGAGGAGTAACAGGGTTCACTTGGCTGTACCTGGATGGGTTTGAGGGTAGAGGAGTAACAGGGCTCACTTGGCCGTACCTGGATTGGTTTTAGGGTAGAGGAGTAACAGGGTTCACTTGGCTGTACCTGGATTGGTTTTAGGGTAGAGGAGTAACAGGGTTCACTTGGCTGTACCTGGATGGGTTTGAGGGTAGAGGAGTAACAGGGCTCACTTGGCCGTACCTGGATTGGTTTTAGGGTAGAGTGACAGGGTTCACTTGGCTGTACCTGGATGGGTTTGAGGGCAGATGAGTAACATGTAATGGGCCCGATATGTTCTCGTGGATCAGGCATTGCATGGCGGAGGTACGTGCTCCACCGAGTGCCCTTCTCGTTGCTTGTTTGAGTTCCTCCTGATTGCTCCAATGCAGGACTGTTCCGATTTGGTCTTCCATTTAATTTGTTTTAATCCTAGCCTGAATTCAATTGAAGAGTAATAATAAAAGTCATGGGTCTGGGTCAGGTGTCCAATCAAAGTCTTGGCAGTCATTACTGCCAACAATAAAAACGTGGCAGTTCCAATTATGTCTATTATTAATTACATAACACACCAGTAGACAAACACCACACAAAACAAGTCCTGGTGAGGATCTGCACACTCTGATTTTCCCCTTTTTCTTGATATTCCTTATTGTGGGATGAACAACGTCAAGCAAGGAGTGAGGCAAGGTTTAACGATGAAAACTTTTTTATTGTTTCTGTCCCAACAACTTGGACTCGGTCGAACTAAGTTAACAAACGAAGTGATTAACTCATCGTTACCGAAGGAGGATATTGTGGTGAAAATGGTCGACAAAGCACAAGAGAGACTTCCCACGTGACAAGAATGAAAGGAAATGGGAAATGCAAAATTCTGGGAAATCATAACAAGTTGTAAATTGAAATCACAGGTTCCTCCACATACAGACTACCTGGTGAACCGAAACATGTTGGTGGTGTATGAACACGAGAAGGCTGATCTCTCGTTTCTCGGGAATGGTTACCCCTCTTCATCGAACTTACATGACTATCCTCTGCCAAACCCACATTGCTGGAGTGGTTGTAGAGCTGGCACAGCGAAGTCTGTCGGTGGTGGTTGTAGAGCTGGCACAGCGAAGTCCGTCGGTGGTGGGCCATTTTGGGAACCCCGTGACATTTGTTGTGGATGCTTGCTCGAAGGATCGATCCCTGTCCCTGAGGGATGTAGTCGACTCATCCGCTCGTCACTTTGATTCTAATGCCCAGGTTGGGGTTGTTGTGATCTACCGGTGATGCTTGTGCAACTCGGGATGCCCCTGGATGATGGTCTGACATATGGAGGATCCCAGAGGACGGGTCGTAGAAAATCATGCAGATAATTTCGATCGGTGCCATCCAAGGACTATAAAAAAGGGTACACACGTGTCACGATGCACAGAGGTGTGAGTAGTGCTTGTTGACCAGCAGAATTATTACCAAACAACCATTTATACATCAGAATACAGTATTTGAGATGTTACGTGCTACCGTGTACCGCAAATACCTGCAAGCTCCCCGGGTTTGCACAACCCCATCGACTTGAGAACCAAGTTCTTAGTCCCCAAACCAAGGATTGAGGTTGTGCACCCGAGGTGTTGTGTGACTGTGCACCACGGTCGGACGGATTAATCACCTGCAACGAAGGTTGTGAAGCTGGCACAGCGAAGTCCGTCGGTGGTGGGCCATTTTGGGAACCCCGTGACATTTGTTGTGGATGCTTGCTCGAAGGATCGATCCCTGTCCCTGAGGGATGTTGTCCACTCATCCGCTCGTCACTTTGATTCCACTGCCCAGGTTGGGGTTGTTGTGGTCTACCGGCGATGCTTGTGCAACTTGGGATGCCCCTGGATGATGGTCTGACATATGGAGGATCCCAGGGGACGGGTCGTAGAAAACCATGCAGATAATTTCGATCGGTGCCACCCACGGACTATAAAAAAGGGTACACACGTGTCACGATGCACAGAGGTGTGAGTGGTGCTTCTTGACCAGCAGAATTATGACTAAACAACCATTTTTACATCAGAATACAGTATTTGAGATGTTACGTGCTCCCGTGTACCGCAAATACCTGCGAGCTCCCCGAGTTTGCACAACCCCATCGACATGAGAACCAAGTTCTTAGTCCCCAAACCAAGGATTGAGGTTGTGCATCCGAGGTGTTGCGTGACTGTGCACCACGGTCGGACGGATTCATCACCTGCAACGAAGGACCCCCGCCACCACCGATACGCCAGGCCAGAAGAAGCCTGGGTCACTGGAGCTCCACACAGGGATTCCTATAATTCCTGCAGCACTGACACACACTGTCAGTTACAACTGACATTCCCAATTGAATGAAGCGTTAGCTCCGGTTTTTGTGCAAAGCCAATCCGGACGGTCCTTTCATTCCCCCGCAGGATCGTTATCGGGACAAGAACAAGACATTCACGATCTTTCAGGGCCTCCTCACCTCGTGAGCTCATCAAGCAACAACCGCTTGATGGTTTGGACGATGATTTGCATTGAAGGTATTTATTTATTTAACTTGTGTACACACGATCAAACCAGGAAAGTAACAATGGGGTTCGAAAAGATTGCGGCTTGGGATTGGGGGAGGGGGATTACCATGAGATGGTGGTGCACTGGCTGCTTGAAGCCCTGAAGGAATGGAACGGTCTCAGGAAGGTAGTTCCACAAACTAAACGGGAGAGAAGAGGAAACAAGGAGTTGAGGTGTGCGGTAAGCCTGGAATTTGGGATAAACAGGAGGGGACGGTGGAACAACCCGTGTGTCTGGGAGAAGCTGGACACTGTCCTCCGAGCTGTGCAGTGAGTGTGTCATCACAAGCTCATCTTGTTTTATTTTGTCTTTGGCACAGGAGGAGGCCTTTCGGCCCATCGTGCCTGCACTGCACCAATCCCAGTATCGTCACCCATCCCGATACAAGCTACCGTTACCATTCATACAAGCCAATATATCCAGGTACCCATCGAAATCCCGTTTAAACTTAAACCTAATGAAAGTCACGTGACCGGTCTTTGCGAACGAGCTTTGCAATCCCCGTTACCAGTCAGGAGCGGAACCTTGCCGCCAAATTTCAGCCGGATCCCTTGTCCCCAAATGTCCACTTTTGTAAGTTGCCTGTTTATTTGCTGCACCACATCTCTCTCCCCTATCTCTGCACAACACACCCCAATAAATCCTGATCGTACCACATACCTTTCCTCGCCCATTGAAATAAATTATCAGGAATGTTCCCAGCTCATCTTTGTGGTTTCTTCCATTGATCCAGCATGGTCCGAATCCAAGCTTAGCCGGGACTTTATTCCCAACGACGTGTTCCTTTTAGCGGGTACGTCCTTGGCAGTTCGCTCAGCTGCATCCGATCCGCAAAAGTGATCTGGTCCGGCAGAGTGATCCGGTTTGGATAAGGCGTACCGAGGGCGTGTTCCCTGGTAATTAAACCACGTGATTAATTAGGTAACCCGATTAACACATAGACGGGAGGACCCGAAGTCACGCGGTTGAGTTATTGGCGTCCATGGTCGGTTAAGTGACCCACCACGTCACGGAATT
The DNA here is from genome assembly GCF_056783735.1 of Eptatretus burgeri. Lineage (NCBI taxonomy): Eukaryota > Metazoa > Chordata > Myxini > Myxiniformes > Myxinidae > Eptatretus > Eptatretus burgeri. Next base: position 1,945,404 of record NC_140982.1, on the reverse strand, counting down.
ATCGTGTGTGACGGCCAACAATTCCGGGGAGTCTGGTGGGAGCCGAGATAGCTTCCCCCCCCCCCCCTAGTGGTCTTTTCACCCGAACCCCGGCCCGCAACAATATAAAAGGAGTTCGGTCTCGACGTGCCTGTGTGTGTGTGTGTGTGTGTGTGTGTGTGTGTGTGTGTGTGTGTGTGTGTGTGTGTGTGTGCGCGTGTCCGTCCGTCAACAAGTGTCCCAAAGGGTATTCCACTAATCAAGCAATAATGGTGCCCCACAGTGTGCAGCATGCATGTACACATGTAGCATCGCAAAACATACATATACATACAAGAAGCATCTAACATGCTGCACATAAACAGGATGATAAAAAATACCAACATAATTAAAACAGCAACGAGCAATGCCGGGTGTCCCTTCTCGTTTCTTCTTGTCACGACAGGATATATAGATTACAGTAGATCTACGTACATCATAGTATATTTGTGCACATACACCAACACAACAGGCACGTACACTCACACACCACACACCTCCGGGAACAGGTGAGGGTCAATAAATTACAAGTCCCTCCCCATGGCTTCACAAAACCTCGAAGGTCAACGACTCGACCCTCTCTGACGTCATAGCAAAGATCGTAAAGCGGAGCAAGATCTCCCACTCGTGCGCAACCGTGTTCGATTCGGTGAAGTACGCAACGGAGCAGTACGGCGGCCATTTTAGTGAGCAAGCTGCTTTCTCGGTTGTAGTTCGACCGCTGTATCGATCGCGGAGTAGGAGGCAGGAGAGGGGCAGGAAAGAGAGTAAGGCGATGATACATTATCCATGTACAAGACAGTTTCTTTGTATCACAAGTGAAATTACACAAAATAAGAAGAGATGAGATAAAAGAAAGGGAGAGAAAGAAAGAAATTAGGACGGAGAAATAGAGAAGAGAAGCTAACAGATAAAAAAGAGAAGGCAAATTGAGAGAGGAAAGGATAAAAATCAAATCCCAGACACATGCAGAAAGTATATTATTCTTACCTGGAGATGTATATATATATATATATATATATATATATATATATATATATATATATATATATATATATATATAATTATATATCGGGCGTAGTGGCGTGCGCTTGTAATTCGGCTACTCGGTGGCTTGGACTGGAGGATCGCTTGAGGACGGGTGCTCTGCGCTAGGCCGCGCTATGAGAGGGTGTAGGGCAGCCCGGAATCATGGCGAAACCCAATCCTTATCCCTGTGTCGTAAGAAGCGACCAGGGTTGCGTCAGGAAGGGCATGCGGCGTAAAACCTATGCCAAATCATTATGCGGATCATAACGGATGATCTGCTGTGGCGACCACGAATGAGAGCAGCCGAAAGATGAACAACATATATATATATATATATATATATATATATATATATATATATATATATATATATATATATATATATATATATATATATATATAGCATCATCATCAACAAAAGAAGTCATGCAACATAATCTGTATGATAAATATCACCTTCCAAGAAAGTATCCTTAGAAGTAACTATTTAGGCATGGGGAGAAATCCGGGGAGGGGAGGCAAGGGTCACCACCCCCCCCCTCCAACACACACACACATTTTAATGGGTATTGAATGTTCTCCCAAATGCCCCATCAATAGTTGGTGAAGACCTTTTTTTCTTGTTTCTCACCTCTGAGTGCCTCCCCCCCCCAATCAATTTTTATTTTTGCTTCCACATCTTTATGCCTCCTTTTTATGCGATTTACGCCAATGCATTTCGCCGTGGCAAAAATAGTTAAATGTATCTGTATTATTTATTGTAAAGCGCCTGATTCTAAGTGCTATTGAGATGTAATTTAAGTGTTATTTGTAGTTTTAAATGGTACATTTACATGTACGGTATGTCAAGTTTATGAACATAAATATAATGGTGTAAGAGTATTGCACGTGGCAGCCAACCGAGGTGGAAACTGGGTCATAGCTTTCTGCCATTGACTAGCAAATTGAACAATAGTTTTGTTCTATTTTGCTTCAAAGTATGACCTTCTTTTCAGCAGACCCAGTGCCATACACCATACACCATTACACACACACACACACACACACACACACACACACACACACACACACACACACACACACACACACACACACACAATACACAATAACCTGTTGTACAATATCAAAATGATTGGTGTTCACGTAAATATGGAAGAATTTCTATTTAAACTTCATAACTTTACAATATATTTCCAAATGCCTTTGTATTCCAAGTTCAGTATTCCTTTATTTTCCTTTCCAAGTCTGCATTTTCCAGTATCTTCATTCATGTAGATGGATTTACTTTACTGGAAAAAAAAAAAAAAAAAGTTCCGTGTCCTTGGTAAATGTACTTTTAAACGCTTTACCTGCAATGATTGTTCACACATTTTACAGGTGGAAATGAAACTTACAGTTACCCACGCTGAACATTGCATCATCTCCCGACAATTGATGAAAAGATAAATGATTTTCAATGATTTTCACGACATCAAGTCGGTGTTCGATCAAAATATGAGATGCACAGGTGTCCAGGTATTTAAACATCCAATATGCACAGGTGTCCAGGTATTTAAACATTCCGGTGTTCGTTTTCCTTTCCCTGTTCTTAGGGAATCTGAAGAAAGACAAATCAGGTCGTTTGGATCGACGGTTTGAGCAGTTTATTGCTGAGCATGATTCTGAGCATGAGGAACGAGACGCCATTGCTTTGTTACCTTGTGGAACATGTGTGTTGTGAACAGATTCCGGGTTGTTGGTTCGCGCAAGCTCGCTCTGCCTGTACTGTTAAAATGGCCGCCGAGGGAGTCCGTTGGATACTTCACTGTTTCGCACGAGTGGGCCGTCTTGCTCCGCTTCACGATCTTTGGTCAAACTTCCCAACAACGTTTGGTCTTCCACTCTTTCCCAAATACCATCTCTCATCCTGACAGGAACCTCACCTCAACTCCTCAAGCGGGACTCCGACACCACGTGTTCGTTGGATTCTTCTTCTTCTTATTCTTCTTCTTCTTCTTCTTCTTCTTCTTCTTCTGTTTCCCACGGTGAATGTAACGAGAAAATTCCACCTTCCTCTCACATTCAACGAAACATTTCCTTCCTTTATTTTAAATAGTTTTAATTTTTAATCTCGGCAACAGGTATTTCCACGAATCGGTCACTAAATAAAAGGTGTTTAAAATAAATCCGCAATCACGAGTCGGCGAAGACGCCGTTGCTAACTACACCGCTTAGGCGTCCATACGGTGTTCAGGGAATTATTAAAAGACGTTTCACGTGACAATCTCAAGTTGATCACGTGATCGTTTTTTTGAGTTCCTCATGTCGGTTCGACCACCTGAGAGGTTCCGACTGTGCTCGAACCGTCGTTATGACCCTTTTCATTGGTTTCTTCGGGAGCACGGCGGTCTAAACGAGGTGTAAAAGTCTCGATCTCCGCACCGCACCGTACGTACGTACGTACGTACGTCACGTGTAGAAATTAGATTTATCGACTTTCACTCACTTGATCAAGGTTGATGACTTCGTGCAGTCTGAGCGGCGTCACATCAGCTGTGAAGCTTGAAGTTCAAGAAGAAGCAACAAATGGCGAGTCACCGGCGGGTCAATTCGGCGTCGTGTCCACCAGATGATGTGATCCGCTCGACGACTCGGGGGTCATCAATGGCCAGTGCCCGTGGGAATAAGCTGCTCACCTTTCGGTGAGCTCACCCTCAAGCTCACCATTTGGTGAGCAGCTCATTCCTGTGGGACGATGATGGTCGTCCCACAGTTGAAAGGAGTGGGTTGACGATCGAGCCGCGATGAGGCGTGTGGGACGAAGCTGCCAGGCAGGACAAGCCTCGTCACACGTCCGTCCCTCGAGGGGGAGGTCCAACAGCCCGATAGTAGTGTGGGCTAAAATGATTGGTTAAGAAACCAGATTTTGAAAACCTGCACTACTACCGGTAGTCAACGACGTAGAGCATGCATACAGCGCTCTGTAGGCTTCCACTGACCAATTTATAAACACGAGTACATGCCCGAACGTGCAAAAACAAATTAAAAAAAGAAGAAGAATTGTCACGTCAAATGTGACGTCATAGCACCGTGTCCTGTCATTGGTTTGGTAAATAAATGGCCATAACTTGGGAACCACTTGTCCGATTAATATCAAACCTTGAAAAGGCACATCCACAGGTTCCCAGCAATATACGTGGCAAGTTTCATTTAGATCAGACCAGTGGTTGTCGATAAACGGCGGTCGCAGACAGACAGACAGACAGACAGACACACACTGACACACAGAGATTGCTGCAATTATCGATAGATGATGCGATAATAATAATAATAATAATACATTGAACATCTTAATTCTTATAATACAAAATGTGTTCAAGCAAGATACTCGTAACACGGATGGAAATATAAATCGAAACGCAGCAAACGACCATAGGTTGGCAAACATTGCTCAGGCTTGATTGGCCGAATGGCCTCGTGCATTGAAAATGCTCAAGACCTACAACGGCATGACCTTCGAACCGGAAACCGATGACCATGCCGCCGAGGATCCAAAAGACCTTGACACGCTCATCAGGAAATTTGACGATCACTTTATCGGTGAGGTCAATGAAACTTTTGAAAGATACCATTTTAACGGAAGAGACCAGAGACCTGATGAGAACATCTATGATGATGTGACTGCCCTGAGAACCTTGGCAAAGACGTGCAACTTTGGCGAGCGACATGACAGTCTCGTTGGAGATAGAATCGTGATCGGCATGATTGACCAGAGCACCGGAAAGCGACTTTTGGAGCGAGACCTCTCACTGAAAAAGTGCATGTCCATTTGCAAGAGTATGGAGGCATCTCGCAGCCGTCTCAAAGAGTTCGGAGCCACAGGTGCCGAGGCACAAACCGTGCACCGGGTCCAGCAGCGAGACAAAGGAAAAGGCGACACACCAAAGCGTTCGCCCACAAGATTTACCAAACCCTCAGCACAAAGACAGCAGGACTGTGAATTTTGTGGCTACAAGCACATCAGAAGGAAGGACAAGTGCCCAGCATGGGGGAAAACGTGCAAAAAAATGCAATGGAGAAAAATCACTTTGCAAAAAAGTGTCGGAGGGCGAACATCCACATGATACAGGATGGAGGCAGCTCATCCAGTGACTGTGAGTGGATTGACTGCATAACAATGCGAGAAATTGTTGGCACTGTGACTGATGGCGCAGATGAGATATCTGCTGAAATGCTGATTGATGAAACACCAGTGAAGTTTCAGATAGATTGTGGTGCATCTGCAAACTTGCTACCAGCCAAGTACGCAAATGGATGCCAGCGTGACCCATGCAAGAAGACACTCGTTCTGTGGAATAAAAGTGAGGTGAAGCCCCTGGGCACCACAAGGCTGAAACTGCGCAATCCACAGAACAGATAGAAATACTTTGTGGAATTCATTGTAGTGAAAGAGAACTTGGCCCAACTCCTGGGTGCAAAAGCGGTGCAACACATGGGACGGATCACTGTTAACAATAGGGAATTCAAGAGAGTTGCAAGCGTGAGGGATAAGACTGACCCTACGGCCGAACTTCTCGAGGAGTACAAAGATGTCTTTGGCGATGGTCTGGGCAAACTACCAGGGAAGGCCCATCTTGAAACTGACCCGACAGTTCCGCCAGTCATCTCGCCACCGCGTCGGGTACCCATCGCACTGAAGGACAGATTGAAAGCAGAGCTGGACCGTCTGCAAGATCTTGGAGTGCTTACTCCTGTGGACCAGCCGACCGATTGGGTCAGCCAACTTGTCATCTGCACAAAGAAGTCGGGCGATATGAGACTATGCATTGACCCGAGACCGTTGAACCGAGCTCTCAAACGTGAACATCACCCTCTCCCAATCATAGAGGACATCTTGCCAGATTTACAAGGTGCCAAAGTATTTTCAAAGGTTGACTTGGCATCAGGCTACTGGCACGTTGAGCTTGATGAGGCATCAAGCCTGCTGACAACATTACAGACGCCACATGGAGGATACAAGTCAAATCGTCTCCCTTTTGGAATAAAGAACGCATCGGAAATCTTTGAGAAGCGCCTACAGCAAGCGCTGCTGGGTCTGGGAGGCACGATAGTAATAAGAGAGGACATTACAATCATTGGAAAAGGCGCCTCCATTGAAGAAGCAAAAGTCGACCATGACAGCAATTTGCGTGCTTTTCCGCAGCGTTGCCAGGAGAAAGGCATTAGCCTTAACCAGAAGAAATGCGAGTGGCGCAAAAGTGAGGTGCCACTGATGGGCCATGTCATCAGCACTGATGGCCTGAAGGCAGACCCTGACAAGATCGAGGCCGTCACCAAACTACAAGAACCGAAAGACGTCCATGAAGTCCAGCGCCTGGTTGGATTTGTCAACTACCTGGCAAAGTTCATGCCCAGGCTATCCGACGTCCTCGAGCCGATTCGTTTGCTGACTCGGCAAGACATAGAGTGGCACTCGGACAGGCCACTAGCTCGTGCATTTGCTGAGATCAAGCGACTTGCGACGACGACACCTGTCTTGGCCTGTTATGAGCCACAGAAAGAGCTTGTCGTGCAGTGCGATGCCAGTGAGAAAGGGCGAGGTGCAACGCTGCTCCAAGAAGGTTTGGGCGGCCATGACGCTCATGACAATGACAGTTAAATATCAATATCGTTACACTGTGGAGGGATCCGCTCTGAGGTAACTCGCCTCCGGATTGGTTGGGGCGCGTCGGGCGATCGGTGTCCTCCCCTCATTGGACGAGGGGAACATTCCATCTGGCTGGGCGGGGTCGGCTCTGAGGTGATCTCACCCCCGCCTACGTCCGTGGCCTCGAACACGTGCGTAATGGCGCTGAAGGAGTGGAGGGGATTTAATGCAGAAGACTAACGAGAAACTCGCAGCGCACACATTAAATTCCCATTAGACATAAGGGAGAGATTCTAACGATCCACATTTACTTAACGAAATAACTAAACTTTGGGTCAACTGTTTGTGGGAATGTGAATGGTTTCCAGATTCGTAACAATATGAACAAGATTCACTCTGAGGGAAACCACAACCGAATTGTTTTATTGCGCATGCGCACGCTCCACCCCCTGGTGACGTCAATCCCAGAACATTCCAGGAGACGAATGTGAAACGCTGTGCGGTGTATAAACACGATTGTGTTTGATTTATATTTCGTGAATGTTAAACGTGTGGGAAGGTGTTTATCTCTCTGTCTCGCTGTGCAGTCACTCGTCGTGAGAACAGAATTATAATAAATATGAGATGCAGACTCGGCACATTACACAACACTGTTTGAGGAAACCGGAAGTGATGTAATAACGACGGTGTTGTTGCCACCAGGTGAGGAGAGGCTTGATCTCCACTTAATATTATTGTTGTTCAGATTGGCTTCTGAGTTTTAATATTAATGACGTCATTATTCAGAATTTTAACGGTTTGGTAGTTTTTCCCGTAACACGATCAATTGATGAGTTTTCCTGTTTCGTCGGTCATGTGACCGTGCGGCGCGAATCTGCTGTTGAGAAACCGTGAATCTATCATGATCACGTGATTTGTTTTCCCGGAATACTTCAGGTTCTCCCTCGTGTTCCTCACAGTCTCCTGGAGTGAGGACGATGCGCGATGATCCGAGATCTCTCGGGCGAAGATCACAAAGCGAACACCCCGGGATCCACGAACGGCTTCGATGGAGGAAACACGGTCGATCCCGGAGTCCGTCCCTCACACAGCGGGTCCATGGTCGGTTCACCCGAGGATAAGGAGTCCGGACCCGGTACGTGACGTTCTCTCCGTAACGAGATCTTGTGGTTCCTGGATGTTTCCTTTTCACGGATTGTTTGTGTTTCAGATGGTGTTGTGAAGGTGAAGATCGAGTCCGAGTTCGTCGATGATTCGTTCCCTCCATACGAAGGTTTGAACCACAAACTCATTCCCTCCACCACCGAAGGTGAAGGATCACGAGATCTCAACGAGTTGTGGACGGATTCGGATGAACCTTGGTGGACACGTTGGTTGGGTTCGTGTAGTAAATCCCTGCCGTTGTTAATTGAATCACATTGTTGTCCTTTGTGAATGAATGTGATTGTTAAACTGTTAAACGTTCCTGACTCACTTGGTTTTGTCCTTGGTTTTTTTTTTCCAGATCTTGTTGTGAAAATGAAGATCAAATCTGAGTTTGTGGATGAATCGCCCTCTCAAGACAAAGGTATGAACCTCATCGACATTGCAGTTGTACCATTTATAAACAACGATTAATGTACATTGTACGGAGGTTGTTCTCCAGACAGACGTTCTACTTAACTTCATGACGTGTAGGTACTCGAACACCGAGATCGAACAGAAAAAAATCATGGTTGTGGATGGGGCATGATTTGAGATGGTGGGGAACAGCTGTCTTCAACAGCTGGAGGGAAGAAGGGATTTAAGAGAATGTGGAAGTTGGTTACACAGGCAGGAAAAAAGAGGAACAAATGAGTGGAGGTGAGCATCAATCCTGGATTTAGGCAGTTCCACCAGAAGGTCAGGCCGGATTAGATCTGTGACTTGCTGCAGGGACCATGGAAACCTGTAATAACCTGTTTCATGGTCGGGTTGTCAGTGACGAAAACGTCTCCCCCACCAGGTTTCCTGGTGATGAGGGTGTATGATATGGACACTCAGCAGAATTATAAACAAAACCTGTCAAAGGGCCAAAACCTGCCAAAGGGCCAAAACCTGTCAAAGGGCCAAAACCTGTCAAAGGAGACAAACACCGTCCAGAAGTTCCTTGTGAGCCAATGACCATCCATATCTAGTGCCCAACTGTCTGAAGACGTCCTCCTGCAGTTGGGTTACTTTTTTCGGAGATTTGTGGCAGGATTTGCACTCCAGCCACCGGAAAACCCTTTATTCCGCAAAACTCCCATTCTACTGCCCTTCGCAGGGCAACTCGCCAGATGACGGGATTGGGGCAAAGACTTTGGGACCCCCACTCCTTGATGATAGGAGGAAAAACACGGATGTGTGTGTGTGAGTTTGTGTGTGAGTGTGTGTTTGAGTGTGTGTGTGCGTGTGTGTGTGTGTGTGTGTGTGTGTGTTTGGTTATATCTCTCTTTTCTTGTCTTTTTTGCTCTCATTTTACTCACTCTTTCTCTCCATTGTTTATTTATTTCCTTTTTCTTTCTTTCTCTCTCTCGTCTCCTCTCTTGCCATCGCTCAATGTTTTTGATCCAATTGGAGTACAATGTTTTTTCTGTGTTAAATGTTTCATTCTAAAAGGGATTTATTGATCCTCTTTGTGAATTGCCATTACAGAGAAACAAATGAAAAAGGATTCTTGTTCCAAGTGTTCCCCGTTGGTCGACACTGAGGTCCCCTTCAATCATCACGTGACACGGACTCTTTGTCAGAACGTTGATATACGTAGTGGTGTGTCCAGCAACAACAAGAAAAACAGTTCTCTCAACATCCGAAAAGAGAAAGTCGAAGGAAGTGATAAACGACACAGGTGTTCTCTGTGTTTGAAAGAATTTAATCGTTCATCAAATTTAAATAAACATCAAAAAATACATTCAGGTGTGAAAACCCACAAATGTTCAATGTGCAGTAAGGCTTTTACTCAATCATCAGATTTACACAAACATCAAAAAATACATACAGGTGTGAAACCCCACAAGTGTTGTGCGTGTGTGAAGGCCTTTAACCAATTATCAAATTTACATCAACATCAAAAAATACATTCAGGTGTGAAGTCCTACAAGTGTTCTGTGTGTGTGAAGGCCTTCACTCAATCATCAGGTTTAAACAAACATCAAAAAATACATTCAGATGTGAAACCGTACAAGTGTTCCGTGTGTGTGAAGGCCTTCACTCAATCATCAGGTTTAAACAAACATCAAAAAATACATTCAGATGTGAAACCGTACAAGTGTTCCGTGTGTGTGAAGGCCTTTCGTCGATTATCACATTTAAATGAACATCAAAAAATACATTCAGGTGTGAAGTCCTACAAGTGTTCCGTGTGTGTGAAGTCCTTCTATCATTCATCAGATTTAAACAAACATCAAAAAATACATTCAGGTGCGAAGTCCTACAAGTGTTCCGTGTGTGTGAAGGCCTTCTATCAATCATCAAGTTTAAACAAACATCAAAAAATACATTCAGGTGTGAAGTCCTGAAAGTGCTCGACATGCAGTGACGTCTTTACACAGTTCTCAACTTTACAGAAACATCAAAGAATCCCGATGAAAGTTAAACCGTACAAGTGTTCTGAGTGAAACGAGGCACTGTAAGCAGACATTGAACTCGTGTACAAATTGAAAAGGACAACATTCCTGAAGGAGTTGTAACAGTGACTTTGGCCTAAATAATGACGACATGATGTTCAATGATCAAAATCTCACACGAAACCCAGAAAAGTGAAAAGATTATGCTAAAGGAAGAGAAATGGAACACTCGGACTCGACGCATGCACCAAATACACGTTGTTATGTAAAACAAGTTAATTTTGTTTTCATTCATCTTTGTTTTGTTTATTAAACTTTTTCAATTTATCGATGATTCTTGTGATTGATAAATGATTCTTGCATGGAAGCACGAGTAGTCCAAGTTTGAAGTGGTTCCTCTGCACCAAGCTGTGTTCCATTGGTGGGTATCTTTCTAATTCTGGACCAAGCAACCAACCAACACAGGTCATTGTTCTGTCCCAAAGTGTGTAAAACACCGCCCGGAGCCAAGTCGTTCGGAGAGAAACTCCTTCCCTTCCCCAGTGGAGACAAACACCGCCCGGAGGCAAGTCGTTCAGAGAGAAACTCCTTCCCTTCCCCGGTGGAGACAAACACCGCCCAGAGCCAAGTCATTCGGAGAGAAACTCCTTCCCTTCCCCGGTTTAGACAAACACCACCCGGAGCCAAGTCGTTCGGAGAGAAACTCCTTCCCTTCCCTGGTGGAGACAAACACCGCCCGGAGCCAAGTCGTTCGGAGAGAAACTCCTTCCCTTCCCCGGTGGAGACAAACACCGCCCGGAGCCAAGTCGTTCGGAGAGAAACTCCTTCCCTTCCCCGGTGGAGACAAACACCGCCCGGAGCCAAGTCGTTCGGAGAGAAACTCCTTCCCTTCCCCGGTGGAGACAAACACCGTCCGGAGGCAAGCCGATTTTCATCAGTAAACCAAAAAGAGGTAGATGTGATAAGATTGCACACCAAGATGTTCAGTGTCGTTAACATTGTCACATTGGTGTACCATGGTTCTTGTACACTCACTGACCCAATCACAGGAGCTGTTTTTTCTATGGGAGAGTCATCCTGTGCATCGGTGATGATATTGTTACGGATTTCAGAATCCAGTCTGATGAATGCATCCACACATCCAGGTCCTCAGACAGTTATTTCCTGAAATGCATGTTAAGATGAGCCCCATCCCCATGTTTAATGGGATTTTAAATGGAATGCGTTGAGAAGGGTGAAGAATTGATCCCCTCTCTTGTGGGAATTTTTTAAATATACAACAGACACGTTTACACACATTTCTTTCGAGAACTCTGAAGCCCGCCCTGATTTTTCCTCAGCAACGTTTATGTACGTATTTCTTTCGCAAGCGCCGACGCCCACCTTTTTTGAGAGCGCACGGGTCGTCATGGTAACCGTGCGCAAGTGGGGTGGGGTGAGCTTAGTGGAGACTCTGCGCCCGCTGAGATGGGCCGCAGATATAAAACGAATTGGAGATCCGTTCTGAGACGAGAGAAGTAAGAGGAGGGAGAAGAGAATGAGAAAGAAAGCCATAGAGGAAAAAGGAGGAGAGAAGCGAGCAAGACGCGGGCAAGCGAGCCGAGAAAGAAGTGAGAGTTGAAGCATGTGAGGGAAGAAGCGAGTGTGTGGGTGTCTGACCAGCGTCAACGAGACAATTCGCCCTTCCCAGTGCTTGAGCAAGTGAGCGTGTGGGTGAGAGCAGCGCCGACAACGAGTGAGGCACGGGTCGGTCACCAACGTGTGAGGCGCGGGTCATTCACCGACGGACCGTGTGGGTCACTGGACGTCACCAGTTTCCTGAAGTGTGAGGAGCTGCCCGTGTCACAGCACCAGGGTCTAAATTGTGACAAACGATCTCGGTGGCCTCCCAGACGTCGACTGGCATTCAAGGCTGTTAGTGAGAGGGTACACGGCAAGGCTGGGTGCTGGCGATGGACGTGACACGCACGCACACCTTTCAGGACGTTTTCACTTCACGGACAACTAGTCTCTGGTGAGCGAGACGACTCTTCTCCCCCCCCCCCACACCAACTGAATGATCTTCTTGGTACCCTTGTCTGTGTTTAGCTGTAAGTCACCCTCCAATAAGCATCTGCTCTCTTTCTCTTTCCTGGCATTTTGATTGATTTTGCCTGAGTAATTATTCATTTCGGTTGCTTTCAAACTTATTCATTAATTACCTCAGAAAATAAAAAGAACTTTTTATTTTCTTATTATATTATTAAGAAAATCATTTGTTGACTTCCAACCTGTCCGTGTCTGTCCTTTCCTTCCATTGGTCGAGCATTGTCCGAACCTAGATAGACTGGGAGGTTATTACCACAGATTTGACCCAAAATAGGCGGCACGTACCATCGGTTAAAACTCTCGGCCGCCCGAATTAAAATCTAATGGAGAGAACATTGGTGCTTTGCCGAGGGCACGCTGCCCGCTCAGGTAACCACGTGACCTCCAGTTAAACGGCATAATTAGACGGTGGACACTGGAACTCGTGGTTAACTGGGTGGCGTTCGTGGCTCTAAAATCTAAAACAACCCATCGTACCACAACGCCAATTGTGAACGGTGGTCCCAGGTCCGGCTCCACCGAGGACAACCGGGGATTAATCCCCCTGAGTGAAAAGCTGGTGTCTCGGTATCCGTGGCCACAACAATATCAGTGTCTATCTATCCAAGTTGTTTCACCCTCACTTTGTTTTGGGGAATAAATACAAAGGGAAGTTTCACTCGAACCAAGCTTGCATTTCCATGGTTAACAAGTGGAATCTTTCAATACAGCGCGTGTGGTGAAGCAAATGAGTACACTAATGTTAAAATATGCAATTTATGCTTTTTCAGTTGAAAAACAATTAAAAAGCGAACTTAATATTTAAAATGTAAAAATCTTGTTATTATTGTGATAAGCACCTTTACATATAACAGAAGGAATGAAATCGTTCGATACAGCGTGGCAGGGTGCCGCAAAAGAATGATAGCATTGGAAGAACTCAGCTTTCAGCATTCGGCGATCGGCGCGAAATGCGATGGTGGGCGGAAATGACGTCTTTCGTTCGTCCGAACATGACAGGGGCGCGTTTCTTGGTTTTTTTTCCGGCAAGCAAATTTAATGTTTTTCACATATATAACATTAGTTTCGCACATTTCCATTGAAATACTCGGGTATTTCCGTCAATTCTCGCTATTTCCATCGAGGTTACGCACTGCATCTACCGGACGGCCTTCATTGGCTGTCTTGAGGCACGTGGGGGGGGGGGACAGGGGACACCGGAGACGTGGTAGACACCGGGGACATTTCAAACTCAGTGCAATTGTATACAGCACACGTGCCTCAAATTACTCAAATATTTGAAAAACAAATATTCAAATTACCAACAACTTTCCACCCAAGTCTTTCCATGAACCGGCTGACCACCCCGTCTCCTGATGCCTGACTGAATGAACTGAGAAAGGGATTTGTAATCTGTTCACAAAGCCGGCAGTAACTCGTGTTCTCTTCACAGAAAACACCACCTTCCATACTCTCTTCAATCTCATTCCTCCCTCCAGGTCTTCAAAAGAGCTGTTCAACAACATCTCAAGTCATCCCCCATTCAAAACCATGATCTTTTCTCCCCCCATTAAACCACCTCGCACCCCTCTCCCAAAATCTTGTTTCTCTCTCTATGTTGTCCACCCTGTGTGCTCTCCCCAACCCCTCATCGTGACCTGCATCCCTTGTTTGTCTGTCTCCGTCGACCTTCTCCCTCCGTCCTGATGTTGGTTCCCTTTGTTGTGTTTGTCCTCATCTGTTTTGGGCCCGAGCCCTTCCATGAGCCTCGACCGTGAACTGGCGTCTTCAAAAGATAAAATTTCCTTCGATACCGAATTTATTTTTGTTCCCGCCATTTTCTGCTGACAGTCCATTTCAACTGAATAATATTATTGTACTTCAGATTTGCTTATGAGTTTTAATATTAATGACGTCATTATTCAGAATTTTAATGGTTTGGTAGTTTTTCCCGCAACACGATTAATTGATGAGTTTTCCTGTTTCGTCGGTCACGTGACCGGGCGGCGCGAATCTGCCGCTGAGAAACCGTGAATCTATCGTGATCACGTGATTTGTTTTTCCCCGGAATACTTCAGGTTCTCCCCTCGTGTTCCTCACAGTCTCCTGTGGTGAGGACGATGCGCGATGATCCGAGATCTCTCGGGCGAAGATCACAAAGCGAACACCCCGGGATCCACGAACGGCTTCGATGGAGGAAACACGGTCGATCCCGGAGTCCGTCCCTCACACAGCGGGTCCATGGTCGGGTCACCTGAGGATAAGGAGTCCGGACCCGGTACGTGACGTTCTCTCCGTAACGAGATCTTGTGGTTCCTGGATGTTTCCTTTTCACGGATTGTTTGTGTTTCAGATGGTGTTGTGAAGGTGAAGATCGAGTCCGAGTTCGTCGATGATTCGTTCCCTCCATACGAAGGTTTGAACCACAAACTCATTCCCTCCACCACCGAAGGTGAAGGATCACGAGATCTAAACGAGTTGTGGACGGATTCGGATGAACCTTGGTGGACACGTTGGTTGGGTTCGTGTAGTAAATCCCTGCCGTTGTTAATTGAATCACCTTGTTGTCCTTTGTGAATGAATGTGATTGTTAAACTGTTAAACGTTCCTGACTCACTTGGTTTTGTCCTTGTTTTTTTTCCAGATCTTGTTGTGAAAATGAAGATCAAATCTGAGTTTGTGGATGAATCGCCCTCTCAAGACAAAGGTATGAACCTCATCAACATTGCAGTTGTACCATTTATAAACAACGATTAATGTACATTGTACGGAAGTTGTTCTCCAGACAGACGTTCTACTTTCCTTCATGACGTGTAGATACTCGAACACCAAGATCGTTCAGAAACCGAATTTGTTTTGATTGTCGAAACGTTCACGGAACTTGTACGTGGCTCACGGGTGTGATGGAATCGATCGGTCACCGACATGGACTCACATCCATGAAAATACCGAGTACGAGTACACTGAACGGATCAGAACACAACAGAACAAAAGGAACGGGAGAGAGAGGGGGGAAACATCAACAGCAGAGATAGGGGGAAACACCAACAGCAGAACCGAAGGCCAAGACAGAGGGCGGCGGACAAAAAATGGGTGTGAGGAGGAATTGGGTGGACAAGATGGATACAGAAGGAAACTCTCAGGAGGGAAACTTGAAATTTGGAAGGAAGGGGTGGGGTGGGGGTTAACGAGGGTAGACAAGATCATGGTTTTCGATGGGGAGTGATTTGAGATGGTGGGGAACAGCTGTCTTCAAAACCTGGAGGGAAGAAGGGGATTGAAGAGAATGTGGAAGTTGGTTACACAGGCAGGGAAAAAAGGAGAACAAATGAGTGGAGGTGAGCATCAATCCTGGATTTAGGCAGTTCCACCAGAACTTCAGGCCGGATTAGATCTGTGACTTGCTGCAGGTACCATGTAAACCTGTGATAACCTGTTTCATGCTTGGGTTGTCACTGACTAAACGGTCTCTCCCACCAGGTTTTCTGGTGAGAGTTCCCTGAAGACATCTGCTGCTCGAAGAGTGAGCGGTCGATGATGTCATCATTAAAAAAAAGACCGTCTCCCCCACCAGGATTCCTGGTGATGAGGGTGTATGATATGCACACTCAGCAGAATTATAAACAAAACCTGTCAAAGGGCGGAGGAGTTCCTTGTGAGCCAAGGGCCATCCATATTGAGTGCCCAACTGTCTGCGGACGTCCTCCTGCAGATGGGTGACTTTTTTAGGAGATTTGTGGCAGGATTTGCACTCCAGCCACCGGAAAACCCTTTATTCTGCAAAACTCCCATTCTACTGCCCTTCGCAGGGCAACTCGCCAGATGACGGGATTGGGGCAAAGCCTTTGGGACCCCCACTCTTTGATGATAGGAGGAAAAACACGGATGTGTGTGTGTTTGTGTTTGGTTACCTCTCTTTCTCTCTTTCCTTGTCTTTCTCACTCTCATTTTACTCTCTCTCTTTCTCTTCATTCTGTATTTCATGCCTTTTTCTTTCTCTCTCATCTCATCTCTTCCCTTCGCTCAAAAATTTTGATCCAATTGGAGTACAATGTGTTTTCTGTGTCAAATGTTTCATTCTAAAAGGGATTTATTGATCCTCTTTGTGAATTTCCATTGCAGAGAAACAAATGAAAAAGGATTCTTGTTCCAAGTGTTCTGAGTGTTCCAAGTGTTCCACCTCGTTGGTCGACACTGCAGTTTCCTTCAATCATCACGTGACACGCACTCTTGGTCAGTACGCTGATAAACTTATTGGTGTGTCCAACAAGAACCAGAAGAACAGTTCTCTCAACATCCTGAAAGAGAACGTCGAGGGAAGTGATAAATCACACAGGTGTTATGTGTGTTTGAAAGAATTTAATCGTTCATCAAATTTAAATCAACATCAAAAAATACATTCAGGTCTGAAACCCTTCAAGTGTTCTTTTTGTGTGAAGGCCTTTAGTCAATCATCACATTTAAATGATCATCAAAAAATACATACAGGTGTGAAACCCTACAAGTGTTCTGTGTGTGTGAAGGCCTTCAGTCGATTATCAAGTTTATATCAACATCAAAAAATACATACAGGTGTGAAACCCTTCAAGTGTTCTGTGTGTGTGAAGGCCTTTAGTCGATTATCACATTTAAATGAACATCAAAAAATACATGCAGGTGTAAAACCCTATAAGTGTTCTGTGTGTGTGAAGGCCTTCAGTCGATTATCACATTTATATCAACATCAAAAAATACATTCAGGTGTGAAACCCTATAAGTGTTCTGTGTGTGTGAAGGCCTTTAGTCAATCATCAAGTTTATATCGACATCAAAAAATACATACAGGTGTGAAACCCTATAAGTGTTCTGTGTGTGTGAAGGCCTTCAGTCGATTATCACATTTATATCAACATCAAAAAATACATTCAGGTGTGAAACCCTATAAGTGTTCTGTGTGTGTGAAGGCCTTTAGTCAATCATCAAGTTTATATCGACATCAAAAAATACATACAGGTGTGAAACCCTATAAGTGTTCTGTGTGTGTGAAGGCCTTCAGTCAATTATCAAATTTATATCAACATCAAAAAATACATTCAGGTGTGAAACCCTACAAGTGTTGTGTGTGTGTGAAGGCCTTTCGTGAATCATCAAGTTTATATCGACATCAAAAAATACATACAGGTGTGAAACCCTATAAGTGTTCTGTGTGTGTGTGAAGGCCTTTAGTCGATTATCACATTTATATCAACATCAAAAAATACATACAGGTGTGAAACCCTTTAAGTGTTCTGTGTGTGTGAAGGCCTTTACTCAATCATCACATTTAAATGATCATCAAAAAATACATACAGGTGTGAAACCCTATAAGTGTTCTGTGTGTGTGTAGGCCTTCAGTCGATTATCACATTTATATCAACATCAAAAAATACATTCAGGTGTGAAACCCTATAAGTGTTCTGTGTGTGTGTGAAGGCCTTTCGTCAATCATCAAGTTTATATCGACATCAAAAAATACATTCAGGTGTGAAACCCTTTAAGTGTTCTGTGTGTGTGAAGTCCTTGACTTAATCATCAACTTTATATCAACATCAAAATATACATTCAGGTGTGAAACCCCACAAGTGTTCTACGTGTGTGAAGGCCTTTAGTCGATTATCACATTTAAATCAACATCAAAAAATACATACAGGTGTGAAACCCCACAAGTGTTCTCTGTGTGTGAAAGCCTTTAGTCGATTATCACATTTAAATCAACATCAAAAAATACATCCAGGTGTGAAACCCAATAAGTGTTCTGCGTGTGTGAAGGCCTTTTCGTCCATTATCACATTTAAACAAACATCCAAAAATACATACAGGTGTGAAACCCTTCGAGTGTTCTATGTGTGTGAAGGTCTTTACTCAATTATTAAGTTTAAAGAAAGTTGAAACCGTATAAGTGTTCTGTGTTCTGTGTTCTGAGTGAAATGAAGCACCGGAAGCGGACATTGAACTCGTGTACAAATTGAAAAGGACAATATTCCTGAAGGAGTTCTGAGTACCAGTAACTTTGGCCTAAATAATGACGATATGATGTTCATTGATTAAAATCTCACACAAAACCCAGGATTGTGAAAACATGATGCCAAAGGTAGAGAAATGGAACACTTGGACTCGACACATGTTCCAAATGCATGTTGTTATGTAAAACAAGTTAATTTTGTTTTCATTCATCTTTGTTTTGTTTATTAAACCGTTTTTCAATACCTCGATGATTCTTGTGATTGATAAATGATTCTGGCATGGAAGCCTGAGTAGTCCAAGTTTGAAGTGGTTCCTCTGCACCAAGCTGTGTTCCATTGGTGGGTATCTTTCTATTTCTGGACCAAGCAACCAACCCAACACAGGTCCTTGCTCTGTCACAAAGTGTGTAAATCTCAAACCCGAGCATTAACAAGTGGAATCGAACTTGTATCAGTCGGTGTAGGAAGAATGCATTAATGTCGATGGTAAAAGGAGAGAACTCAAGTGTCTGACTGGATGGAATACTTTACTCGTGAGAGACGTGAGAATCCTACCGGGATAAAAACTATCTATAAATATAAAGTTGAAAGTGTGTCTGTGTGTTTCTCTGTGACCTATGCACGAGAAAAGTACTGTACTGATCCTCACCAAACTTCACATGCTGACAGAACATGTACCCGGAGGTGTCCCGATGTAAAAGAATTGTACTTCCGGTTTCCGAAATATGACGTCATCACCTGATTTTTGTAACGTTAATTTTTCAAGTTCAGCCGATTGACATGGGGCCACCATATACAATATATCTAACATATGATTTTAAGTTTTTTTTTTTGTTTGTCTGCACGCGCTAATCTCCTGAAAGGTGAAAGATAGGAGCTAACCACTGAAACAAAAAATGTCGGGATGGGCCCCGGGAAGGTTATAGGCTATGTGGCAAGCCCTCGAGGCCGGGGGGGGTGAGGGGGTGTGTTTCCCCCTCACCAACCCCCTTAGTCTATGACTGCCATGGCCCAAGAGGGAACTGATACTGGGCTCGTGTCAGACATATTGTGACGTCCACGGGACTTGAACAGTCCCGCCAACGTAGAATGAGCCGAAACGATGGAGGCGATTTATTTGTTTATAACCCAAACATGGCGGTTCTAATCGCTCCACCGCAAACGGGACGAGGAAGGTGGCACGAGTCACTTTTCACTGAGTTGATGATGTTTATTTGTTTTTTTTATAATTACCAGAAATAACAAGACTCGGCAAGAAGAGGGATCCGGGGCGATTCGACGGGATGGTGTGGGATCGGGCGTGGGGAAAAACACAGACAATTCCAATGAATATACAGTTCTCAATCCCTCTAAGGCGCCAAACACACACACACACACAAAACGAAGCTATCTCTGGTGGTCAGGCTGGACCGTGGTGTGGATGCAACTGTCCCTGGATCGGCGCCGGACGAGCCGGCCTTGCTCTCGCCAGGGGGGGGGGGGCAGGAGAAACCGCGGTGCTGTCGACCTCCTGGTCCTGGCCCAAGTCCGCCCACAGCCGCCAGGGAACCAGCTCCCGCGCCAAGCCGCGAGCAGGAGAGGGAGGCAGGTCCGCCCGCTGCCCGACCCCGTACTCCGAAGTCAGCAGAACCCCAGAGCCAACCGAGGCGAGGCTCGGTAAGGCTCCCAGACATGATCAAGAGCACGATCGACTCAGCACAGCAACCAGGACGCTCTCTGCCGCCACAGCTTCCACACCAAAAAAACACGATCGTTCTGGTTGTAATATTCTTCTTCCTTTTCGACCCCGAACAGAACCTTTTTATCCTTCGTCCTCGTCACTCCCAATCGAGCCGTTTATTTGCCCACCGCCATCGCCTTCCGCCAATCGTGATCACGGGGCGGAGCCATCCGCTGCACTGTCCTGTGACGTCACGGCCAGTCTTCAGAGAATACCAAAAGGGGTTTACGCAGACACACTTACCCTATCCCGTGTCCCTATCTAATTACGTGACATTTATCATTTCCCCCTTGAAGAAATGAACATTTACTAGACAACTTATCACCACTGAATCGCCACTTATTACATCGAGATCCTGGTAAACTCGAACAGCATGGCATACCTAATTAAACATCCTAATTACCCTTTGAATGCATACCCCCCCCTCAAACGTAACACTGCCCCCTCCTCTGGTACCGCAGCTCCTGCAAGGTATATCACAGGCACTACCGTACCAGCCTTAACACTGACTGACTCACACCTAATTAACCTAACGAAATAAAGTAGGAGGGGCAATGGGCAGCGAGTCGCAGCTAACTTACCTATCCTGCTTAATGTACTACCCCCTTATGGCCTTATCCTCGCCAAAACAATCATTCGTTTTTTTATTTTTTTTTATTTTATCACATGAGAGCACTGAGTGAAGTTGCACTCCATCCTCCGGATCATCGCTCCTGCCCAGCACTCTTCCAGTGATCTGGGGAGGGGAAACAAAATGTTCCACAAAAACACAACACTTATACTTTACATTCCTACTCTAAGCCTTAACGACACTATTCACAGGATATTTACACTTGACCGCCTCCCCCAGTGGATGCTAATAGACCCAGCGTTACCTGGGGAGCCAATTTTCAAATTTGCTTGCCCCAAAATTATGCGGACATCATGCCCTTGCTGCACATGTCAAGTTGTGCGGGATCGGGTGGGACTCACACATCTTCACAACACTCACACCATGGTCATCATCACATTTCTAGGTCATGGTCCTCATTTTAATCATGCAGGCTGAATCCCGTCGTGGCCGTGGGGTGGGTTACCACAAGATGATGGGGGCATCTCAGGTGCAACCATGCCCACAGGTAAGCTTTAGTCCAACCCGGACGTTTCTCCGCCCCGCTTCCTTTGATTCCCTCCCCCCTGGTAGCCATCAGCTCTAATCCCGTACAACACTCTGGAAGGGGTCTCACTGGCTCCTCTGGCCTTCCTGGGTCGCCAAGGTCCTACCCGCCTTGGTCGCCCAACCAGACCCTCTCCCAGTTGCCTCCAGACACTGTCACCATTAGCCACCAGGTGGTGAATCTCCTTGAAGGGGGTCGCAATTCCCGCTCACCGTGAGCCTCAGCAATCCCTGTGGACAAGCACATCATCCCCACCCACAAAACCCACATGACTCCCCCACCCCATCGGCCTTACATGTGACCTGCATTTCTAACACTTTGCCGACCATGACCTTCCCTGTTACCACACCATGTCCAATAAAAAATCAATGTGTGCACCATACATTTCACTTCTTAACTTAAAACAACTCACACAGCACTTCTCACCCGATCCACGCACCAGCCATTGGACAGCCACTCGTGCCCGCTTTGTTACCAATTACCCACTGTCCCGATTGTCACTCTAAAACCCAGCAGAACTTACAAACCCATGCCAATTTTCCCACAATTCTTTTTTTTTTTTTTCACCAAAGGAGGGCACTTCGCCACAATCTCAGCAGCCGAGCATGGCCGTATATGCTCAGCCCAATCTAGTCTCCCCGACCCCCGACAGTGATCTCCGGACCCGACCTATGAAAGGGCATCTCGGATAGACCTGGCGGCTCAGCAGGAGGATTCACCCTCTCCGAGTCTAAAAGTCTATTGGAGGGTCCCTCCATCACCGGGTACCGGCAATATCGTTGCATGTGTCCTCTTCGCCCGCACCGGAAACAACTCCCCATAAAAGGCCCCCGTGGGTATCGGTGTAATGTCTCTTCCGGTTCCGGACCCCCTCGGCCATAATCGAATTGCTCTTTTGGCTGGGCTGGACCCCGCCGCTTTGGCACACCAACAACCGAATAACCCCTTATCAAACTTAACAGTTTCTGGCAGATTTCCTGTAACATTTGGGTAATGCCAATTTCTCCCAGCCCCCCTCCCTGATCCTGGATCTCCGCCTGTCGGATCGTCACCGATGGCCTCTCTGGAACCCGACCCGGCCGACTCCACGAGGCCAGCCTGGCCGCGCACTCGGCCGCTCGGTGAACGGTGGGTGGATCCTGTAGCTCCACCAGCGCTCGGACCTCAGGGTCAGGAAGAGCAGCTAAAAATTTCTCGAGTGCCAGTCTGTCCCATGCCTCCACTGTAAGGTCCCGATACGCGATCCTGACTGATTGGTAAATGTCCTGTGCCAGCTCCTGCACCGTCTCACCCGGCTTTAATCTGCGGTGCTGGAGCTGGGCCCGCACCAGATCACAGTTTGCCGCGAACCCAAACCGACGGCTCAACGCCTCGCAAATGTGGGAGCTGGTCAACATCCCTCCGCGATCACGTTTAACACATCTGCGGCTGGTCCCCGCAACGTTGCCACCAAATTCCCTGTACGTTCCCGCTCATTCCACCCGTTTAGTCGGGAAATGCACTCAAATTGCGTCAGAAAAGCTTCAACGCTCCCTGACCCGTCAAAATTTACCAGGGGGATCACTTTTACGGTGGCCCGCTTCTCAGTTTCTCCCTTGTCCGAATCCAGCCCAGGGATCAAACACCCTTGTGGCTGCGTATCCAATTTCGGAGCCCACTGTGGCCAAAGATGTTTTGTGGTGAGGGTCTCATGGGTCAATTTTGCCTCCTGTTCCAAACGTTGAATGGACCGATTCACCTCTTCCCGCAGGATCTTCTGGGCCCGCACAACCTCCTCCAAGGCTCCGTCGCGAGTTTGTAGCTGCTCCTCAACCAACCCGGACACTCCACTTACAAAAGACGGCTCTACCAGGCCTTTATCCAAGACTTCATCTTGGCTCATAATTTTATCTTGTTCGTCCAAACGAGCCTCCAATCCTTTTACCTCCTCCGCCAAATTCATCCCTTGCTTCCTCAGCTCTCCCCACTCTTCAACTTGCAGCTGCATACAAGCATCCACACAGGCACGATGACGTTCCAGGCTTTCATCCACTTTATCAACCCGAATGTTCGTTGCATCAATTTTATCTACCAATTTTTTCCGTATATTTTCCCCCTCCAATGTAATTTCTACCTTTGTTTCCTCCAATCTATCCTCGAATTTACTTTGTATTTCTCCCAATTTAACATCCACACACTCCTGCATCTCAGTTTTCATTTTCTCCATCTTTTCCCCCAATTCATCCCTCATTAAATCAATCCGTGCACCCAACTGTACCCCCATTACCCCCAATTGATCTGTCATTTCTGCCCTCTGTGTCACGAATTGATTTTCCATTTGTGCCGTCATTTCTGCCCTCTGTGCCGTCATTTCTGCCCTCTGTGTCACTAATTGATTTTCCATTTGTGCCGTCATTTCTGCCCTCTTTGCCGTCATTTCTGCCCTCTGTGTCACGAATTGATTTGCCATTTGTACCGTCATGTCCCCTATTAAACGTTCCAACAGTGTCTGGATCGTCATCGCACCGGTTTCCGGCACTGCCGGCCCCGTTACGGGCAATGAAGCACAGTCCACGCTCGGAATGGGGGAGGTTCCAACCCTACAGAATAGGAAACAACAACAACAACAACAACACAATACCCCTGACTATTTGGAATCCATGTCGTTAGATATGACCTTTTGCTTCCGGTTGTTGTTAAACGCTGTGCGGTGTATAAACACGATTGGGTTTTATTTCTATCTTGTGAATATTACTTAATGTGTGCACATGAGAGAATAGGAAACAACAAAAACAACACAATACCCTGGCAATTGTGAATCTGTGTTGTTGGCCATGACCATTTTGCTTCCGTTTTTTTTTTTGCTTCTGGTTTTTTTTTTGTTTCCGGTTTTTGTCATGGGGAATGATGCATGCCGGGAGATAATGACCGGAAGTGTTTATTTATTTATTCAATTATTTTTTCCCAAAGTTAATTTTATACTTCCGAAAGTGATTTTTTTTTCATGACAGGAAGTGTTTATTTTGTATTTAACATATCCGGGAGTGATTTTGAAACTCTTTCCGGAACTTTTAATTTCTTTTATTCTTGACCAGAAGTGATCGTTTATTTATTTATTCAATAATTTTTTTCCCAAAGTTAATTTTAATAAAGATATCTCCCGCATCATCAAAAAATATTTTTTAATCGTGATTTACATTATTTATCGCTGATCCCGAATCCAGGCCGAAGTAACCGGAAATTGCGTCAAAATCATCAGCCGTGCGGCGCTTACATGTATCACGGTATAGTTGGCAAGTATACAGTTGTGAACAAGTTTTATGTAAAGTCAGAAGCGAATGTAAGAAGAATTCTACGTTCGCTTCTCGGCTTTGCCTATTCCATACTAACTTGGTTTATGGATCCGCCGACGGTATATTTGCCGAAATGAAATATTAATATAAAACACATTTTTAGCCTTTTATATTTATTCATTTTCCGCCGAAGGTGCAAAAGTTTCAAAACCCGAAATGTAAATGTCGGCATTTATTTTCAAAATATAATTTCGTACGTGCGCACCAAAATGCCGAGTCACCTTTAACCGAGCTGGGCAGTAAAGCTGCGCAGTCGTCTTCGGTTATGGCGTCTGAGCAGTGGCCAGCATGGTTCAGATTGACTGTTGTTTCTCGGGCGAAAGTGATTGTTTGAAGTTTTTTTTTTCTCTACCTTGTCGAGGCTCGTGTGAAAGCTAACACACAACGCACATCATGGGGGACATGAGACAAGAGAGGAGGGAGTGGGAAGGACAAAACAGTGGGGAACAGACATTAGGAGATCTGTGGAAGGGAGAGGTATGGGACGGGGACCATGGGGAATAGAAGATGGACATTACAGGGACTTTCAGGAAGGAAAGCAGGGAATTAGAAGGAGGTGGGCTTTGGTGGATTATCGGGGGTAGAAAAGATCGAGGATTTGGATGTGGGATGATTAGAGGTGGTGGTGAACAGCTGTTTTGAAGACCTGGAGGGAAGAATGGGAATGAATAGAGTGAGGGAGTTTATTCCAAAGGCGGGAAAAAGAGGAATGAAAGAGTGAAGGTGAGCAGTGATTCGTGATTTTGGTAGTTTTACCAGAAGGGGGTTGTTGGCAGACCTTGAGTGCCCTGCGGAAATGTGGTGGTTACAAATCGTAGAGAGAGCTGGGGGGGGGCGAGGCTGGAGAGGAGACGGTAGAAGACAGAAAGACCACAGACCAACCTGCGGTGAATGAGTGAGAGGCCCAAAGACTCAGCCTTATTGCGGGAGATGCCAATGATCTGAAATGCCTTGGTTTCTACACCGTGAAGCCGAGAAAGGTGGGAGTTAGGAGCACCAGCCCAGAGTGGAGAGCAGTACTCCATCAGGCTGTGGACAAAAGCTTTGTAAGTGGTCAGGAGCTCAGGTGGGCCAAGGAAGGACTTTGCACGACGGAGGATTCCCAATCGGCGACTGGCTTTGGAGGCGAGGTTTGAAATGTAGCTTTCCCAGGAAAGGTCATAGCAGATAGTGAGACCCAGAAGCTTGAAAGAAAGGACTTCTTCCAGAGGATTGTTGAGAAAGTGGATGGGGGGGTTTCTAAACGGTCCTTTTGAAGAGACATAGAGTGTGAGATTTGTTCGGATTGAAAGACATGTTCTACGTGTTAGACCAGTTTGTGATTTTCTCCAGATCTGCAGTGAGCAAAGAAGTTGCTGCTTGCCGATCTGAGGGATGACCGATGGTACGGCCGAGGGTGGAGTCATCAGCAAACAGATATAGAGGATTTTTCAGAGAGTCGGAGAGATCATTGATGAAAACCAGAAAAAGAACAGGGCCCAGAACGCGACCTTGAGGAACTCCAGCCTGGACAGGAAGAGGGGATGAAAGAACTCCATTTAGGGCCACACGGTGACTGCGACAGGAGAGGAAGTCTGCGAGTCATGAGTTGTTAAGAAGTATGTCAGCGGTATAAATTCGAGTGACTGTATTGGTGATTTAATCACGCAACATCTTGACGACGAATATTCTGGCCGAACGATTGCATCAATTCAGTGCAGCAGCAGGGATGATTCGCACGCTACTCTCGATCGTGTCGATTTTGTTTCCATCAAAAGTTGTACACCGCTGTTCGTATTGAAAGATTTTGGTGCCAAGTACGTCAAAGTTTCCATGCGAGATGCTGATATTCCGCCTTCAACGGACCAGAAATCAGCCTTTGATGTGCTCATGGGGATGGGGAGATGGTACGATCAGATGCCCACTGAAAACTAAGCTGGTTATGGCTCTGATTGACCGTTTTGAGCGTGTTGACTGCGAGTAGACACATTTTTTAAATCATGTCCAGCACTATGCACTGGTGTGCACGCACACATCTACGACTTGGACAGTAATTTTCTCGGCATTGTTTCCATTTGTTTGATGATCCAACAGGTTCCTATAAGAAAAACATGCCACACTATATTGTAAAAACAAGTTTTAATCCTTCTTTATTGTTTTTCACATCAGATGATCCAGTGAACAATGACATCCTGCATTTGAATGGATTTCCATCTTCAATGTTTTCTTAGATCCTCCTGGTCCGGGATTTATATCCCCCCCTCCCACCTATCCTTGTCTTTTCCATGGAACATCCGAAAAAAAATCATAAAAATATAAAATTTCTAAAAATTGAAATTATATTTATATTTTGACCTACACCGGGCGTAGGGGCGTGCGCCTGTAATCCGGCTACTCGGAGGCTTGGGTTGGAGGATCGCTTGAGGACGGGAGCTCTGTGCTGGGCCGCGCTATGAGAGGGTGAAGGGCAGCCCAGAATCATGGCAAAACCCAATCCTTATCCCTGTGTCGTAAGAGGCGACCAGGGTTGCGTCAGGAAGGGCATCCGGCGTAAAACCTATGCCAAATCAGTGTGCGGATCATAACGGATGATCTGCTGTGGCGACCCCTAACAGGAGCAGCCGAAAGACGAACAACAACAACATTTCGACCTACCGAACCTACATTTTAGCTGAAGAACTGCGTAAACCAAGTTATAAAAATAACTAAGGCCTAATGGGAATTTTTTTTTCTTGATGACAGACACATTGATACATATTTCTTTCGCGAGCTCTGACATCAGCCATTATTTTTCCTCAGCATCGTTTATGCATGTATTTCTTTCGCGGGCGCCGACGCCCACCTTTTTTTGAGAGCGCACGGGTCGTCATGGTAACCATGCACAAGTGGGGCGGGGTGAGCTTGGAGGGGGACTCTGCGCCCGCATATACAAAACGAATTGGAGATCCGTTCTGAGGCGAGAGAAGTAAGAGGAGGGAGAAGAGAATGAGAAAGAAAGCCATAGAGGAAAAAGGAGGAGAGAAGCGAGCAAGACGCGGGCAAGTGAGCCGAGAAAGAAGCGAGAGTTGAAGCATGCGAGGGAAGAAGCGAGCCAGAGAGGAAGTGAGCAAGTGAGCAAGGGAACGTGTAGTGCGCGTGTGGGTGTCTGACCAGCTCCAACAACGAGACAATTCGTCCTTCCCAGTACTTGAGCAAGCGAGCATGTGGTGCGCATGTGGGCGAGAGCAGCGCCGACAACGAGTGAGGCATGTGTCGGTCACCAACGTGTGAGGTTTGCTGAGTCATTCACCGACGGACCGTGTGGGTCACTGGACGGCACCAGTTTCGTGAAGTGTGAGGAGCTGCCCGTGTCGCAGCACCAGGTTCTAAACCCGCGACAGACGATCTCGGTGCCCTCCCAGACGTCGACTGGCATTCAATGCTGTTCGCGAGAGGGTGCACGGCAAGGCTGGGTGCTGGCGACGGACGTGGCACGCACGCACACATTTCAGGACGTTTTCACTTCACGAGCAACTACTCTCTGGTGAGCGAGACGACTCCTACCCCCCCCCGCCCTTGATTGATTTGCTGGGTACCCTTTTCTGTGTTTAGCTGAAAGTAAGTCAACCCCCGATAAGCATCTGCTCCCTTTCACTTTCTTGGCATTTTGATTGATTTTGCCTGAGTAATTATTCATTTCGGTTGCTTTTCAACTTATTCATTTATTTACCTCAGAAAATATAGTTCTTTTTTAAAATGTATTTTATTATTAATATATGATTTTTGACTTCCAACATGTCCGTGTTTGTCCTTTCCGTCCATTGGTCTGGCATTGTCTGAACCGAGATAGACTGGGAGGTAATTACCACAGATTTGACCAAAAATAGTCGACACGTACCAGCGGTTAAAACGCTCGGCCGCCCTTATTAAAATCTAATCGAGATAACATTGGTGCTTTGCCGAGGGCACGCTCCCCGCTCAGGTAACCACGTGACCGAGTTAAACGGCGTAATTAGACGGTGGACACTGGAACTCGTGGTTATCTGGGTGGCGTTCGTGGTTCTAAAACAACCCACCGTACCACAACGTTAATTGTGAACGCTGGTCCCAGGTCCGGCTCTACCGAGGACAACCGGGGAATAATCCCCCTGAGTGAAAAGCTGGTGTCTCGGTATCTGAGGCTGCAACAATATCTATGTCGATCGATCCAAGTTGTTTCACCCTCACTTTGTTGTGGGGAATCCATACAAAGGGAAGTTTTACTCGAACCAAGCTTGCATTTCCATGGTTAAAAACAAATAATCAAATTACCTCCACCTTTCCACCCAAGTGTTTCCATGAACCGGCTGACCACCCCGTCCCCTGATGTCTGACTGAATGAACTGAGAAAGGGATTTGTAATCTGTTCACAAAGCCGGCAATAACTCGTGTTCTCTTCACAGAAAACACCACATTCCATACTCTCTTCAATATCATTCCTCCCTCCAGGTCTTCAAGACAGCTGTTCACCAACACCTCAAGTCATCCCCCCTTCCGAAACCATGATGTTTTCTACCCCCATTAAACCACCTCACACCCCTCTCCCAAAATCTTGTTTCTCTCTCCATGTTGTCCACCCTGTGCGCTCTCCCCAACCCCTCATCGTGACCTGCATCCCTTGTTTGTCCGTCTCCGTCGACCTTTTCCCTCAGTCTTGCTGTTTGTTCCCTTTGTTATGTTTGTCCTCATCTGTTTTGGGCCCGAGCCCTTCCATGAGCCTCGACCGTGAACTGGCGTCTTCAAAAGATAAAATTTCCTTCGATAACAAATTTGTTTGTGTTCCCACCATTTTCTGCTGACACTCCCTTTCAACTGATTAATATTATTGTTGTTCGGATTGGCTTCTGAGTTTTAATATTAATGACGTCATTATTCAGAATTTTAATGGTTTGGTAGTTTTGCCCGTGATACGATCAATTGATGTTTTCCTGTTTCGTCGGTCACGTGACCGGGCGGCGCGAATCTGCCGCTGAGAAACCGTGAATCTATCGTGATCACGTGATTTGTTTTTTCCCGGAATACTTCAGGTTCTCCCCTCGTGTTCCTCACAGTCTCCTGTGGTGAGGACGATGCGTGATGATCCGAGATCTCTCGGGCGAAGATCACAAAGCGAACACCCCGGGATCCACGAACGGCTTCGATGGAGGAAACACGGTCGATCCCGGAGTCCGTCCCTCACACAGCGGGTCCACTGTCGGTTCACCCGAGGATAAGGAGTCCGGACCCGGTACGTGACGTTCTCTCCGTAACGAGATCTTGTGGTTCCTGGATGTTTCCTTTTCACGGATTGTTTGTGTTTCAGATGGTGTTGTGAAGGTGAAGATCGAGTCCGAGTTCGTCGATGATTCGTTCCCTCCATACGAAGGTTCGAACCACAAACTCATTCCCTCCACCACCGAAGGTGAAGGATCACGAGATCTCAACTGGTTGTGGACGGATTCGGATGAACCTTGGTGGACACGTTGGTTGGGTTCGTGTAGTAAATCCCTGCCCTTGTTAAGGCTCAGTCACACCTTGACGTTTTAGCCAGCAATGGCAACGTATTAAAATGTATGTAAAACGCTGGCTTACGTTGAACTTTTGATGTTTTTTTTAAAGATTCGGACGTATTCATCACGACTTGGTCTTATGCATAACGTATTAGTAACGGACACAGAACGTTTCGTTGTGTTATCGATAACTTATACCAACGAATGCTGAACCTGTTGTCGGCCTTAACAACCTATGCCCAACGATAGTCTAACTTATGCATAGCGCGCTGCACGCATCGCCGACGATGACGTGGCGTAGGTTAGGAAAAGGCTGCCGCACAACGATTCAAGTCATAACCGCCGCAGAAATGGAAGTGTCAACATCGCAGTCACACCTTGGCGATCTTGCCAGCGTATGCCGACCTCTGAAAAATGCGTCTAAAACGCTGGCGCACGTCGAATACGGTATGGGTAAGTTTGGTATGCGTGAATAGAACGCTAAAGTACGCTATCATACGTCGTAGTAAGTGGAGTACGTCTTGTAATTTTAAACATGTTGAAAATTTTCCGACGTACTTGCCGTATGACACACGCTCCGCATGTGATGGGAATAAGTTGTACGCACGATATGCGATCGTTGACACACATCGACACACGTTACTTGTAAGGTGCTCATAAGTCGAAACACGTCAAGGTAATGGTTAGCGTCAATGTTCCAGACTCCCTGGTTTTTTTCTTCGGTATGACGGTGTTCAGTGTACAGTGCGGTTATTATTTAAATCGTTGAGCGGCAGCCTATTAATTTTATTATATTATAACCGCACTAGAAATCGAAGTGTCAAAATCACCATCATACCAAAGGAAGGAAGAAAAAAAAAACGTAAAAAAAAAAAAAACAGGGAGTCTGGAACACTGACGCTAACCATTACCTTGACGTGTTTCGACTTATGAGTAACTCACAAGTAATGTGTGTCGACGTGTGTCACCGATCGCGTAACGTGAGTACAACACGTTACTCATAGGTTAGAAATAAGTTTCGGGTACGCTAAATAT
Source organism: Eptatretus burgeri (assembly GCF_056783735.1). NCBI lineage: Eukaryota > Metazoa > Chordata > Myxini > Myxiniformes > Myxinidae > Eptatretus > Eptatretus burgeri. Next base: position 1,914,387 of record NC_140982.1, on the reverse strand, counting down.
TACCTCGACGTGTTTCGACTTATGAGTAACTCACAAGTAATGTGTGTCGACGTGTGTCAACGATCGCGTGACGTGCCTACAACTTATGGCCAGCGTTATGCGGAACGTGTGAGTCATATGCTGGCATAAGTCTTAAAATTTCAAGCATGGAAAATTTGAGGACCACCGAAAAGTACAACGTTTAAAGCCAGCGTACAACGACGTATGGCAGTGTTTTTCAGCGTTCTCTCAATGTTATCAAAACTTACCCATAACGTATTTGACGTGTACCAGCGTTTTAGACAAATTTTCCAAAAAATGGCATAAGCTGGCGAAAACGTCAAGGTGCGACTGGGCCTTTAGTTGAATCACCTTGTTGTCCTTTGTGAATGAATGTGATTGTTAAACTGTTCAACGTTCCTGACTCACTTGGTTTTGTCCTTGTGTCTTTTTTCCAGATCTTGTTGTGAAAATGAAGATCAAATCTGAGTTTGTGGATAAATCGCCCTCTCAAGACAAAGGTGTGAACCTCATCGACATTGTAGTTATTACATTTACAAACAACGATTACTGTACATTGTACGGAGGTTGTTCTCCAGACAGACGTTGTACTTACCTTCATGACGTGTAGATACTCGAACACCAAGATCGTTCAGAAACCGAATTTGTTTTGATCGTCGAGACGTTCACGGAGAACTTGCACGTTACCGACGGTTGTGATGTAATCGATCGGTCACCGACATGGACTCACATCCATGAAAATACCGAGTCCGAATACACTGAACGGATCAGAACACAACAGAACAAAAGGAACGGGAGAGAGAGGGGGAAACACCAACAGCAGAGAGAAGGGGAAACACCAACAGCAGAGAGAGGGGGAAACACCAACAGCGAAGCCGAAGGCCGAGACAGAGGGCGGTGGACAAAAAATGGGTGTGGAGGAATTGGGTGGACAAGATGGATGCAGAAGGAAACTTTCAGGAGGGAAACTTGAAATTCGTAAGGAGGATGGGGTGAGGTGGTGTTAATGAGGGCAAAAAAGATGATGGTTGTGGATGGGGGATGATTTGAGATGGTTGGGAACAGCTGTCTTCAAAACCTTGAGGGAAGAAGGAGATTGAAGAGAATATGGAAGTTGGCGACACGGGCAGGGAGAAAAGAGGAACAAATGAGGAGGTGAGCAGCAATGTTGGAATGAGGCAGTTCCACCAGAAGGTCAGGCCGGATTAGATCTGTGACTTGCTTCAGGGACCATGTAAACCTGTAATAACCTGTTTCATGGTCAGGTTGTCGGCGACAAAACCGTCTCTCCCACCAGGTTTTCTGGTGAAAGTTCCCTGAAAATATCTGCTGTTCGGTTCAGATGTTCGGTTCGCTCCAATTGGTTCTTCTGACCACCTGCTTGACAAAGTGGACCTCTCTGGCTGTTATCAGGGAACCACTTCAGCACCGTTGAGTCTGGAATTTCACTCAAGCCGACTGGCAGGGACTTCAAGCATCCATCAAACTTCGAGACTGGTCTCTCATCGCTACTTTCTCTGACATCAACTCATCCTGGGAATTCTTTTCAAGAAACTTGCTCTCTCTCATGCACAGATTTATCCCCTCTCATTGTCAGTTGTCCTTCCCTTCCTCCCACCCATGCTTCACCGAAGCTTGTGGCGAAGCAGTTGTCCTGAAAACAACTTGCCTCTGCCTCATAGAAAGCAAACCCAAATGAGGGTAATCTCAGCACCCACCTGAAAGCTTGGAACAAGAGTGTATCTCCCCTCAGGAGAGCCAGAAAACAACATCTTTCTAAGCTTAAGTCTGAACTCTCAATCCTCTCTCCCACCTCCAAATCCTGGTGGCATCTAATCAAATCTGCTTCTGGTGTATGATCCCTCTCCATCCCCTCCCTTACCTCAAATGGCCGCACTGTTTATACTGCACGTAACAAGGCGGAATGCCTCAACTCGGTGTTTGCATCGAAATATTGTGTCCAAAACGCATTGATTTCTGCACCCACCTTACCCAGTCGCACCCAACTGTCCCTGGACTCTGTGTCCTTTTCTTCTTACAAATTGGAGAGTTTTCTGTCAAACCTCGACTCATATTCTGTAACCGGTCCAGACGTCATCAGCCCTCGTGTCCTAAAAACCTGCTTCTCTGCTCTTGCTCACCCTCTCATTTGCTCAAGGTCATCTGCCATCTGCTTGGAAATCAGCAAACATTACCGCTCTGCATAAAAAGGTGCAAAAACAGATCCCTTCAACTGCAGACCAATCAGCCTTTTCCCAACCATCAAAAAGGTTGTGGAATCCATCATCGCTTCAGACATTAAATCCTTCCTCTTCTCCAATGGCTTGATTTCCGATCATCAATTTGAATTCAGACCAGGTAACTCTACCCTGGATACGCTACTTCTACTCTCCCAACAATGGATGGAGGTTCTCAATGCCGGACATGAAATCAGAGCCATATCCCTCGACATATCGTGTGCTTTTGACATGGTCTGGCACCCTGCCCTGCTCACCAAACTCTCCTCCTGTGGTATCCAAGACCATCTCCACTCATGGCTCGCAGACTTCCTCTGTGGCCCCAAATGTGGCAGTCAACGTGTGTCCCTAAATGGAGTTCTTTCATCCTCTCTTTATGTCCAGGCTGAAGTTCCTCAAGGCTGTGTTCTGGGCCCTGTTATTTTTCTGGTTTTCATCAATGATCTCTCCCACTCCCTGGAAAATACTCTTTATCTCTTTGCTGATGACTCCATCCTCTACCATGCCATCTGGCATCCCTCAGACCGGCAAGCAGCAGCTTCTTCGCTCTCTGCAGTTCTGGATAACATCACAAACTGGTCCAACACGTGGACATTTCTTTCAACTCTGACAAATCTCACACTCACGATGTCTCTCCGAAAGGACCGTTTGGAAAACTCCCCCATCGACGATCTCAATAATCCTCTGGATGAAGTCCTTTCAATCAAGCTTCTGTGTCTCACGATCTGCCATGATCTTTCCTGGGAAGCCACATTTCCAACCTTCCCTCCAAAGCCAGTCGCCGACTGGGCATCCTCCATCATGCAAAGTCCTTCCTCAGCCTACCGGAACTCCTGACCACTTGAAAAGCTTTTGTCCGCAGCCTGATGGAGTACTGCTCTCCCCTCTGAGCTGGTGCTCCTGCCTCTCACCTTTCTTGGCTTCACGCGATGGAAACCAAGGAATTTAGAATAATTGGTATATCCCATGGTGAGGCTCTGTCTTTGGGCCAATCACTGCAAGCAGGTCCGTGGTCTTTCTGTCTTCTACCATCTCCTCTCTGGTCGTGCCCCCCCCCTTGCTCAGTCTGTGAGATGTCCCCCCCAATGTTTCCTCAGGGCGCTCAAAGTTCGCCAGCAACCCCCCTCTGGTAAATTTCCCAAAATCACGAATCACTGCTCACCTTCACTCTTTCATTCCTCTTTTTCCCCACCTTTGGAATAAACTTTCGCACTCTCTTCAATCCCATTCTTCCCTCCAGGCCTTCAAAACAGCTGTTCACCACCACCTCTTATCGTCCCCCATCCAAATCCTCAATCTTTTCTGCCCCCGTTAATCCACCCCAAACCCACCTCCTTCAAATTCCCTGCTTTCCTTCCTGAAAGTCCCTGTAATGTCCATCTTGTATTCCCCATGGTCCCCGTCCCATACCTCTCCCTTCCACAGATCTCCTCATGTCTCTGTTCCCCACTCTTTTGTCCTTCCATCTCCCACCCCTTTGGTCTCATGCTCCCCTTGCTGTGCGTTGTGTGTTAGCTCTGATACGAGCCTCGAACCTCGTCAATGTATACAGTAAAAAAATGAGAAGACCGTCTTCCCCACCAGGTTTCCTGGTGAGGAGGGTGTATGATATGGACACCCAGCAGAATTATAAACAAAACCTGTCAAAGGGTGGAGGAGTTCCTTGTGAGCCAATGGCCATCCATGCCGAGTGCCTAACTGTCTGCGGACGTCCTCCTGCAGTTGGGTTACCTTTTTAGGAGGTTTGGGGCAAGATTTACACTCCGGCCACAAATGCAAAGGAATGGAGAGTGCCTCCCATGCTGCTGCCCTTTGCAGGGCAACTCGCCAGATGACGGGATTGGGGCAAAGCCTTTGGGACCCCCACTCCTTGATGATAGGAGGAAAAGCACAGATGTGTGTGTGTGTGTGTGTGTGTGTGTGTGTGTGTGTGTGTGTGTGTGTGTGTGTGTGTGTGTGTGTGTGTGTGTGTGTGTGTTTGCTTTTCTCTCTTTCTCTCTTTCCTTGTCTTTCTCGCTCACATTTTACTCTCTCTTTCTCTTCATTCTTTATTTCTTTCCTTTTTCTTTCTCTCTCTCCTCTTTCTTCCCATCGCTCAAATTTTTTGATCCAATTGGAGTACAATGTGTTTTCTGTGTTGAATGTTTTATTCTCAAGGGGATTTATTGATCCTCTTTGTGAATTGCCATTGCAGAGAAACAAATGAAAAAGGATTCTTGTTCCAAGTGTTCCTCGTTGGTCGACACTGAAGTTCCTTTCAATAATCACGTGACACGCACTCTTTGTCAGGACGTTGATCAACTTATTGGTGTGTCCAGCAACAACAAGAAGAATAGTTCTCTAAACATCCTGAAAGAGAATGTCGAAGGAAGTCAGAAAGCACACAAGTGCTCTCTGTGTTTGAAGGCCTTCAGTCAATCATCACATTTAAATCAACATCAAAAAATACATACAGGTGTGAAACCCCACAAGTGTTCAACGTGCAGTAAGGCCTTTACTCGTTCATCACATTTATATCAACATCAAAAAATACATTCAGGTGTGAAACCCTTCAAGTGTTGTGGGTAAAGGCCTTTTCTCAATCATCAAGTTTAAACAAACATCAAAAAATACATTCAGGTGTTAAGTCTTGAAAGTGCTCAATGTGCAGTAAGTCCTTCACTCAGTTCTCAAGTTTATAAAAACATCAAAGAATCCCGATGAAATTTAAACCGTACAAGTGTTCTGAATGAAACGTACTGTAAGCAGACATTGAACTCGTGCACAAAATTGAAAAGGACAACATTCCTGAAGTTGTGAGCAACAGTGGCTTTGTCTAAATAATGATGATATTGTTACGTTTGAGGGGGGGTATGCATTCAAAGGGTAATTAGGATGTTTAATTAGGTATGCCATGCTGTTCGAGTTTACCAGGATCTCGATGTAATAAGTAGCAATTCAGTGGTGATAAGTTGTCTAGTAAATGTTCATTTCTTCAAGGGGAAATGATAATTGTCACGTAATTAGATAGGGACACGGGATAGGGTAAGGGTGTCTGCGTAAACCCCTTTTAGTAGTCCCTGGAGGCTGGCCGTGACGTCACAGGACAGGGCTGCGGATGGCTCCGCCCCGTGATCACGATTGGTGGAAGGCGATGGCGGTGGGCCAATAAAACGGCTCGATTGGAAGTGACGAGGACAGGAGGATAAAAAGGTTCTGTTCGGGGTCGAAAAGGAAGAGGAAGAAGATCGGGACAAAAAGATCGTGTTTTTTTGGTGTGGAGGCTGTTGCGTGGGAAGCATACTTGTTGTTGTGCTGATTCGATCGTGTTCTTCATCGTGTCTTGGAGCCTTGCTGAGCCTCGTGCCTCACCTTGGTTGGCTCTGGGATTCTGCTGACTCGGAGTACGGGGTCGAACGGCGGGCGGACCTGCCTCCCTCTCCTGTTCGCAATTTGGCGCCAGAACTGGTTTCTTGGCGGCTGTGAGCGGACTTGGGCCAGGACCAGGAGGTCGACAGCACCACGGTTTCTCCTGCCCCCCCTGACGAGAGCAAGGCCAGCTCGTCCGACGCTGATCCAGGGACAGTTGCGTCCACACCACGGTCCAGCCTGACCACCAGAAATAGCTACGTTTTGTGTGTGTGTGTGTGTGTGTGTGTGTGTGTGTGTGTGTGTGTGTGTGTGTGTGTGTGTGTGTGTGTGTGTATGTGTGTGTGTGTGTGTGTGTGTGTATGTGTGTGTGTACTTGTGTGTGTGTGTGTACGCCTTAGAGGGTTTGAGATCTGTATATTCATTGGAATTGTCTGTGTTTTCCCCACGCCCGATCCCACACCATCCCGTCGAATCGCCCCGGATCCCTCTTCTTGCCAAGTCTTGTTATTTCTGGTTAATAATAAAAACAAATAAACATCATCAACTCAGTGAAAAGCGACTCGTGCCACCTTCCTCGTCCCGTTTGCGGTAGAGTGATTAGAACCGCCATGTTTGGGTTATAAATAAATAAACCGCCTCCATCGTTTCGGCTCATTCTACGTTGGCGGGACTGTTCAAGTCCCGTGGACGTCACATTGGTGTCAGGGTGTTGGATGTTCGAACCCCTCTAAATTATATTTGGTATCGGGAGAATATACCAAGATTAAAATCTCGGCACGAATTGGAATAAAAAATTATTACAGAAAAGCGCGCGAGCGCGGGAAAATTTTGGCGGGATTTTTCAAATTTAAATTAATTGGCGGCAAACGGGACTTCTGCACCATGGCGGATGTGCAGATGTTTGAGGAGGAATGCCACGTGTCTGGCAGCGAGTCGGGGGAAGAAGGGAGAGACGGGGGTTGGGTTGGAACCTCCCCCATTCCGAGCGTGGACCGTGCTTCATCGCCCGTAACGGAGGCGGCAGCGCCGGAAACCGGCACGATGACGATCTGGACAATGTTGGAACGTTTAATGAGTGCAATTACAGCACAGGGGGCAAAAATGACGGCACAGGGGGCACAAATAGCAGAAATGACGGCACAAATGGAAAATCAATTCGTAACACAGAGGGCAGAAATGACGGCACAGGGGGCAGAGATGGCGGATCGATTGGGGGTAATGGGGGAACAGTTGGGTGTACGGATTGATTTAATGAGGGATGAATTGGGGGAAAAGATGGAGAAAATGAAAACTGAGATGCAGGAGTGTGTGGATGTTAAATTAGGAGAAATACAAAGTAAATTCGAGGATAGATTGGAGGAAACAAAGGTAGAAATTACATTGGAGGGGGAAAATATACGAAAAAAATTGGTAGATAAAATTAATGCAACGAGCATTCGGGTTGATAAAGTGGATGAAAGCCTGGAACGTCATCGTGCCTGTGTGGATGCTCGTATGCAGCTGCAGGTTGAAGAGTGGGGAGAGCTGAGGAAGCAAAGGATGAATTTGGCGGAGGAGGTAAAAGGATTGGAGGCTCGTTTGGACGAACAAGATAAAATTATGAGCCAAGATGAAGTCTTGGATAAAGGCCTGGTCGAGCCGTCTTTTGTAAGTAGAGTGTCCGGGTTGGTTGAGGAGCAGCTACAAACTCGCGACGGAGCCTTGGAGGAGGTTGTGCGGGCCCAGAAGATCCTGCGGGAAGAGGTGAATCGGTCCATTCAACGTTTGGAACAGGAGGCAAAATTGACCCATGAGACCCTCACCACAAAACATCTTTGGCCACAGTGGGCTCCGAAATTGGATACGCAGCCACAAGGGTGTTTGATCCCTGGGCTGGATTCGGACAAGGGAGAAACTGAGAAGCGGGCCACCGTAAAAGTGATCCCCCTGGTAAATTTTGACGGGTCAGGGAGCGTTGAAGCTTTTCTGACGCAATTTGAGTGCATTTCCCGACTAAACGGGTGGAATGAGCAGGAACGTACAGGAAATTTGGTGGCAACGTTGCGGGGACCAGCCGCAGATGTGTTAAACATGATCGCGGAGGGGATGTTGACCAGCTCCCACATTTGCGAGGCGTTGAGCCGTCAGTTTGGGTTCGCGGCAAACTGTGATCTGGTGCGGGCCCAGCTCCAGCACCGCAGATTAAAGCCGGGTGAGACAGTGCAGGAGCTGGCACAGGACATTTACCAATCAGTCAGGATCGCGTATCGGGACCTTACAGTGGAGGCGTGGGACAGACTGGCACTAGAGAAATTTTTAGCTGCTCTTCCTGACCCTGAGGTCCGAGCGCGAGTGGAGCTACAGGATCCACCCACCGTGCACCGAGCGGCCGAGTGCGCGGCCAGGCTGGCCTCGTGGAGTCGGCCGGGTCGGGTGCCCGAGAGGCCATCGGTGACGATCCGACAGGCGGAGATGCAGGATCAGGGAGGGGGGCTGGGAGAAATTGGCATTACCCAGATGCTTCAGAGGATGAATCCTCCTGCTGAACCGCCAGGTCTATCCGAGATGCCCTTTTATAGGTCGGGTCCGGAAATCACTGTCGGGGGTCGGGGAGACTAGATCGGGCTGAGCATATAGGGCCATGCTCGGCTGGTGAGATCGTGGCGAAGTTCCCCCCTTTGGTGAAAAAAGTGAATTGTGGAAAAATTGGCATGGGTTTGTAAGTGCTGCTGGGTTTTAGAGTGACAATAGGGACAGTGGGTAATTGGTAACAAAGCGGGCACAAGTGGCTGTCCAATGGCTGGTGCGTGGATCGGGTGAGAAGTGCTGTGTGAGTTGTTTTAAGTTAAGAAGTGAAATGTATGGTGCACACATTGATTTTTTATTGGACATGGTGTGGTGACAGGGAAGGTCATGGTCGGTGAAGTGTTAGAAATGCAGGTGTCACATGTAAGGCCGATGGGGTGGGGGAGTCATGTGGGTTTTGTGGGTGGGGATAATGTGCTTGTCCACAGGGATTGCTGAAGCTCACGGTGAGCGTGAATTGCGACCCCCTTAAAGGAGATTCACCACCTGGTGGCTAATGGTGACAGTGTCTGGAGGCAACCGGGAGAGGGTCTGGTTGGGTGACCAAGGCGCGTAGGACCTTGGCCACCCAGGAAGGCCAGAGGAGCCAGTGAGACCCCTTCCAGAGTGTTGTACGGGATTAGAGCTGATGGCTACCAGGGGGGAGGGAATCAAAGGGAGCGGGGCGGAGAAACGTCCGGGTTGGACTAAAGCTTACCTGTGGGCATGGTTGCACCTGAGATGCCCCCATCATCTTGTGGTAACCCACCCCACGGCCACGACGGGATTCAGCCTGCATGATTAAAATGAGGACCATGACCTAGAAATGTGATGATGACCATGGTGTGAGTGTTGTGAAGATGTATGGGTCCCACTCGATCCCGCACAACTTGACATGTGCAGCAAGGGCATGATGTCCGCATAATTTTGGGGCAAGCAAATTTGAAAATTGGCTCCCCAGGTAACGCTGGGTCTTTTAGCATCCACTGGGGGACGCGGTCAAGTGTAAATATCCTGTGAAGAGTGTCGTTAAGGCTTAGAGTAGGAATGTAAAGTATAAGTGTTGTGTTTTTGTGGAACCTTTTGTTTCCCCTCCCCAGATCACTGGAAGAGTGTTGGGCAAGAGCGATGATCCAGAAGATGGAGTGCAACTTCGCTCAGTGCTCTCATGTGATAAAAAAACAACAAAAAAAAACAAAAAACGAATGATTGTTTAGGCGAGGATAAGGCCATAAGGGGGTAGTACATTAAGCAGGATAGGTAAGTTAGCTGCGACTCGCTGCCCATTGCCCCTCCTACTTTATTTCGTTAGGTTAATTAGGTGTGAGTCAGTAAGTGTTAAGGCTGGTACGCTAGCGCCTGTGATATACCTTGCAGGAGCTGTGGTACCAGAGGAGGGGGCAGTGTTACGTTTGACGGGGGGGGTATGCATTCAAAGGGTAATTAGGATATTTAATTAGGTATGCCATGCTGTTCGAGTTTACCAGGATCTCCATGTAATAAGTAGCAATTCAGTGGTGATAAGTTGTCTAGTAAATGTTCATTTCTTCAAGGGGGAAATGATAATTGTCACGTAATTAGATAGGGACACGGGATAGGGTAAGGGTGTCTGCGTAAACCCCTTTTAGTAGTCCCTGGAGGCTGGCCGTGACGTCACAGGACAGGGCTGCGGATGGCTCCGCCCCGTGATCACGATTGGCGGAAGGCGACGGCGGTGGGCCAATAAAACGGCTCGATTGGAAGTGACGAGGACAGGTGGATAAAAAGGTTCTGTTCGGGGTCGAAAAGGAAGAGGAAGAAGATCGGGACAAAAAGATCGTGTTTTTTTGGTGTGGAGGCTGTTGCGCGGGAAGCATACTTGTTGTGCTGATTCGATCGTGTTCTTCATCGTGTCTTGGAGCCTTGCTGAGCCTCGTGCCTCACCTTGGTTGGCTCTGGGGTTCTGCTGACTCGGAGTACGGGGTCGAACGGCGGGCGGACCTGCCTCCCTCTCCTGCTCGCAATTTGATGCCAGAACTGGTTCCCTGGCGGCTGTGAGCGGACTTGGGCCAGGACCAGGAGGTCGACTGCACCACGGTTTCTCCTGCCCCCCCTGACGAGAGCAAGGCAAGCTCGTCCGACGCCAATCCAGGGACAGTTGCGTCCACACCACGGTCCAGCCTGACCACCAGAAATAGCTACGTTTTGTGTGTGTGTGTGTGTGTGTGTGTGTGTGTGTGTGTGTGTGTGTGTGTGTGTGTGTGTGTGTGTACTTGGCGCCTTAGAGGGTTTGAGATCTGTATATTCATTGGAATTGTCTGTGTTTTCCCCACGCCCGATCCCACACCATCCCGTCGAATCGCCCCGGATCCCTCTTCTTGCCGAGTCTTGTTATTTCTGGTTAGAGAAATAAACGTTATCAACTCAGTGAAAAGCGACTCGTGCCACCTTCCTCGTCCCGTTTGCGGAAGAGCGATTAGAACCGCCATGTTTGGGTTATAAATAAATAAACTGCCTCCATCGTTTCGGCTCATTCTACGTTGGCGGGACTGTTCAAGTCCCGTGGACGTCACATTGGTGTCAGGGTGTTGGATGTTCGAACCCCTCTAAATTATATTTGGTATCGGGAGAATATACCAAGATTAAAATCTCGCCACTAATTGGAATATAAAATTATTACAGAAAAGCGCGCGAGCGCGGGAAAATTTTGGCGGGATTTTTCAAATTTAAATTAATTGGCGGCATACGGGACTTCTGCACCATGGCGGATGTGCAGATGTTTGAGGAGGAAGGCCACGTGTCTGGCAGCGAGTCGGGGGAAGAAGGGAGAGACGGGGGTTTGGTTGGAACCTCCCCCATTCCGAGCGTGGACCGTGCTTCATCGCCCGTAACGGAGGCGGCAGCGCCGGAAACCGGCACGATGACGATCTGGACAATGTTGGAACGTTTAATGAGTGCAATTACAGCATAGGGGGCAAAAATGACGGCACAGGGGGCACAAATGACAGAAATGACGGCACAAATGGAAAATCAATTCGTGACACAGAGGGCAGAAATGACGGCACAGGGGGCAGAGATGGCGGATCGATTGGGGGTAATGGGGGAACAGGTGGGTGCACGGATTGATTTAATGAGGGATGAATTGGGGGAAAAGATGGAGAAAATGAAAACTGAGATGCAGGAGTGTGTGGATGTTAAATTGGGAGAAATACAAAGTAAATTCGAGGATAGATTGGAGGAAACAAAGGTAGAAATTACATTGGAGGGGGAAAATATACAAAAAAAATTGGTAGATAAAATTGATGCAACGAACATTCGGGTTGATAAAGTGGATGAAAGCCTGGAACGTCATCGTGCCTGTGTGGATGCTCGTATGCAGCTGCAGGTTGAAGAGTGGGGAGAGCTGAGGAAGCAAGGGATTAATTTGGCGGAGGAGGTAAAAGGATTGGAGGCTCGTTTGGACGAACAAGATAAAATTATGAGCCAAGATGAAGTCTTGGATAAAGGCCTGGTAGAGCTGTCTTTTGTCAGTAGAGTGTCCGGGTTGGTTGAGGAGCAGCTACAAACTTGCGACGGAGCCTTGGAGGAGGTTGTGCGGGCCCAGAAGATCCTGCGGGAAGAGGTGAATCGGTCCATTCAACGTTTGGAACAGGAGGCAAAATTGACCCATGAGACCCTCACCACAAAACATCTTTGGCCACAGTGGGCTCCGAAATTGGATACGCAGCCACAAGGGTGTTTGATCCCTGGGCTGGATTCGGACAAGGGAGAAACTGAGAAGCGGGCCACCGTAAAAGTGATCCCCCTGGTAAATTTCGACGGGTCAGGGAGCGTTGAAGCTTTTCTGACGCAATTTGAGTGCATTTCCCGACTAAACGGGTGGAATGAGCAGGAACGTACAGGAAATTTGGTGGCAACGTTGCGGGGACCAGCCGCAGATGTGTGAAACGTGATCGCGGAGGGATGTTGACCAGCTCCCACATTTGCGAGGCGTTGAGCCGTCGGTTTGGGTTCGCGGCAAACTGTGATCTGGTGCGGGCCCAGCTCCAGCACCGCAGATTAAAGCCGGGCGAGACAGTGCAGGAGCTGGCACAGGACATTTACCAATCAGTCAGGATCGTGTATCGGGACCTTACAGTGGAGGCGTGGGACAGACTGGCACTAGAGAAATTTTTAGCTGCTCTTCCTGACCCTGAGGTCCGAGCGCTAGTGGAGCTACAGGATCCACCCACCGTGCACCGAGCGGCCGAGTGCGCGGCCAGGCTGGCCTCGTGGAGTCGGCCGGGTCGGGTGCCCGAGAGGCCATCGGTGACGATCCGACAGGCGGAGATGCAGGATCAGGGAGGGGGGCTGGGAGAAATTGGCATTACCCAGATGCTTCAGAGGATGAATCCTCCTGCTGAACCGCCAGGTCTATCCGAGATGCCCTTTTATAGGTCGGGTCCGGAAATCACTGTCGGGGGTCGGGGAGACTAGATTGGGCTGAGCATATACGGCCATGCTCGGCTGCTGAGATTGTGGCGAAGTTCCCCCCTTTGGTGAAAAAAGTGAATTGTGGAAAAATTGGCATGGGTTTGTAAGTGCTGCTGGGTTTTAGAGTGACAATAGGGACAGTGGGTAATTGGTAACAAAGCGGGCACAAGTGGCTGTCCAATGGCTGGTGCGTGGATCGGGTGAGAAGTGCTGTGTGAGTTGTTTTAAGTGAAGAAGTGAAATGTATGGTGCACACATTGATTTTTTATTGGACATGGTGTGGTGACAGGGAAGGTCATGGTCGGCGAAGTGTTAGAAATGCAGGTGTCACATGTAAGGCCGATGGGGTGGGGGAGTCATGTGGGTTTTGTGGGTGGGGATGATGTGCTTGTCCACAGGGATTGCTGAAGCTCACGGTGAGCGTGAATTGCAACCCCCTTCAAGGAGATTCACCACCTGGTGGCTAATGGTGACAGTGTCTGGAGGCAACCGGGAGAGGGTCTGGTTGGGCGACCAAGGCGGGTAGGACCTTGGCGACCCAGGAAGGCCAGAGGAGCCAGTGAGACCCCTTCCAGAGTGTTGTACGGGATTCGAGCTGATGGCTACCAGGGGGGAGGGAATCAAAGGGAGCGGGGCAGAGAAACGTCCGGGTTGGACTAAAGCTTACCTGTGGGCATGGTTGCACCTGAGATGCCCCCATCATCTTGTGGTAACCCACCCCACGGCCATGACGGGATTCAGCCTGCATGATTAAAATGAGGACCATGACCTAGAAATGTGATGATGACCATGGTGTGAGTGTTGTGAAGATGTATGGGTCCCACTCGATCCCGCACAACTTGACATGTGCAGCAAGGGCATGATGTCCGCATAATTTTGGGGCAAGCAAATTTGAAAATTGGCTCCCCAGGTGACGCTGGGTCTATTAGCATCCACTGGGGGAGGCGGTCAAGTGTAAATATCCTGTGAATAGTGTCGTTAAGGCTTAGAGTAGGAATGTAAAGTATAAGTGTTGTGTTTTTGTGGAACCTTTTGTTTCCCCTCCCCAGATCACTGGAAGAGTGTTGGGCAAGAGCGATGATCCAGAAGATGGAGTGCAACTTCGCTCAGTGCTCTCATGTGATAAAAAAAACAAAAAAAAAACAAAAAATGAATGATTGTTTAGGCGAGGATAAGGCCATAAGGGGGTAGTACATTAAGCAGGATAGGTAAGTTTGCTGCGACTCGCTGCCCATTGCCCCTCCTCCTTTATTTCGTTAGGTTAATTAGGTGTGAGTCAGTAAGTGTTAAGGCTGGTACGCTAGCGCCTGTGATATACCTTGCAGGAGCTGTGGTACCAGAGGAGGGGGCAGTGTTACGTTTGAGGGGGGGGTATGCATTCAAAGGGTAATTAGGATGTTTAATTAGGTATGCCATGCTGTTCGAGTTTACCAGGATCTCCATGTAATAAGTAGCAATTCAGTGGTGATAAGTTGTCTAGTAAATGTTCATTTCTTCAAGGGGGAAATGATAATTGTCACGTAATTAGATAGGGACACGGGATAGGGTAAGGGTGTCTGCGTAAACCCCTTTCAGTAGTCCCTGGAGGCTGGCCGTGACGTCACAGGACAGGGCTGCGGATGGCTCCGCCCTGCGATCACGATTGGCGGAAGGCGACGGCGGTGGGCCAATAAAACGGCTCGATTGGAAGTGACGAGGACAGCTGGATAAAAAGGTTCTGTTCGGGGTCGAAAAGGAAGAGGAAGAAGATCGGGACAAAAAGATCGTGTTTTTTTGGTGTGAAGGCTGTTGCGCGGGAAGCATACTTGTTGTTGTGCTGATTCGATCGTGTTCTTCATCGTGTCTTGGAGCCTTGCTGAGCCTCGTGCCTCACCTTGGTTGGCTCTGGGGTTCTGCTGGCTCGGAGTACGGGGTCGAACGGCGGGCGGACCTGCCTCCCTCTCCTGCTCGCAATTTGATGCCAGAACTGGTTCCATGGCGGCTGTGAGCGGACTTGGGCCAGGACCAGGAGGTCGACTGCACCACGGTTTCTCCTGCCCCCCCTGACGAGAGCAAGGCAAGCTCGTCCGACGCCAATCCAGGGACAGTTGCGTCCACACCACGGTCCAGCCTGACCACCAGAAATAGCTACGTTTTGTGTGTGTGTGTGTGTGTGTGTGTGTGTGTGTGTGTGTGTGTGTGTGTGTGTGTGTCTGTGTACTTGGCGCCTTAGAGGGTTTGAGATCTGTATATTCATTGGAATTGTCTGTGTTTTCCCCACGCCCGATCCCACACCATCCCGTCGAATCGCCCCGGATCCCTCTTCTTGCCGAGTCTTGTTATTTCTGGTTAATAATAAAAACAAATAAACATCATCAACTCAGTGAAAAGCGACTCGTGCCACCTTCCTCGTCCCGTTTGCGGTAGAGCGATTAGAACCGCCATGTTTGGGTTATAAATAAATAAACCGCCTCCATCGTTTCGGCTCATTCTACGTTGGCGGGACTGTTCAAGTCCCGTGGACGTCACAATATGTTGTTCAATGATCAAAATCTTACACGAAACCCAGAATTGTTCAAAGATTATGCCAAAGGGAGAGAAATGGAACACTCGGACTCGACACATGCACCAAATGCACATTGTTATGGAAAACAAGTCAATTTTGTTTTCATTCATCTTTCTTTTGTTTATTAAACTTTTTCAATTCATTGATTATTCTTGTGATTGATAAATGATTCTTGCATGGAAGCACGAGTTGTCCAAGTTTGAAGTGGTTCCTCTGCACCAAGCTGTGTTCCATTGGTGGGTATCTTTCTATTTCTGGACCAAGCAACCAACCAACACAGGTCATTGTTCTGTCGCAACGTTTGTAAAACACCGCCCGGAGGCAAGTCGTTTGGAGAGAAACTTCTTCCCTTCCTGTTCAGATACAAACACCACTCAGAGGCAAGCAGTTTGGAGCGAAACTCCTCTTCCCGTTAACAAGATTTCAGGTCCACTGGATGAAAATTGACAACTTTATTCAAACTTGACCTTTTCTGATCTATGACCTAAAAACCAGAAGAAAAAAAACAAACAGCAAAAGAACGCAGAGAAAATATAGAAAAAAAACCTCGCAAAAAAACAGTAGGAAACCAGAAAAAAAACATGAAGAAATCCAGAAAAAAATACAAAAAATAAAGAACCAGTAGAAACAAAACACCAGAAAAAAAACAGAAAAAAAAGACAAGAAAAAAACGAGGGTCTCGATTCATTTTTTTTGGCTGCTGAACCATACCTTGACTTGAAACGTTTCCATCCGGGTCATCACCTCGAAAATTTCAAACGAAGCCGAATTACAAAATCTAAGATCCAGAATTGAACTGAAAGGCAGTTCCGACTGCAAGAAAATTGTTCGCTTGTCCATTTCGGACATGTTTGATATTCCGGGCGTCTCCGGGAGGTGTGTGTTTCACACGACGGGTCGGTGATCGCGAATCGCTTGTCAACTCGCCACCTCCTTGGGAAAGGTACTGTGAGATCGTACAAGGTTTGGTGCACAAACATCGACGTACGCCCTGCCTGGGAAACACCAGGATGGTAGTTTATCGCCGAGTCAAGATTCAAACTCACGATGGACAGTCTTTTACACTGACAGCTCCATTACAGAGGAAGAATCATTGAACCAATAAGAGGTAGATTTAATCAGACTGCACACCAAGATGTTCAGTGTCGTTAACATTGTCACATTGGTGTACCATGGTTCTTGTGCACTCACTGACCCAATCACAGGAGCTGTTTTTTTATGGGAGAGTCATCCTTTGCATCGGTGATGATATTGTTACGGATTTCAGAATCCGGTCTGATGAATGCATCCACACACCCAGGTCCTCAGACAGTTATTTCCTTAAATGCATGTTCAGATTAGCCCCATCCCCATGTCTAATGGGATTTTAAATGTGATGCGTTGAGAAGGGTAAAGAATAGATCCCCTCTCTTATAGGAATTTTTTTTTACGACAGACACGTTTACACACATTTCTCTCGCAAGCTCTGACGCCCGCCCTTATTTTTCCTCAGCAACGTTTATGCACGTATTTATTTCGCGAGCGCCAACGCCCGCCTTTTTTAAGAGCACACGGGTCGTCATGGTAACCATGCGCAAGTGGGGCTGGGTGAGCTTGGGGAGGACTCTGTGCCCGCTGAGACGGGCCGCAGATATAAAACGAATTGGATGTCCGTTCTGAGGCGAGAGAAGTAAGAGGAGGGAGAAGAGAACGAGAAAGAATGTCAGAGAGGAAAAGGAGGAGAGAAGCGAGCAAGACGTGGGCAAGCGAGCCGAGAAAGAAGTGAGAGTTGCTTGAGCAAGCGAGCATGTGGTGCTTGTGTGGGTGAGAGCAGCACCGACAACGAGTGAGGAATGTGTCGGTCACCAACGTGATGCGTGGGTCATTCACCGACGAATCGAGTGGGTCACTGGACGTCACCAGTTTTGTGAAGTGTGAGGAGCTGCCCGTGTCGCAGCACCAGGGTCTAAACCCACGACAGACGACGTCGGTGCCCTCCCAGACGTCGACTGGCAATCACGGCTGTTCGCGAGAGGGTGCACGGCAAGGCTGGGTGCTGGCGACGGACGTGACACGCACGCACACATTTCAGGACGTTTTCACTTCACAGATAACTACTCTGGTGAGCGAGATGACTCTTCTCCCCCGCCCCTGAATGATTTGCTGGGTACACTTGTCTGTGCTTAGCTGTAAGTCAACCCCCGAAAACATGGTTCTAAAACAACCCACCGAACCACAACGTTAATTGTGAATGGTGGTCCCAGGTCCGGCTCTACCGAGGACAACCGGGGATTAACCCCCTGAGTGACAAGCTGGTGTCTCGGTAACCGTTGCCGCAACAATATCAATGTCTATCTCTCCAAGTTGTTTCACCCTCACTTTGTTTTGGGGAATCCATTCAAAGGGAAGTTTCACTCGAACCAAGCTAACATTTCCATGGTTAAAAACAAATCATCAAATTACCTCCACCTTTCTACCCAAGTGTTTCCATGAACCGGCTGACCACCCCGTCCCCTGATGCCTGACTGAATGAACTTAGAAAGGGATTTGTAATCTGTTCACAAAGCCGGCAATAACTCGTGTTCTCTTCACAGAAAACACCACCTTCCATACTCTCTTCAATCTCATTCCTCCATCCAGGTCTTCAAGACAGCTGTTCACCAACACCTCAAGTCATCCCCCCTTCCGAAACCATGATGTTTTCTACGCCCATTAAACCACCTCATACCCCTCTCCCAAAATCTTGTTTCTCTCTCCATGTTGTCCACCCTGTGCGCTCTCCCCAACCCCGCATCATGACCTGCATCCCTGCATCCCTTCTCCCTCTATCCTGCTGTTGGTTCCCTTTGTGATGTTTGTCCTCATTTGTTTTGGGCCCGAGCCCTTCCACGAGCCTCGACCGTGAACTGGCTTCTTCAAAAGATAAAATTTCCTTCGATACCGAATTTATTTGTGTTCCCACCATTTTCTGCTGACAGTCCCTTTCAACTGATTAATTGGGTGGTCGCTCGAGTACCCTTATTTTCACTTTTTCCGTCTGTCTGTTTGTTTGTTTGTATGTCTGTATGTCTGTCTGTCTGTCTGTCTGTATGTTTGTTTGTATGTCTGTATTTCTGTATGTAATGGACAGCTCTGGAGGCCAGAGGAATCAACCGATTTTGATGAAACTTGACAGGTTGGTTCATACCAGGATCGAGTTCTATGCTTTTGAGCACCGTTGCTATGGACTTTGACATTTTTTAAAAAATTCTAAAAAAATTAGTTTTTTTGAAAATCAAAAATCGGCTTCCAGGCTTTTTTGCGCATTATAATCAACCTCTTTGTCAAAAATTTTCAGCCCGATCCGTCAAAAACTGTATGACTAGTATGCAATTATGTCGCGACCACACATGTCGCCAACCGGCTTGTATTATTGTCGTTGAGATTGGCTTCTGAGTTTTAATATCAATGACGTCATTATTTAGAATTTTAATGGTTTGGTAGTTTTTCCCGTAACACGATCAATTGATGGGTTTTCCTGTTTCGTCGGTCACATGACCCGGTACGTGACGTTCACTCCGTAACGAGATCTTGTGGTTCCTGAAAGAGTCCGTTTAACGGATTGTTTGTGTTTCAGATGGTGTTGTGAAGGTGAAGAACGAGTCCGAGTTCGTCGATGATTCGTTCCCTCCATACGAAGGTTCGAACCACAAACTCATTCCCTCCACCACCGAAGGTGAAGGATCACGAGATCTCAACTGGTTGTGGACGGATTCGGATGAACCTTGGTGGACACGTTGGTTGGGTTCGTGTAGTAAATCCCTGCCGTTGTTAATTGAATCACCTTGTTGTCCTTTGTGAATTGTTACGTTTGAGGGGGGTTCATTAATATGTAATTGCATTCATATGGATGCATGGATGCATTCAAAGGGTAATTAGGATGTTTAATTAGGTATGCCATGCTGTTCGAGTTTACCAAGATCTCGATGTAATAAGTAGCAATTCAGTGGTGATAAGTTGTCTAGTAAATGTCCATTTCTTCAAGGGGGAAATGATAATTGTCACGTAATTAGATAGGGATACGGGATAGGGTAAGTGTGTCTGCGTAAACCCCTTTTAGTATTCTCTGGAGGCTTGCCGTGACGTCACAGGACAGTGCTGCGGATGGCTCCGCCCCGTGATCACGATTGGCGGAAGGCGACGGCGCAGGGCCAATAAAACGGCTCGATTGGAAGTGACGAGGACGGGAGGATAAAAAGGCTCTGTTCGGGGGAAAAGGTGAAGAGGAAGAAGATCGGGACAGAAAGACTTTTGGTGGAGGCTGTTGTGCGGAGAGCGTGCTTTTTGTTGGGCGTTTTCGATTCTGGTTTCATCATGTCTTGTAGCCTTGCTGAGCCTCGTGCCTCACCTTGGTTGGCTCTGGGGTTCTGCTGGCTCGGAGTACGGGGTCGAACGGCGGCGGACCTGCCTCCCTCTCCTGCTCGCAACTTGGCGCCAGAACTGGTTCCCTGGCGGCTGTGAGCGGACTTGGGCCAGGACCAGGAGGTCGACAGCACCACGGTGTCTCCTGCCCCTGACGAACGCAACGCCAGCTCGTCCGACGCCAATCCAGGGACTGTTGCGTTTACACCACGGGCCAGCCTGACCACCAGAACCAGCTACGTTGTGTGTGTGTGTGTGTGTGTGTGTGTGTGTGTGTGTGTGTGTGTGTGTGTGTGTGTGTGTGTGTGTGTGTGTGTGTACCTGGTGCCTTAGAGGGTTTGAGATTGGTATATCCATTGGAATTGTTTGTGTTTTCCCCACGCCCGAACCCACGCCACCATCCCGTCGAATCGCCCCGGATCCCTCTTCTTGCCGAGTCTTGTTATTTCTGGTTCGAGAAATAAACGTTATCAACTCAGTGAAAAGCGACTCGTGCCACCTTCCTCGTCCCGTTTGCGGTAGAGCGATTGAAACCGCCATCTTTGGGTTATAAATAAATAAACCGCCTCCATCGTTTCGGCTCATTCTACGTTGGCGGGACTGTTCAAGTCCCGTGGACGTCACAGAATGAATGTGATTGTTAAACTGTTAAACGTTCCTGACACACTTGGTTTTGTCCTTTTGTTTTTTTTCCAGATCTTGTTGTGAAAATGAAGATCAAATCTGAGTTTGTGGATGAATCGCCCTCTCAAGACAAAGGTGTGAACCTCATCGACATTGTAGTTATACCATTTACAAACAACGATTAATGTACATTGTACGGAGGTTGTTCTCCAGACAGACGTTGGACTTACCTTCATGACGTGTAGGTACTCGAACCCCAAGATCGTTAAGAAACCGAGTTTGTTTTGATCGTCGAGACGTTCACGGAGAACTTGTGGCCGATGGATGTGATGGAATCGATCGGTCACTGACATGCACTCACATCCATGAAAATACCGAGTACGAGTACACTGAATGGATCAGAACACAACAGAACAAAAGGAACGGCAGAGAGAGGGGGAAACACCAACAGCAGAGAGAGGGGGAAACACCAACAGCAGAGAGAAGGGGGAAACACCAACAGCAGAGAGAAGGGGAAACACCAACAGCAGAGAAAGGGGGGAAACACCAATAGCAGAGAGAGGCGGGAAACACCAACAGCAGAGAGAGGGGGGAAATGCCACAGCAGAGAGAGGGGGAAACACCAACAGCAGAGAGAGGGGGAAACATCACCAGCAGAGAGAGGGGGGAACACCAACAGCAGAGAGAGGGGGAAACACCAACAGCAGAGAAGGGGAAACACCAACAGCAGAGTCGAAGGCCAAGACAGAGGGCGGCAGACAAAAAATGTGTGTGGGGAGGAATTAGGTGGACAAGATGGATACAGAAGGAAACTCTCAGGAGGGAAACTTGAAATTTGGAAGGACGGGGTGTGGTTAATGAGGGCAGAAAAGATCATGGTTGTGAATGGGGCATGATTTGAGATGGTAGAGAACAGCTGTCTTCAAAACCTGGAGGGAAGAAGGGGATTCAAGAGAATGTGGAATTTGGTTACACAGGCAGGGAAAAAGAGGAACAAATGAGTGGAGGTGAGCATCAATCCTGGATTTAGGCAGTTCCATCAGAAGGACTGACCAGATTAGATCTGTGACTTGCTGCAGATACCGTCTAAACCTGTAATAACCTGTTTCATGGTCGAGTTGTCGATGACTGAACCGTCTCTCCCACGAGGTTTTCTTGTGAGAGTTCCCTGAAAATATCTGCTGTTCTTCGTTTCGCTCCAATCAGTTCTTCTGGCCATGTGCTTGTCAAAGTGGACATCTCTCTGGCTGATATCAGGGAACCACCTCAGCGCCGTTGAATCTGGCATTTCACTGAGGCCGACTGGCAGGGCCTTCAAACAGCCATCAAACTTCTCGACTGGTCTCCCATCGCTACTTTCTCTGACATCAAAACTCATCCTGGGAATTCTTTCAAAGAAACTCTCTCTCTCTCTCTCTCTCTCTCTCTCTCTCTCTCTCTCTCTCTCTCTCTCTCTCTCTCTCTCTCTCTCTCTCTCTCTCTCTCTCTCTCTCTCTCTCTCTCTCTCTCTCTCTCTCTCTCTCTCTCTCTCTCTCTCTCTCTCTCTCTCTCTCTCTCTCTCTCTCTCTCTCTCTCTCTCTCTCTCTCTCTCTCTCTCTCTCTCTCTCTCTCTCTCTCTCTCTCTCTCTCTCTCTCTCTCTCTCTCTCTCTCTCTCTCTCTCTCTCTCTCTCTCTCTCTCTCTCTCTCTCTCTCTCTCTCTCTCTCTCTCTCTCTCTCTCTCTCCCCCCCCTCTCTCTCTCTCTCTCTCTCTCTCTCTCTCTCTCTCTTTCTCTCTCTCTCTCTCATGCACAGATTTATGCCCTCTCTACAGTTGTCTGACCCTTCCTCCCGCACATGGTTCACTGAAGCTTGTGGCGAGGCAGTTGTCCTGAAACAGCTTGCCTCTGCCTCATGGAAAGCAAACTGAGGGTAATCTCAGTTCCTTCCACAAAGCTCGGAACAAGTGTGTACCTCCCTTCAGGAGATCCACGAAACAACATCTTTCTCATTTCAAGTCTGAACTCTCAAACCTCTCTCCCTCCTCCAAATCCGAGTGGCATCGAATCAAATCTGTTTCTGGTGTATGTTCCCCCTCCATCCCTTTCCTTACCTCAACTTGGGCGAACTGCTGACGCCATACGTGAAAAGCCTGAATGCTTAAACTCGATGTTTGCATCGAAATCTCCTGTCCAAAACCCATCGCTTTCTGCATCCACCTGACCCAGTCGCACCCAACTGCCCCTGGACACTGTGTCCTTTTCTCCTGACAAGGTGGAGAGCTTGCTGTCAAAACTTGACTCAGATTCTGCATTCGGTCCAGCGGCATCAGCCCACGTGTCCTAAAAACCTGCTCCTCTGCTCTTGCTCACCCTCTCTCTGTTCGATTCACCCTCTCATTTGTGAGCCAAGGGCCATCCATATCGAGCACCTAACTGTCTGCGGACGTCCTCCTGCAGTTGGGTCACTTTTTTTTAAGGAGGTTTGTGGCAAGATTTTCACTCCAGCCACCATAAAACCCTTCACTCCGCAAAACCCATAAATTCAAAGACATGGAGAGCTCCTCCTCTGCTGCTGCCCTGAGCAGGGCAACTCGCCAGATTATGGGATTGCGGCAAAGCCTTTGGGACCCCCACTCCTTGATGATAGGAGGAAAGGCACAGGTGTGTGTGTGAGTGTGTGTGTTTATGTATGTGTGTGTGTGAGTGTGTCTGTGTGTTTGTGAGTGTGTGTATGTTTGTGTGTATGTACGTGTGTGTGTGTATGTGTGTGTGTGTGTGTGTATATTTATGTGTGTGTATGTGTATGTGTGAGTGTGTGTATGTGTATGTATGTGTGTATGTGTATGTGTGAGTGTGTGTATGTGTATGTATGTGTGTATGTGTATGTGTGAGTGTGTGTATGTGTATGTATGTGTGTATGTTTGTATGTGTGTGTGTTTGTGTGTGTTTGGTTATCTCTTTCTCTCTCTTTCCTTGACTTTCTCAACCTCATCTTGCTCTCTATTTCTCTTCATTCCTTCTTTCTTTCCTTTTTCTCTCTCTCGTCTCCTCTCTTCCCACTACTCAAATTTTTTGCTCCAATTGGAGTACAATGTGTTTTCTGTATTAAATGTTTCATTCTAAAAGGGATTTATTAACCTCTTTGTGAATTTCCATTGCAGAGAAACAAATGAAAAAGGATTCTCGTTCCAAGTGTTCGCCGTTGGTCGACACTGAAGTTTCCTTCGATCATCACGTGACACGGACTCTTTGTCAGAACATTGATAAACTTATTGGTGTGTCCAACAACAACCAGAAGAACAATTCTCTCAACATCCTGAAAGAGAATGTCAATGGAGGTCAGAAACCACACAAGTGTTATGTGTGTTTGAAAGAATTTAATCGTTCATCACATTTAAATCAACATCAAAGAATACATACAGGTGTGAAACCCCACAAGTTTTCAACGTGCAGTAAGGCCTTTACTCAATCATCAGATTTACACAAACATCAAAAAATACATTCAGGTGTGAAACCCTACAAGTGTTCTGTGTGTGTGAAGGCCTTTAGTCGATTATCACATTTAAATGAACATCAAAATATACATACAGGTGTGAAACCCTATAAATGTTCTGTGTGTGTGAAGGCCTTTAGTCGATTATCACATTTAAATGAACATCAAAAAATACATACAGGTGTGAAACCCCACAAATGTTCTGTGTGTGTGAAGGCCTTTAGTCAATCATCAAATTTATATCAACATCAAAAAATACATTCAGGTTTGAAACCCTATAAGTGTTCTGTGTGTGGGAAGGCCTTTACTCAATCATCAACTTTATATCGACATCAAAAAATACATTCAGGTGTGAAACCCCACAAGTGTTCTGTGTGTGTGAAGGCCTTTAGTCGATTATCATATTTAAATGAACATCAAAAAATACATGCAGGTGTGCAACCCTATAAGTGTTCTGTGTGTGTGAAGGCCTTTTGTCGATTATCACATTTAAATGAACATCAAAAAATACATTCAGGTGTGAAACCCCACAAGTGTTCTGTGTGTGTGAAGGCCTTTAGTCAATTATCAAATTTAAACAAACATCAAAAAATACATTCAGATGTGAAACCCTAAAAGTGTTCTGTGTGTGTGTGAAGGCCTTTACTCAATCATCAACTTTCTATCGACATCAAAAAATACATTCAGTTGTGAAACCCCACAAGTGTTCTTGCGTGTGTGAAGGCCTTTAGTCGATTATCACATTTAAATGCACATCAAAAAATACATACAGGTGTGAAACCCCACAAGTGTTCTGTGTGTGTGAAGGCCTTTACTCAATCATCAACTTTATATCGACATCAAAAAATACATTCAGGTGTGAAACCCCACAAGTGTTCTGTGTGTGTGAAGGCCTTTAGTCGATTATCACATTTAAATGGACATCAAAAAATACATACAGGTGTGAAACCCCACAAGTGTTCTGTGTGTGTGAAGGCCTTTACTCAATCATCAACTTTATATCGACATCAAAAAATACATTCAGGTGTGAAACCCCACAAGTGTTCTGTGTGTGTGAAGGCCTTTAGTCGATTATCACATTTAAATGCACATCAAAAAATACATACAGGTGTGAAGTCCCAAAAGTGTTCTGTGTGAAGGCCTTGACTCAATCATCAGGTTTAAACAAACATCGAAAAATACATACAGGTGTGAAACCCTTCGAGTGTTCTGTGTGTAAAGGCCTTTACTCAATTAACAAGTTTAAAGAAAGTTTAAGCCGTATAAGTGTTCAGTGTTCTGAGTGAAACGAGGCACCGGAAGCGGACATTGAACTCGTGTACAAATTGAAAAGGACAACATTCCTGAAGGAGTTGTGAGTTTGGCCTAAATAATGACGATATGATGTTCATTGATTAAAATCTCACACAAAACCAGAATTGTGAAAACATGATGCCAAAGGTAGAGAAATGGAACACTTGGACTCAACACATGTTCCAAATGCACGTTGTTATGTTAATTTTAATTAAAACATAATTTTAATGTTATGTAAAACAAGTTAATTTTGTTTTCATTCATCTTTGTTTTGTTTATTAAACTGTTTTTCAATTCATCGATGATTCTTGTGATTGATAAATGATTCTGGCATGGAAGCCTGAGTCGTCCAAGTTTGAAGTGGTTCCTTTGCACCAAGCTGTGTTCCATTGGTGGGTATCTTTCTATTTCTGGACCAAGAAACCAACCAACATCGGTCATTGCTCTGCCACAAAGTGTGGAAATCTCAAACCCGTGCATGAAGTCGTGGAATCGAACTTGTATCAGTCGGTGTAAGAACAATGCCATAATGTCGATGGTAAAAGGAGAGAACTCAAGTGTCTGACTGGATGGAATACTTTACTCCTGAGAGACGTGAGAATCCTACTATGGTAAAAACAATGATAAAGAAGCTTAGAATCTTGTAGAGACGATTTCTGAAAGTAAGAGGAATAAAAATCAGGGAGGGGAGAAAAAGAAAGCAGGGAGGGGGGGCGAGGAAGGGTGGGGGAGAAAGTGAAGGGGGGGGGGAGACTAGGCCGTGTGATGTGAGAGGAAGTGAAGGCAGACCTGCAGTGGAGCATTAATTACGATTCAACTCATCAAAATCCTGCATTGAATAACAGTGAAAATAGAAACAAAATAATGTCTGAAATCCATTTTCTACCAGTCATACCATAAATCCGGCTCAGAAACAAACACTGGCCAGACATGTTCGGACACAAACACCACCCGGACGTATCTAGACCGACGCTTTTGGGAGTTAAACCGCTTCAATGCGTCTGAACATAAACTCCCGTCCAGACATTTACACTGCCTGACACGTTCGGAGACAAACACCGCCTGGACACTTTCAGAGACAAACACCGCCCGGAGGCAAGCCGTTCGGAGAGTAACTCCTTCCCTTCCCATTCGGAGACAAACACCGCCCGGAGGCAATCAGTTCGGAGAGAAACTCCTTCCCTTGCCCTTGGGAGACAAACACCGCCTGCACACGCTCGGAGACAAACACCGGCCGGAGGCAAGCCGTTCGGAGAGAAACTCCTCTTCCCATTAACAAGATTTCAGGTCCACTCAATGAAAATTGACAATTTTATTCAAACTTGACCTTTTCGGATCTTTGACCTAAAAACCAGAACAAAAAAAAACAAACAGAAAAAGAACGCAGAGAAAATACAGAAAAAAACCCTATAAAAAAAAACCAGTAAGAAACCAGAAAAAAACATTTAAAAATCCAGAAAAATACAAAAAATAAAGAACCAGAAGAAACAAATTACCAGAAAAAAAAACAAACAGAAAAAAAGAACAGAAAAAACAGGGTATTAAATAATCATTTTTTGGCTGCTGAACCATGCCTTGACTTGAAACATTTCCATCTGGGTCATCACCTCAAAAATTTCAAACTGAGCCGAATTCCAAAATCTAAGATGCAGAATTGAACTTAGCAGCAGTTCTGACTGTAAGAAAAGTGTTTGTTTGTCCAATTTGGACATGTTTGATATTTCGGGCATCTCCGGGCGGTGTGTGTTTAACACGAGGTGTGTGTCGGTGATCGCGAATCGCTTGTCAACTCGCCACCTCCTTGGGAAAGGCACTGTGAGATCGTCCAAGGGTTGGTGCACAAACATCGACGTACGCCCTGCCTGTGAAACAACAGCATGGTAGTTTATCGCCGAGTCAAGATTCAAACTCACGATGGACAGTGTTTTACACTGACAGCTCCATTACAGAGGAAGAATCAGAAAACCAATAAGAGGTATGTGAGGAGTGCTATTTTATGGTCACATCCGATCCATAATTAATACATAGATATATATATATATATATATATATATATATATATATATATATATATATATATATATATATATATATATATATTGTTGTGGTTACCAAATTCGCAAACCACCATTCAGGTCCCTTAGGTGAGGTATCTCGGTAAGTATATGTGTAGTTAGGCCCAAACCCGTTGTCTAGTGGGAATACATGTCATTCATGCGTGCTGCGACTCTTCAGGATAGCCGTTTTTCTTTTACTATCTTTATTTTGGACCAACCGCCATTGTTACCACCACCAACCACAACATCAACCACCCACCGCGGCGCCGCTTCACGTCACACCTCGCAACCGTCACATCGCCACCGTTCTTGCGCCGCTTGTGGGTACCGGTGTTGGACTCGTGCAGGGCGCGCGCCGAACAGCGTGTACAAAACCACGGATTTTCAGCTCCAAAAACGGATCAAAAATGACACACGCCCACTTTTGTTCCGTCCAATCGGTGAGCGAGGGGCGATTTGGCCCCGCCTCCAGGGCGTTGGAGGGCGATCGCTATATGCAAATTTATGGATCAAAATGCATTCACGCCCACTTTTTCTCGGGCCAATGGGGAGCGAGGTGAAAGGTCGAAGGCAGGGGGTCAAAGATGAGAGAGCGAAGCCACGGGGCTTATATAAGCGACCGCGTTCGTCAAGTCAAGAGAGTTAAGACTTCGCAGTCGGTGGAGTTGGGAAGAAGAAGCAAGAAGGAGTTGGTCGTCGTCGTCGTCGTGTGCGTTGGAGTCGGAGCGAAGAGGACGGAGCTGTGGAGAGGCGGCGAGGGCAGACGAGGGGGTGCTCGCGGCGTGCCGGGAGCTGCACACCAGGGAGGCCGACGGCGCGACCTGGTCGAGGTGGAGACGCTCGTCGCGGGACTCGAGGCAGAGTCGAAATCCTCCTTTCCCCCGAGCATCAGCAACCCCCTCCTGTTTCCCCCCCGCGCTGAGATAGTGCGACCAAGGGGCCCCTTTCCCACCCCCTACCAGACACTGTCCGCGAGGCCCGCGGAGTTGAGGCACCATCGCCGCTCCGCGTCTCATCACCAGACGGGTAGGCCCGACCCGGTCTCGGCCTCAGGCCCGCCTCATCCTTGAGGGTTCTCTTTTCTTTTTCTTGGTTTTGGATATGTGTTGTCGGCGCCGTCTGTGAAGTAAAATTGTATAAGTGTTGCCGTGTGCTCGCGTAATCGGTATTAGATCTGCATTGTCGCATTTGCTTTTTGTGTAAAATTGCATTGTGTTTCTTTTCCTTTTCTATGTGCGGTTTTATTGAGGGACCACAGGGGCTGATAGGCTGAATTTGTTGACCGGGAAAGGTGGAAGATAAGGATATCCAAGTGAAATATGGGGAAGCAGGTTCGAGTCCTGTATTCTGTGGTAATAAAAATAGGTTAGGGTCCTGTAGAAACGAGGGAACAGGTTGGAATCCTGTACCATAAAGGGGAGGGTTAAAGGCCCGTCCATAAGAGAGAAGGCTAAAGGCGATTGAGTGGAGCGGGACTTTGATCCTGCACATTAAAGAGAGGAAAGAAAGCTATCAGGCGGTATGCAACAAAGGGGGATTTTGATCCCGTGATAAAAGGAGACAAGACTAAAGCTTTAGGCAGTTGACAAGTTAAGAACATAAGATGGGGAATAACTCTGCAAAGAACATAGAACCCAAAGGAACAACACTTAAAGTTACCGGTGAAAGTGGAAAACACTGGAGAGCGTTTGCAGCGTGGCTAACGGAGTCACAAAGTGAGACAGAACATTAGCGATTCGATTCAGAGGGAATCTTGAACCAACGGGAAAAAAAAACACAAAGTTAATGAGCCAGGAGAAGGGCTGTTTGTAGAGTTACCTGTTTGGATGTATTTGTGAACACAATGTGGTGGGGAAGGTTGAGTTTTGTGTTGGAGGTAAGTTGAGTGTTCCAACCTGTGTGTGTGTGTGTGTCTGTGTGTGTGTGTCTGTGTGTGTGTCTGTGTGTGTGTGTGTGTGTGTGTGTCTGTGTGTGTGTGTGTGTGTGTCTGTGTGTCTGTGTGTGTGTGTGTATGTGTGTGTGTGCGTGTGTGTCTGTGTGTGTGTGTCTGTGTGTGTGTGTGTGTGTGTGTGTGTGTGTGTGTGTGTGTGTGTCTGTGAGTGAACTCGATAGGGAATTGTATAATTAAAACCACTTCGGCGGACAGTTTGGAGATTATGTGTGAGAATTCCCTGCAGTACTCGTGCTGTGGGATGCCAAATGGACCAAGGCTCGGGTTTTCTCATGGTCCGATAAACTCTGTATGCTGTTTTGGCTTTGAACACTGTACGTGATACGTGATAAATGGATGGTCTCCTCGGAGCATCATTTTGATTTAAATTCAAATTCAGTTCTGTTTCCACCATGCATGTTTTGTAAGGCTGATCGACGTTACGGGTTCGTTTTAACGTCAGTTTCAATTCTGGTTTCATTGTTGGTGGTCATTAAGCATATTTTATACTTGATTTTCGTAAATCTGGGAAAAAAGCTGATATTTTATGGGGTTTTGCGAGTCACGTGACGTGCCGTAGGATTTAACAGGCGTGCCGAAAGCACGAAATCGTCCCGTCGAGGCCCCCCCCCTCCCCCCCCGAATGATCTGCTGGTTACCCATGTCTGTGTGTAGCTGTAAGTAAGTCAACCCCCGATAATCATCTGCTCTTTGTCTCTTTCCTGGCATTTTGATTGATTTTGCTTTGAAATGTATTCTTTATTTACCTCAGAAAATAAAAAGTTCTTATTTATTTATTTTAATATTAATAAATCATTTGTTTACTTCCAACCTGTCCATGTTTGTCCTTTCCTTCCATTGGTCCAGCATTGTCCGAACCGAGATAGACTGGGAGGTAATTATCACAGATTTGACCAAAAATAGTCAGCACGTACCAGCAGTTAAAACGCTCGGCCGCCCTAATTAAAATCTAATCGAGATAACATTGGTGCTTTGCCGAGGGCACGCTCCCCGCTCAGGTAACCACGTGACCTCCAGTTAAACGGCGTGATTAGACGGTGGGCACTGGAATTCGTGGTTAACGGGGTGGCGTTCGTGGTTCTAAAACAACCCACCGTACCACAACGTGAATTGTGAACGATGGTCCCAGGTCCGGCTCTACCGAGGACAACCGGGGATTAATCCCTCTGAGTGATAAGCTGGTGTCTCGGTGTCCGTGGCTGCAGCAATATCTGTCTATCTATCCAAGTTGTTTCACCCTCACTTGATTTTGGGAAATCCATTCAAAGGGAAGTTTCACTCGAACCAAGCTTACATTTCCATGGTTAAAACCAAATAATCAAATTACCTCCACCTTTCTATCCAAGTGTTTCCATGAACCGGCTGACCACCCCGTCCCCTGATCCCTGAACTGAATGAACTGAGACAGGGATTTGTAATCTGTTCACAAAGCCGGCAATAACTCGTGTTCTCTTCACAGAAAACACCACCTTCCATACTCTCTTCAATATCATTCCTCCCTCCAGGTCTTCAAGACAACTGTTCACCAACATCTCCAGTCATCCCCTTTCCAAAACCATGATCTTTTCTCCCCCCATTAAACCACCTCACACCCCTCTCCCCAAATCTTGTTTCTCTCTCCATGTTGTCCACCCTGTGTGCTCTCCCCAACCCCTCATCGTGACCTGCATCCCTTGTTTGTCCGTCTCCGTCGACATTCTCCCTCCGTCCTGCTGTTGGTTCCCTTTGTTATGTTTGTCCTCATCTGTTTTGGGCCCGAGCCCTTCCATGAGCCTCGACCGAGTATTGGCGTCTTCAAAAGATAAAATTTTCAACTGATTAATATCATTGTACTTCAGATTGGCTTCTGAGTTTTAATATTAATGACGTCATTATTCAGAATTTTAACGGTTTGGTAGTTTTTCCCGTAACACGATTAAGTGATGAGTTTTCCTGTTTCGTCGGTCACGTGACCGGGCGGCGCGAATCTGCCGCTGAGAAACGGTGAATATATCGTGATCACGTGATTTGTTTTTCCGGAATACTTCAGGTTCTCCCCTCGTGTTCCTCACAGTCTCCTGCAGGGAGGACGATGCGCGATGATCCGAGATCTCTCGGTCGAAGATCACAAAGCGAACACCCCGGATCCACGAACGGCTTCGATGGAGGAAACACGGTCGATCCCGGAGTCCGTCCCTCACACAGCGGGTCCATGGTCGGGTCACCCGAGGATAAGGAGTCCGGACCCGGTACGTGACGTTCTCTCGGTAACGAGATCTTGTGGTTCCTGGATGTTTCCTTTTCACGGATTGTTTGTGTTTCAGATGGTGTTGTGAAGGTGAAGATCGAGTCCGAGTTCGTCGATGATTCGTTCCCTCCATACGAAGGTTTGAACCACAAACTCATTCCCTCCACCACCGAAGGTGAAGGATCACGAGATCTCAACTGGTTGTGGACGGATTCGGATGAACCTTGGTGGACACGTTGGTTGGGTTCGTGTAGTAAATCCCTGCCGTTGTTAATTGAATCACCTTGTTGTCCTTTGTGAATGAATGTGATTGTTAAACTGTTAAACGTTCCTGACTCACTTGGTTTTGTCCTTGTTTTTTTTCCAGATCTTGTTGTGAAAATGAAGATCAAATCTGAGTTTGTGGATGAATCGCCCTCTCAAGACAAAGGTGTGAACCTCATCGACATTGTAGTTGTACCATTTACAAACAACGATTAATGTACATTGTACGGAGGTTGTTCTCCAGACAGACGTTGTACTTCCTTTCATGACGTGTAGATACTCGAACACCAAGATCGTTTAGAAACCGAATTTGTTTTGATCGTCGAGACGTTCACGGAGAACTTGCACGTGGCCGACGGATGATGGAATCGATCGGTCACCGACATGGACTCACATCCAGGAGGGAAACTTGAAATTTGGAAGGACGGGGTGGGGTGGGTGTTAACGAGGGTAGAAAAGATAATAGTCATGCATGGGGGATGATTTGAGATGGTGGGGAACAGCTGTCTTCAAAACCTGGAGGGAAGAAGGAGATTGAAGAGAATGTGGAAGTTGGTGACACAGGCAGGGAGAAAAGAGGAACAAATGAGTGGAGGTGAGCAGCAATCCTGGATTTAGGCAGTTCCATCAGAAGGTCAGGCCGGATTAGATCTGTCACTTGCTGCAGATACCGTGTAAACCTGTGATAACCTGTTTCATGGTCGAGTTGTCTCTGACTGAACCGTCTCCCCCCACCAGGTTTTCTTGTGAGAGTTCCCTGAAAATATCTGCTGTTCTTCTCCACTCCAATCAGTTCTTCTGACCACGTGCTTCTCAAAGTGGACATCTCTCTGGCTGATATCAGGGAACCACCTCAGCGCCGTTGAATATGGCATTTCACTCAGGATGACTGGCAGGGCCTCCAAGCAACCATCAAACTTCTAGACTGGTCTCCCATCGCTACTTTCTCTGACATCAACTCATCCTGGGAATTCTTTCAAAGAAACTCTCTCTCTCTCTCTCTCTCTCTCTCTCTCTCTCTCTCTCTCTCTCTCTCTCTCTCTCTCTCTCTCTCTCTCTCTCTCTCTCTCTCTCTCTCTCTCTCTCTCTCTCTCTCTCTCTCTCTCTCTCTCTCTCTCTCTCTCTCTCTCTCTCCCTCTCTCTCTCTCTCTCTCTCTCTCTCTCTCTCTCTCTCTCTCTCTCTCTCTCTCTCTCTCTCTCTCTCTCTCTCTCTCACTCATGCACAGATTTATCCCCTCTCGACAGTTGTCTGACTCTTCCTCCCGCACATGGTTCACTGAACCTTGTGGTGAGGCAGTTGTCCTGAAACTGCTTCTCTCTGCCTCTTGGAAAGCAAACCCAACTGAGGGTAATCTCAGTTCCTTCCATAAAGCTCGGGACAAGTGTGTACCTCCCTTCAGGAGATCCACGAAACAACATCTTTCTCATTTCAAGTCTGAACTCTCAAACCTCTCTCCCTCCTCCAAATCCTGATGGCATCGAATCAAATCTGTTTCTGGTGTATGTTCCCCCTCCATCCCTTCCCTTACCTCAAATGGTCGCACTGCTGACGCCAAATGTGAAAAGCCTGAATGCTTAAACTCGGTGTTTGCATCGAAATCTTGTGTCCAAAACCCATCGCTTTCTGCATCCACCTTACCCAGTCTCCCCCAACTGTCCCTGGACTCTGTGTCCTTTTCTCCTGACAAGGTGGAGAGCTTGCTGTCAAACCTTGATTCAGATTCTGCATTCGGTCCAGACGGCATCAGCCCACGTGTCCTAAAAACCTGCTCCTCTGCTCTTGCTCACCCTCTCTCTGTTCGATTCACCCTTTCATTTGTGAGCCAAGGGCCATCCATATCGAGCACCCACCTGTCTGCGGACGTCCTCCTGCAGTTGGGTTACTTTTTTTTAGGAGGTTTTTGGCAAGATTTTCACTCCGGCCACCATAAAACCCTTGACTCCGCAAAACCCATAAATTCAAAGACATGGAGAGCTCCTCCTGTGCTGCTGCCCTTTGCAGGGCAACTCGCCAGATTGTGGGATTGGAGCAAAGCGTTTGGGCACCCACTCCTTGATGATAGGAGGAAAGGCACAGGTGTGTCTGTGTTTGTGAGTGTGTCTGTGTTTGTGAGTGTGTGTGTATGTGTGTGAGTGTGTCTGTGTTTGTGAGTGTGTGTATGTGTGTGTATGTATGTGTGTATGTGTGTGTATGTGTGTGAGTGTGTGTATGTGTGTGTATGTATGTGTGTATGTGTGTGTATGTGTGTGTGTGTGTGTGTATGTTTGGTTATCTCTTTCTCTCACTTTCCTTGACTCTCTTTCTCTTCATTCCTTCTTTCTTTCCTTTTTCTCTCTCTCTCGTCTCCTCTCTTCCCACCACTCAAATTTTTTGATCCAATTGCAGTACAATGTGTTTGTTGTATTAAATGTTTCATTCTAAAAGGGATTTATTAACCTCTGTGAATTTCCATTGCAGAGAAACAAATGAAAAAGGATTCTTGTTCCAAGTGTTCCCCGTTGGCCGACACTGAAGTTCCATTCAATCATAACGTGACACGGACTCTTTGTCAGAACATTGAGAAACTTATTCGTGTGTCCAACAACAACCAGAAGAACAGTTCTCTCAACATCCTGAAAGAGAATGTCGATGGAAGTCAGAAACCACACAAGGGTTATGTGTGTTTGAAAGAATTTAATCGTTCTTCACATTTAAATCAACATCAAAGAATACATACAGGTGTGAAACCCCACAAGTGTTCAACGTGCAGTAAGGCCTTTACTCAATCATCAGATTCACACAAACATCACAGAATACATTCAGGTGTGAAACCCTACAAGTGTTCTGTGTGTGCGAAGGCCTTTAGTCGAATATCACATTTAAATGAACATCAAAAAATACATTCAGGTGTGAAACCCCAAAAGTGTTCAACGTGCAGTAAGGCCTTTACTCAATCATCAGATTCACACAAACATCACAGAATACATTCAGGTGTGAAACCCTATAAATGTTCTGTGTGTGCGAAGGCCTTTAGTCGAATATCACATTTAAATGAACATCAAAAAATACATTCAGGTGTGAAACCCCAAAAGTGTTCAACGTGCAGTAAGGCCTTTACTCAATCGTCAGATTTACACAAACATCAAAGAATACATTCAGGTGTGAAACCCCACAAGTGTTCTGAGTGTGTGAAGGCCTTTAGTCGAATATCACATTTAAATGAACATCAAAAAATACATTCAGGTGTGAAATCCCAAAAGTGTTCAACGTGCAGTAAGGCCTTTACTCAATCATCAGATTTACACAAACATCAAAGAATACATTCAGGTGTGAAACCCTACAAGTGTTCTGTGTGTGTGAAGGCATTTACTCAATCATCAACTTTATATCAACATCAAAGAATACATTCAGGTGTGAAACCCTATAAGTGTTCTGTGTGTGTGAAGGCATTTAGTCAATCATCAGGTTTATATCACCATCAAAAAATACATACAGGTGTGAAACCCCACAAGTGTTCTGTGTGTTTGAAGGCCTTTACTCAATCATCAAATTTATATCAACATAAAAAAATACATTCAGGTGTGAAACCCCACAAGTGTTCTGTGTGTGTGAAGGCCTTTAGTCGATTATCACATTTAAATGAACATCAAAAAATACATTCAGGTGTGAAACCCCAAAAGTGTTCAACGTGCAGTAAGGCCTTTACTCAATCATCAGATTTACACAAACATCAAAGAATACATTCAGGTGTGAAACCCTACAAGTGTTCTGTGTGTGTGAAGGCATTTACTCAATCATCAACTTTATATCAACATCAAAGAATACATTCAGGTGTGAAACCCTACAAGTGTTCTGTGTGTGTGAAGGCATTTACTCAATCATCAACTTTATATCAACATCAAAGAATACATTCAGGTGTGAAACCCTACAAGTGTTCTGTGTGTGTGAAGGCCTTTACTCAATCATCAAATTTATATCAA
This sequence comes from Eptatretus burgeri, assembly GCF_056783735.1. Taxonomy (NCBI): domain Eukaryota; kingdom Metazoa; phylum Chordata; class Myxini; order Myxiniformes; family Myxinidae; genus Eptatretus; species Eptatretus burgeri. The sequence goes on along the minus strand of NC_140982.1, from coordinate 1,879,030 downwards.
CATCAAAGAATACATTCAGGTGTGAAACCCCACAATTGTTCTGTGTGTGGGAAGGCATTTAGTCAATCATCAAGTTTATATCGACATCAAAAAATACATACAGGTGTGAAACCCCACAAGTGTTCTGTGTGTGTGAAGGCCTTTATTCAATTATCAAGTTTAAAGAAAGTTTAAACCGTATAAGTGTTCTGTGTTCTGAGTGAAACGAGGCACCGGAAGCGGACATTGAACTCGTGTACAAATTGAAAACGACAATATTCATGAAGGAGTTCTGAGTACCAGTAACTTTGGCCTAAATAATGACGATATGATGTTCATTGATTAAAATCTCACACGAAACCCAGAATTGTGAAAACATGATGCCAAATGTAGAGAAATGTCACACTTGTACTCGACACATGTTTCCCGATGCACGTTGTTATGTAAAACAAGTTAATTTTGTTTTCATTCATCTTTGTTTTGTTTATTAAACTGTTTTTCAATTCATCGATGATTCGTGTGATTGATAAATGATTCTGGCATGGAAGCCTGAGTTGTCCATGTTTGAGTGGTTCCTCTGCACCAAGCTGTGTTCCATTGGTGGGTATCTTTCTATTTCTGGATCAAGCAACCAACCAACACAGGTCATTGCTCTGTCCCAAAGTGTGTAAATCTCAAACCCGAGCATTAACTTGTGGAATCGAACTTGTATCAGTCGGTGTAGGAACAATTCAACAATGTCGATGGTAAAAGGAGAGAACTCAAGTGTCTGACTGGATGGAATACTTTACTCGTGAGAGACGTGAGAATCCTACCGGGATAAAAACTATGATAAAGAAGCTTAGAAGTCTTATAGAGACGATTTCTGAGAGTAAGATGAATAAAAATCAGGGAGGGGAGAAAAAGAAAGCAGAGAGGGGGAGCGAGGAAGGATGTGGGAGAAAGTGAAGGGGGGAGACGAGGCAGTGTGAGGTGAGAGGAAGTGAAGGCAGATGTGTAGTGGAGCATTAATTACGATTCAACTCATCAAAATCCTTCTGCATGGAATCACAGTGAAGATAGAAACAAAATAATGTCTGAAATCAATTTTCTTCCAGTCATACCATAAATCCTGCTCAGAAACAAACATTGGCCAGACACGTTCGGACACAAACACCACCCGGACGCATCTAGAGCCAAGCTTTCCCGAGTTAAGCACCGCTCCAATGCGTCTGGACATAAACTGCTGTCCAGACATAAACACTGCCCGACACGTTCGGAGACAAACACCGCCTGGACACTTTCGGAAACAAACACCGCCTGGAGGCAAGCCGTTCGGAGAGAAACTCCTTCCCTTCCCCTTCGGAGACAAACACCGCCTGGACACGTTCGGAGACAAACACCACCCTGAGGCAAGCAGATCAGAGAGAAACTCCTTTCCTTCTCCTTCGGAGACAAACACCGGCCAAAGACAAGCAGTTCAGAGAGAAACTCCTTCCCTTCTCCTCAAGAGACAAACACCGCCCGGAGGCAAGCTGTTCGGAGAGAAACTCCTTCCCTTCTCCTCCGGAGACAAACACCACCCTGAGGCAAGCTGTTCGGAGAGAAACTCCTTCCCTTCTCCTTCGGAGACAAACACCGCCCGGAGGCAAGCTGTTCGGAGAGAAACTCCTTCCCTTCTCCTTCGGAGACAAACACCGCCCGGAGGCAAGCTGTTCGGAGAGAAACTCCTTCCCTTCCCGTATACAAGATTTCAGGTCCACTTTATGAAAATTGACAATTTTATGCAAATTTTACCTTTTGTGATCTTTGACCTAAAAACCAGAAGAAAAAATATAAACAGAAAAAGAAGGCAGAGAAAATACAGAAAAAAATTTAAGAAACCAGAAAAAAACATTCAAAAATCCAGAAAAATACAAAAAAAAAAGAACCAGAAGAAACAAACAGAAAAAAAGACCAGAAAACAATCCTGAAAAAAATAGGGTCTTCATTCACCATTTTTTTTGGCTGCTGAACCATGCCTTGACTTTGATCAGGCCACAACGATTTCTCAACCACAAAATTTTCTTTCAATTTCCTCACTCATATTATCGAATGCGTGATCATAGCTATGAATCGCTGAGTACATTGCAATGCTTTTAAATGCCCGGAGACACCAGTGTTCGTGGCTTTATTTAATTTCCATCCGGGTCATCACCTCCATAATTTACAATTATGCTGAATTACAAAATCTAAGATCCAGTATTGAACTTAAAGGCAGTTCCGACTGCTAGAAAAGTGTTGGTTTGTCCAATTTGGACATGTTTGATATTCCGAGCGTCTCCAGGAGGTGTGTGTTTAACACGACGGGTCAGTGATCGCGAATCGCTTGTCAACTCGCCACCTCCTTGGGAAAGGCACTGTGAGATCGTCCAAGGGTTGGTGCACAAACATCGACATACGCCCTGCCTGCGAAACACCAGGATGGCAGTTTATCACCGAGTCAAGATTCAAACTCACGATGGATAGTCTTTTACACAGATAGCTCCATTACAGAGGAAGAATCAGTAAACCAATAAGAGGTACATTTGATCAGATTGCACACCAAGATGTTCAGTGTCGTTAACATTGTCACATTGGTGTATCATGGTTCTTGTACACTCACTGACCCAATCACAGGAGCTGTTTTTCTGTGGGAGAGTCATCCTGTGCATCGGTGATTATGTTGTCAAGGATTTCAGAATCCGGTCTGATGAATGCATCCACACATCCAGGTCGTCAGACAGTTATTACCTTCAATGCATGTTGATTAGCCCCATCCCCACTTCCACTTCCTGTTACAAAATAACCACTTAGTCACACACAAAAAAAATCACTTACTGTCACAAAAAATCACTTCCTGTCACAAAATAACCACTTCCTGTCACAAAAGAATCACTTCCTGTCACAAAAAATCATTTCCTGTCACAAAATAACCACTTCCTCTCACAAAAATAACTTCCTGTCAAAAAAAATAAAAAATATATCACTTCCTGTCACAAAATAACCACCTCCTGTCACAAAAAATCAGTTCCTGTCACAAAAAAATCACTTCCTGTCACAAAAAATCACTTCCTGTCACCAAAAAAAAATCACTTCCTGTCACAAAAAATCACTTCCTGTCACAAAATAAGCACCTCCTGTCACAAAAAAATCATTTCCTGTCACAAAAAAATCACTTCCTGTCACAAAAAATCACTTCCTGTCACAAAATAACCACTTCCTGTCACAAAACAATCACTTCCTGTCACAAAAAATTAAAAATATATCACTTCCTGTCACAAAAAAACACTTCCTGTCGCAAAAAAATCACTTCCTGTCACAAAAAAACACTTCCTGTCACAAAAAATCACTTCCTGTCACAAAAAAATCACTTCCTGTCACAAAAAACTGCTTCCTGTCACAAAAAATAACCACTTCCTGTCACAAAATAACCACTTCCTGTCACAAAAAACCGCTTCCTGTCACAAAAAACCACTTCCTATCACAAATAACCACCTCCTGTCACAAAAAAATCAGTTCCTGTCACAAAATAATCACTTCCTGTCACAAAATAACCACTTGAGGAGGAGAGAGAAAAATAAAGATTGTTGACAGACGGACGGACGGACATTCTGACTGACAGACAAACAGACGGACGGATCAGAGGACATCGAACGGTTTTATTAGATCAGAAAACTGACCGAATGAGTGAAATGAAACATTCCCCTTCCCTCCACTGTCTTCTCCTCCCCTCACGCTGCCTTCCCCCTCATGAATCAGCAGATCAAGGTAGGACAGCCGAGAGGTACGAATTCTCACTCTCAGCTGTCTCGCCTGGGTTTGAATCCCGACCGAGCTATAAACTGTCATCCCAGTGTTTCACAGGCAGGATGATTCATAAATGCATGTTATCTCCCGGATGGGTGTTAAACTCGGCTTCACATTTACCAGGATTCCCCCTCCTCTCCCTCTCCACACTTTCTCCCCTCCCTTCTCTCCCTTCTCCCTCTACCTCTCTCATCCCAACCTCTCTCTCCTACCCCTCTCCCTCTCACCTCCCTCCTCTCTTCTCTCCTTCCCCTCCCTCCTCTCCCTCTTCCCCTCCCCTTGAATATTCCCATCAGTTAAGCGACAGGTAGTATTTGCTTGTAAACAAGTAAACAAACACGAATTAAGTTTTATACATTACATTTTCACACTTTCCTCAATTAAATGAACTTATAATTAATTATAAATTATTTAATTAGAGAGGTGCTCATGAGAGTTCAAGTCCCTGACCCTCAGTGATGGGTGATGTTGTTTAACGTGTCGTTTATGATCCATCCACGAAGACCAAACTCTGCACAGAGAGAGCATGATCAGTGGTGCTTCAGCAATCTCCTGGGTTGTTGGACACAATCCTGGACAGGTGACCACTCTGACATAGCAGACTCAAACGGCTCAATCATCCCAGCAAGCTGGTATCCTGCTTCGCTGCAAAGCTCAGTGTCAGATGCTTTGGTTTGAACCTCCGCTTCAAATGAGTGAAATTATTCTTATTCATATTGTTACGGCTGTGGAAATTCGCAAACCACCATTCATGTCCCATAGGTGTGATAACTCTAAGTGCATGTGTAGTTAGCCCCAAACCCGTTGTTTAGAGGGAATTTATGTGATTCATTCGGGCTGCGACGCTTTGAGATAGCCGTTTTTCTGTTCTATCTTTATTTTGAACCAACCACGTCTCAACCGCCATAACCATCAAACCACCACCAAAAACCCTCCACCACCCTCACCTCTCTCCTTCTACGGCCATTCCCGCACCACCTGTGAACACTGAGCGTCGGGCTGTCTTGGGCTCGTTCAAAATACGCACCGAGCCGCGAGTGCAAATAGCGGCCTTTCCGAGGGAGAATTTGGATCAAGAATGCAACACGCCCACTTCTGATCCGTCCAATCAGCAAGCACAGAGCGGCTTTGCCCCGCCTCCAGGCGCGTCCGTGTGAAATCGAAATATGCAAATTCTGGGATCAGGGGAGGTTCACGCCCACTTTTCCTCCGTCCAATGGGCGAGCGTGGATCCGCCCCCGAGCTCATCCTGATCCGGAAATTTGCATATTGGTTCTCCTGCCGGCCTATAAAACTCCGAGCGCAAGGCGAATCGTGGCAGAGTCAGTTTTGGTGCAGAGAGTGAGAGTTTTGGTAAGAGAGTCATCGGGCGGAGTGTGGCAGCGGCGGAGTGTGGCAGAGAGTGGAGTCGGGTGGCGAAGGCATCGAGTTGGGTTCTGCAGTCGGCTGAGGAGAGTTGTGGAAAGAGGCCAAGGAGCTCGGGTCTGAGGCGAGAAGGAAGGCGGTCGGCAACGAGGTCGCGGTGGGAGATTGCTCGTCGCGGGACCCAAGCTAGCCAGCCATGCTCCCTCCCCCAGAGCATCAACAATTCCCCCTTTTCCCCCGCGCTGAGATAGTGCAACAAAGGGGGTCCCATTCCCACACCACTCCATACGTGGTGCCAACGAAACCCGTGAAGGAGCACGGAGTCGGGGCACAGCCACGCTGTGCCTGTGGCTCGTCGAGTCTGTGTCTGTGGACGAGTCTGTGGCTCGTCCGCCAACATGCCACGAGGACGTGGGTAGCACCCACCCGGTCTCGCGGACCAGGCCGCTCCTTCAGGTTCTGCGCACATATTGGCCTACAGGCCCGTCTGCCCCCTTGTCTATGAGGGTGGCTTCTTTCCTTTGCTTTTGAGTAAATGTGTGCTGGCGCCGTCTGTAAAGTAGAACTGTGTAAGTGTTGCCGTGTGTACGCGTATTCGGTTGTAACTCTGTGCCATTGTTTCTTTTGTTTTCCTGATATAGGTGCATTTTGACTGTTTGGCTGTATATGTGTGCTTTCCGTGTGTCGCGTAATAAATGTGCATTGTGTGAACTGCTTTCCTGTTTCGCTTTGTCTTTTATTTATTGACCCTCCATCCTGCTTCACGTAAAAGGGTTCACAGTGGGCTTAAAACGCCTGATAATTAATCGGAACCGTCGAGGCCGACGATAACACCGCTCGGTTATCCCGATAGCACGGAACGGACCGCTTAAGCGGTTAGTGTCCGGAGTCGGCTTGCGGCGAGGTACGATCGCCCGGTCGACCATCCGCGCAGGTACTTAGGTAGATCGAATTTGGCGAGCAACCCTATCCTGCGCGGGTGGGCAATTGGCACGGTCGTGGTGGGGTTAAACCCCCACCCGTGACTAGCTCCCGGCGTTGTTCCGAGAGGGTCACGACAGAATTGTCCGTCCGGTGGGCGAGGCGGCCGCCATTCGAGTCGAGCGGCCGATCGCACGCCGGCAGGCGCGAATTCGCAACAATATGTTAACATCACTGCAATGCACATTATCAAGCTTTTAAACTTTTTTTTATGTAAGAAGAAGTTGATTCGGAATATGGCGACCACCGGGAGTGCTGTACGATACACATTTCCGGAGGGAAAATTGGAGCCTTCCCCACACGATGAACCCCCTCCCCCACATATGCTACCCTGTCACAAACCACATTTGGGGTCCACTTTGTCAACATGCAAAATTTGGTTGGATTTGGTTCAGTAGTTTTTTTTAGTTTGTGTCCTGCAGTCACTCACTGGAAGAGAATTTAATTCTCAATTTTATAGACCAGTCCACCCTGGAGAGGGAACATCCACGGACAGGTGTTTCGGTCTTGTTGGCCCTCACCTTATGAAGGAGTCCTTTTCATTTTTTTTTTTTATGTGAACAAAATCAAAACATTTAAACAGCTTGGGATGCATACCGTGACCCCATGGCCAAAGTAAACGGTCCAACAAGACTTTCCCATTTGGGTTAAAAGATCCACTCTGCCCAAAATAAACCACAAATCAAGCCCTTCAATCCCAAACGACCAGAGATGGAGCAGGTAGCACTTCCGCAAGGGTCCTCAAGAAAGGAAAAATCTTCCCGTTGACTGCAAGGGATTTCTCTCTCCGCGAAAGCTTCCGCTCATTCCATTCGCAAAAACAACTTTTAACATCGGACAACTTTTTACGCCAATTATTTACACCATTCGTGGTCTCGCTCAAGAATACTCCGAAAACCTTCACCCGGTTGTCACAACCTCCAAATGTCAGATTTACCTTCGGAACATCACAGCCCTTTCCCTAAAGAAAAATACTACTTTTGTCAAAGTTAAGATGAAGGGAAGATGCTTTGGAGAACACGAACACGAACACGCGGGCACGTCATGATCAAAGTGTGGGGAAGGTGAGGGACGGGCAAAGGAGGAGTAAAAGGATGTTGAGATACATGTTGAAGAGGTGGAGCTGGGTGTAGTGCCGGTACTTTAGTTTAAGAACGGACAGGGTGTGAGTCAGTAGTTGCTCTGAAAATAACGGTTCATGAGGCGTTGCCCTCGTAATTAGTCTTTGTGCGTCCACAGTGGACGAGTTGGAAGAGAGAAAGAACCGGTTTCTTATTGCTAAATCTAATGGATGGCGGTACTGGACTGGCCTCCCGCTCCACACCGCGCCTGGACCGGATAACGCTCGGACGGCTCGCTCCCCCAGCGTTCCTCTCACCAGCAGAAAACTCACTGACCAGCGAACACCCTTCTTAACCACCTCAACCAGCTTTGCTATTGAAGCATCTCTGGAGGGGTGAAGCTTGGCGGGGTCAAAGTGGATTCCCCACCTCTTGGAGGATGCTCGTAACCATGACAACCTGTGACCGGTACACTCGAACACTCACAGGTTCTCATCATCACAAGCCCAGCCCCCATGAGTGCACCATCGTTAAACGATGAACCAAACGAGTGTAACACGAACACACACCCTTACTTTCTGGGTTGCGGTTGAAATCGAGGCGGCTGGGTGGATTCGTTCAAACATTGGAGAAGTTTTGTCTGTGCATGTTGTGCTTCGTCATTTATAGTCGTTCAGTGTTCGTGCGTCCATGACGACACCCGTGAGTCCTTCTTTGTGAATCTGCTGTTTTGTTAATCCTTCACCAACCGCATAAGGATGGTATAAACACGTGGGGTGGGTGCTGAGTCTGGGTTCGATTCCAGCACCACGAAGGTATAAACACGTGGGGTGGGTGCTGAGTCTGGGTTCGATTCCAACACCACGAAAGTATAAACACGTGGGGTGGGTGCTGAGTCTGGGTTCGATTCCAGCACCACTTGGACCTTCATTCAGAAAGTTTCGAACGCGTGACGTCACCAAGGCCACGCCCATCCGCAAGCTTCACGTATTTAACAATAAAACAATTTTATTCACATTTAATCCACAAAACGTGAGGTTTTCAAAATTGTTTGTGTGTTTAAACCTCCCTCCGAGAACCTAACGAACGAAAAGCAACAACAACAACAACAACAACAACAACATAGTGAAGAAGAAGAAGAAGAAGAAGAAGAAGAAGAAGAAGAAGAAGAAGAAGAAGAAGAAGAAGCGCGGTTTTTGAATCGAAGAAAGACGTTGAACGAGAGTAACGTGCGCGACACGTCCAGTCCCTCTTGGTTCGGAGTGCGTGATGTCCGAGGAGGTCACGTGGAAGAAAGCGCGGCATATGGTGAACCCGGGTTATCATTGTGCGGGGGGTGAGGTCGTGCCGACATGTCGGGGTTAAAGGTCGTTGTGCGGGGGGTGAGGTCGTGCCGACATGTCGGGGTTAAAGGTCGTTGTGCGGGGGGTGAGGTCGTGCCGACATGTCGGGGTTAAAGGTCGTTGTGCGGGGGGTGAGGTCGATTGGAACGTGGAAGGGGGGGGAGGGGAGGTTGAAAGGAGCATCGACAGTCGGGGGATAAGTGGGTAATATAAGGGAGTATCGGGAGTGGGGTGGAGGTGAGAGGAGTATCCCATGGTGGGGGAGATGTTTGAGGAGGGAGGGGGAGTTGAAGGAAGGAGAGGAACTCTGTGAAGAGTGGGAGTGGAGAAATGGGGGGACGGTGGGGGTGATGTGGATGAGTGAGGAGAGGGGGTGGCGTGGTGGAGACATGATGAGGGACAGGCAGTGAGTGATGATTCCTTTCGCACAAGACAACTCTTTAACTAGAAAACATCTCAAAATGACCACAACCATCATCACCCATCATGTACCAAAGTGTATCAAAATCTGTGCTCATTAAGGGGGTCTACAGGGGGGGTTTGACCCCACAAAATAGGTATTTTCTCTCTTCTCTGAAACTACACACACTATTTCGATGAAACTGGACAACAACCTTCATCAGCATTAAAAAAACAAGCACAAATGTGTCCAAGAGCAGCGTCCAAAAGGTTTTGTCGGCTACAAAACAATAAACAACAACAACAACAACTTCCGATATTTCGTCACGTGCCTTGATCAAGCCAATAGCGAGACCCGTCATCGTGTGTTTATGTATTTAAGAAATATAGTGTATTTCCCAAATAAATAATGTCTTTACGAAATTTCAATATGTTAAATGGAATAATCTTTAAATAGTCACGTGAACTTTTCGAAACTTTAAAGCAAATGTCCGAATATATTTAAAAGTTCATGATCGACTCTCTCAAAAGGCACCGTCAATGCGAGGATGTGTACAGGTGTTTAGTATTTAAGGAGATCCGGATCGTGAATATAAAAGAGACGAGTCCGAATATAAAGATTTTGTCTTCACAAGAAGAAGAAGAAGAAGAAGAAGAAGAAGAAGAAGAACAACAACAACAACAACAACACTGAGCTATTTTAGAGCAGCCTTCGCTACGCGAGACGCTGCTAAAAATAAGGGTCTTAGGGGTTGTAGGAGATGGGCGGAGGTTGAGTGACTGTTGCTCCTGATCCAGGTGAGCTTCAGGACGTGTGGTCCTATTTTTGATTCCTCGGGTCCGTAATGAAAATTTGTATTGTTGTCAAAGACGGCGACCAATTGCAACGTATAAGTAGGAGGACCATGATGAGCCATTGTTGTTACCTCCACCACCGAAGGTGAAGCAGATGATGTTTTCATCCCCTTTCTGTCTGTCTGTCTGTCTGTTTGTCTGTCTGTGTGTCCAGGATATCTGAAAAAGTCGTGAACGGATTCGGATGAAACGTGGTGGACGGGTTGGGTGTGTCACAAGGACGAATTGATTCATTTTTGGTGAAAATCCGAATCTGGATCTGGATAAGAGAATTATTTAATTTCTCTAAGTGATTCTTCACCGTTGAGAGATCGGCCCAAAAACGATGGACACCGTGACATTTCAAACATGTCATGGGCTCGTTATGTTCTCGTGGATCAGGCATTGTGTGGCGGAGGTGTGCGCTCCACCGAGTGTCCTTATAGTTTTTGGTATCATTGCTATTAGAGCCCTTTTGGTACCAATGCCAGATTTTTGGGTCCGATGCCGATACCGATTTTGGAGAGTCCGAGTCCACCGATTCCCGACCGACATTTTGTCAAAAAAAAAAAATACAAATTTTTCAAATTGATTGAAAAAAAAATTCTATTTTATGAAACTTTCAATATTTGAGAACATTGAACTGAAATTGTACGATGACCGAGCAAATAAATTAATAAAAATAGACATCAACAACTTTTTAATGGATTCAACATAAAAACATGTGAGAAACTAGAAGGGCGCTCGGTGGAGCACGTACCTCCTCCACGCAATGCCTGATCCACGAGAACATGACGAGAACATTACAGGTTTGAAATGTCACGTGACACAGGAGGAAATCTCTCAATGGGTGAAGAATCACTGAGAGAAATTAAATAAATCGCTTTTCCAGATCCGGATTTGGATCTTCACCAAAATCGAATCAATTCGTCCTTGTCACACACACAACGTGTCCACCGAGTTTCATCTGAATCCGTCCACAACTTTTTGAGATATCCTATTCACAGACAGACAGACAGCCAAACAGACAGACAGACAGACAGACGGGGATGAAAACATGACGTCCATCTCCCTTCGGGTGGTGGAGGGAACAAGTTTCACTGCAATGATCAACATTGATGAACAAAATGTCTGTTATGGAAATGCCGACGAACCTTGTGTCTGCACGGAATACCTGGATTGACAGATATGGTGTGTGTGTGTGTGTGTGTGTGTGTGTGTGTGTGTGTGTGTTAGATCAGTGGCCGAGGAAGTACAGACCAAGCTGCTGACATGGATGATCGAATAATAGAACTTGATCAGCACAAGCTGCGTGAATCGCTGATAAAACAGGAGCAGGACCGGATCCAAGAGAGACTTGAGAGCCAGGTGAGTGCTGCCAGCTGCACACACCAGTGAAGTAGATGCCGACTATCAACACATATATCACAATGATTACCCTGTAACTTGGTTCCTTTGTTTTTGCGACCACAAGAGGACACCTGAGGGAGCAGTCAGCGTGACGCCAAATTTATGCAGCAACTGCAGGGAAACCCAAGAGGTCCTGAAATTATCCACGAACTTTGGCGAGGAACTTCATCGCGGTGTACGTCCATGCAAGTTCTGGTGACCTTGTTTCGCTTTTAAAAGCTTCCAACTGGGTGAACAGTGGGAGAGGTTGACCACTGATTTTATTTATTTATTTATTTATTAAGGGTGTCTGCAATTGTGCTGTCAGCTTAAGTGTGTTAGGGAAGGAGACTGCATTTGTTTAGGCCGTTGTGAGAATGATGCAACACAAGGCAAGGGATCACCGCATCACGATATCCTTCCATGGTTTATCTATATATCCCTCAACAGTCACCCTGACTACTCATAAAAACCTGGAAACCTCACCTGTGTGGAGACACGTAAATGTGGCGGAACTGCCAGGTGATCAACAGACTTGTCAAAAGAAATAAAAATTGCCAAGTAATTAAAAATATTTATTTATTTATTCACAAATACAGCGAGAACCGCAGAGTGGGAAATGCAAAAGCACAACCAACCCGAGGTTTGTTTTGAATGGACCTGCCTCATGAGGTCCAACGCTCCGGTCACAGAGGTGTCTGCACGAGGACCTGTGTGCTCATATTGAGGAGACGGTAGAGGGCGCAGGGTAAACTCACACAATGAGACACAAAACAACCCTACGTGGCCTATAAATGCATGAAGAAGAAGAGTAGAGATTTGAACGTGCTATTTTGGATGACCACTACAAATTAAAAATACTCATTTGATACCGAGTGGGGTTTTTTTTGATTGTGCATCAGCCAATCTTCCGACGTGTTGTTTCATTTTTCCTCCCTCCGCCGATACGGACCGACAGATCAAGAAGATGCGCGTACTGGTGGCGGGGATCGAGGACTTTCGGAGACCCAAGTTTGAGGTTGCCCTCGCCCAGCTGCAAGGACTGGCCGACAATCTCGAGCTCCGATTGAAAGCCGATGATTGGTACGTTGGGCACGTGAATGCGACGTTAAAACAAACCTGGAAACCTCACCTGTGTGGAGACACGTAAATGTGGCGGACCTGCCGGGTCTCGGCGGGTCCACGGGTGATGAAGGAGTGATGCAAATTCTCCATGTAAATGTGTATCGTGTCGCGCCGCCTCCAGGTGGGGAAGGGTATTATAAGTCTCCACCAGTTACAGTCCAGTGTTCCTGTCGCCACGTTTTCCATTGGTCGTCAGGTGTTTTGAATTATAATAAATAATAGGGATGAATTTTCATGACATTTTGATGAATAATAACAAAGTCAAAGCATCGTGACCATGTTTCCATGCGCAGCGAACGAGAGAAGCTGCGAGCAACGAACCGCCGCCTCGCCAAGCAGGTGGAGCAACTTTCAAAACAGATTGATAGTGAACGTCAGGAGGCGGACAAACGGAAGGAAAAGGTAAGCACAGTGTCACCTGTGGCTCCTGTGGACAAACTCACAGCAGGTTCATTGCTGGATGGACGGGCCTCCAGTGGTGGGGTTTGTTTGTAGTGTGAACAGCAGGTGTGTGCACGAGGTGATGCCCTCTATACACAGGTAAATTTGTCTTCCTTTCCTTCTCCTTCTCGCTCAACCTTTTCAACCACTCTATTCACCCTCTCATTTGCTCAAGGTCATCTTCCATCTGCTTGGAAATCAGCAAACATTACTGCCCTGCATAAAAAAGGTGCGAAAACAGATCCCTGCAACTCCATAACCAATCAGCCTTCTCCCAATCATCAGCAAGGTTACGGAATCCGCCATCGCTTCCTATCAAGGTCTTCTGGTTGAGGTGTTGGGGTTGGAATGGGGGTTGATTTAATGAAGTAACTATTCTTTGCATAACATTGCGAGTTACCATTTGCATAACGCGGAATTTCTGTGGGTACCTGCTGGTTCTAACAATGTCGTTCTTGAGTATCTCAATATTGTGGAGCACAGTACAGGAAGGACGCCATCTCACTCCGGTCGAAGGTTTCACTCTTGAGAAACGACACACCTTGGTTTAGGAATAGCATCTGTTTCTCCACATTTGATTGTTCGTGGCTCTCCATGACACCTGAGGCTGATTGTTAATGGTTGGGGTTGTGGGGACTGTTTGTCGTTGTGCAGGTGAACCTCAATTTGAAGATGACCAAGCAACAACTGGGGGATTCTGAGCTGGACTTTGATTGGTTGGACATGCAGCTTCAAAATGTTCAAAGAAAGCTGGAAGGGTAGGTGGACACCAACGATGTTTTGCAGATTGGATTATCAGATGTTCTGAATGAACTTTGGTGAGTTGAGAGGAGGGGAGGAGGGGGGGGGTGTGCGGTGATGGAGGGAGTCATACGAGTCAAGTCGAACAAGGGTCGTACCACTCTCATGGATGGACTATTTGGTTGTGGTTAAAGGAGTCGCCTGACACTGCTCCTCATGGCAAATCCAGCAAATTCGCGATACCTTGATCCCACAATTGATTTGGAGGGAGCAAGAAGCTTTATAATTATCCCCGCACCCTTGCAGCAAAAAGTGGGTCCCGTGCGTGCGTACGTAGAATGCACGTAGAATGTACGTACCTGTCTGCGTATTGTTATTCCCTTTTCTCCGCAACCACTTGTCGGGTTGACACAAAATTATCACCATCGGAGCGACAACTCATGTAGAAGGTTTTAGTTATAATTATGAGGTCATAGGTCATGGTGATGTGGCAGCCATGTTGAAAAAAAGAAGAAACGTTGGATCTCTGCATCTCTGAAACTGCTCGGAGGAAAACATTTAAACTTGGCACATGTCAAGTACTCCCCATGGGAAATAAGGTGATTTTTTTATGATGTCTTCGGTGTGTTCGTTATGATGTTTGCATCGCGTTCTGCGTTTGCATCATTGCATACGTAGAACTCTACATCCGAGAAGTATGAACATCTTTGAGAGTCATCTTCGGATAAACTGGTCCACAGAAAAAAAAATTGATGACGTTATCGGCCACGTGGTTCGGTAGCCATATTGCTTTAAAAAAAAAACCTTCAAAAATATTAATCTCTGAAACGGATGAATAGATCGAGGAGAAACTTCACACAAATGTTCCTCAAGCCTTGGTGATACCAGGGTATTCACGAATAATTGGTCGGTCACGTGGTCTGACAGCCATATTGGATTGAGAGGAAAATCTTTAAAGAAATTATTTCTCTTGAACCGCTTCATCGATCGAAGTGAAACTTCACAATTATGATCCAGTCGTGAAGGGGAATACACGTATTAAATTTCAACTTGATCGGATACAAGGTCTGGCAGTCAGAATTATTTATTTATTTATTTATTTTAAATCTGGGTTTATTTATTTATTTATTTATTGAATTAGGTTCCCTTGGCTGTTCCTGGACGGGTTTGAGGGTCGAGGAGCAGCAGCTGTAATGAGAATCCTATCCAGGTTCCTCCTGATCACTTCTTTGTTTTTTTTCCTTGTTTGGTTCCTTCTGATTCCTCCAATGCAGGACTGTTCCGATTTAGTCTTCCATTTGATTTTTAATTTTGTTTTTTTTTAAATCCATCCTGAATTTTATTGAATAAAGAGGATGTAATGGATCAGGTGTCGCATCAAAGCCGGACGTCTTGGTAACCGGTCATCTCTGCCGGCAGTTATGAAGCGGCAGTTCGAATGTGAAGAGCGCACGTCGAAAACCGTTCAACGGAGGAAGTTTAAACTTCACCCCACGTCACATGACCATTTGATTACAGCACATATTACTTGGATAACGTCCGCCTCCTCAGACCTCACACGGTGAATTAAACAAATCCTAAATGCCGAGAGACAATGTCACTTCCTCGCATGAGAAATTGGAATCATTGTCATCGTTTCAGTCTTTTTTGTGCTCGACTGGTGAAAAAAAGTGAAGATGAAGAAGACAGGAGAATAGGGAAGGGCGATGGATGAGCAATCAAAATGGGGAAAGAGGGAAAACACCCGGACAACAATGTACGGAGACACCAGACACGAGGAGGGGATCAGCAGGACGTGGGTGGGAACACGGTGTCAGCAGTCAACAGGTGTAGTGAAGGTCGGTCTTGTAATTGGGGGAGATCACGAGGTGGTGGCAAGCCCGGCTGACCCAAAACCCCGCAGGGAAGACCTCAAGACAGCGGACTCGGAAAGGCGGTTTCACAGGCGGAAGAGACGAGAATTAAATAAATATGCCCAGGTGGAGTCGAGCAAAAACCTTTTGGGAAATGAACAAGCGCTGGAGTTTTTGTCATGTTTTGTATGTGTTGTTGTTTGTTGTTGTCTTTATCACGTGACCCAATGATTTTGTGTTCGGTTTGCAGGCGACAACCGATGCCCTCCTTGGATTTCCCGCCGACCGAGGATGAGAATGAAGATCAAGATGACCAACTCGAGTCAGCAGGAGCCGAGGAAGTTGCTCAATGGTCGCGTGGGGAGCCTCGTGTGAGCAGCTGTTGATGTGGTATAGAACTATGGCCTCAGGATGGGTGTGGTGGTGCCAATGGGAGGAAGAAGAGGAAGGCGCTCATGCTTTGTTGGTGTTTCTCCTGTTTATCGATTTACCTTTGTGTTTGTTTATCGAAAGGCCCAGGTGGAGGCTTTGGTCTCAGATCAAGCGCGAGCAAGAAAGCTCGTGCCCTCAGGTGCGTCACGTCCCGTTTTTTCTCTCCATTTGTCTCGTCACCCTGTATGAGTGGTGTCTTGTACTCAATAAACAGGGACGAAAACTCTGAAGTGGGAACAACAGGTTTAACCCAGGCACGGGGACAACGCAGCACATCATCGGAACACGGGTGGGTCACATGACCCTCCTTAACCACCTCATCTCCTCACCCCCGCCCTTTTATTTATTTATTTTACAAATCAAGATTCTCAGGAGGTTTACAGACACGAGCTGATCTGAGGGCTGGTGGAGGGCTGTCCTTGCTTACGACTGCTGTGGGTTCCTCAATAAGGGGTACAGGGTCGGGATGGAGTTCAGGTACATTGGTGGGTGAAAAGCTTGCATGAGGAAACACCTGAGGTTCAAACGCAGGTGGTGCTGATACAGTAGTGGGTGACAAAGGCACTTGAGCCGGTTCAATGTTTGGCTCCCCATCACGTCACCTGAGTTGGTCATCTTGTTTACGCGTGCGTCTACCATCACACAACTTCACAAGGAACATCATTTCACCGATGTTATCGATAACGATGCCGGATCACCACTTGGTTCCACATCCGGAGTTCAACACGTGGACAGGATCGTTGATCTGGAAGTTGCGGTCCACAGACGTTTGGTCGTGATTACGTTTGTGTTGATACTTGTTATTCTCCACCTCGACCGTTACGTCCATTGATGGACAAAACTAAAGAATCCTTTTGTACCTTTAGTTTTGTGCCTTAACATTGATCGATTCCCCTTTTCGTGGGGATATCTTCACGGGGCAAGACCATGGATAACCACCCAACAGGGCCAATGTATGATGATTGTGATCATTCCACATGGCTGGTATGGCTACGAATACCCCTTCCCTCTCGCAGGGGTCAGTATACCACGTGTGCAAGGGGTAAATCACATCATCTACCCACCACATCCTCATGTAAGGAGGGGGGGGGATATTTTGTGCCCATGACTGACCCCATGTTGTGTTGGGGTTTGTAGTGAGAGTTAAAAAGAAATCTTTCCATTAATTAACTGAACTCAGACACTCACGAGACCCACTACGAGACCCTCACCGCAGCACCAAGGACAGACGACTATCCAAAAATCGGGGTTAAGCTGTTTGTCTGACGCTCTGTTCTGTTTGTCTGACTCTCTGTTCTGTTTTTCTCTCTGTAAATATCAGTTTATGGTCATTCCTGGTGTCGGGTTAACGGTTGAGGTGGTTCGCTTAATATCTTAGGGTCTTGGGTTTCAGCCTCTCTTGTTTCCGTTAAATAACACCAGGTGGGTGACTCAGCCTATCATCCTTCCGAGGACAGCAAAACGAGTACCATCTTACTGGGAACAGGGGGCACTGCATCAGCGGCACAACCGCGCCTCCAGCAATGACACAACTGGCGGCCATTGGCTGAATCCGGGAGTGGAGAAAGTCAGTGATCCCTGACATGAGTTGACCTTGGATGCCATAAGTAGGACGTGGTCTTGCAGCTTTATGGTAATAACAATCCATTAAATAATTGTGATTTGGAAGAAAGAAAGCTGACGTTGATACTCGAACCGAGGTTCATCCTGAAACCTTCCACAACACGTTTTCCTTCTCATTCTCCTGAGGTTTGGGTCTTCCAGGAACTTTTCCTCGTCCTCAATTTTCATCTCCATCGGTTGGGTTGAATGGAAGAGCGAGTGCATTGAACGGATCAGGACGGAACAGACAAAACTGGAAGGGCACTCGGTGGAGCGCACACCTCCACCACTCAATGCCAGATCCATGAGAACATCTCGGGTCCAATAGGTGTTTAAAATGTCGTGCGATTTGTCCTTCATGGTCCAGTCTCTCAATGGTGAACAACCGCTTCAAAAATAAAAAATTAAATAATTCTCATATTTAATTTTTTTCGGATCAGATCAGATCCGGATTCGGATCTTCACCAAAATCGAATCACTTTCTTCCTTGTCACACACCCAACGTGTCCTTGTCACACACCCAACGTGTGCTTGTCACACACCCAACGTGTGCTTGTCACACACCCAACGTGTCCAACAACTTTCATCTGAATCCGTCCACAACTTTTTTGAGGTATCCGTCATTCCGAGGTATCCGAATGACGTCATTCGATACGCACAGAAATGTTTCACCGTGCGTGTTGTCGTCATGATGACGTCATCACGCCGAGCGGAAGCAAACGCTCTCAGCGCAGACTGCACTCACGGGCTTCACCCGATCGTCATCGCTCTTTCAATCGGAACCAAATAAATCAGCGGGAAATGTATTTTTAAATCGTTATTTTTCCCGTAAATGCATCACGTGTATTTTTAAAGGAAGTTTCCGTGGACCGACGTCACTTCCGGTCGGGTGCTTGTCACAAGGTATTCATGATTAAGATCTTCCTGTTTTGAAAGATAAATTTCTCTTTTATGATTTGAAAAGGTAATTAAAACATCCGGTGCCGTGATCAGCGTTTCCCTTAAAAAAAAAACGTTTTTCCTTTTCTTTATTTAACATTAATTTGATATTTTCCTTCCCTGAAGTCGAGGCCTTGTGTGTTTGTTATGTTTCCTTCCCTGAAGTCGAGGCCTTGTGTGTTTGTTATGTTTCCTTCCCTGAAGTCGAGGCCTTGTGTGTTTGTTATGTTTCCTTCCCTGAAGTCGAGGCCTTGTGTGTTTGTTATGTTTCCTTCCCTGAAGTCGAGGCCTTGTGTGTTTGTTGTGTTTCCTTCCCTGAAGTCGAGGCCTTGTGTGTTTGTTATGTTTCCTTCCCTGAAGTCGAGGCCTTGTGTGTTTGTTGTGTTTCCTTCCCTGAAGTCGAGGCCTTGTGTGTTTGTTATGTTTCCTTCCCTGAAGTCGAGGCCTTGTGTGTTTGTTGTGTTTCCTTCCCTGAAGTCGAGGCCTTGTGTGTTTGTTATGTTTCCTTCCCTGAAGTCGAGGCCTTGTGTGTTTGTTATGTTTCCTTCCCTGAAGTCGAGGCCTTGTGTGTTTGTTATGTTTCCTTCCCTGAAGTCGAGGCCTTGTGTGTTTGTTATGTTTCCTTCCCTGAAGTCGAGGCCTTGTGTGTTTGTTATGTTTCCTTCCCTGAAGTCGAGGCCTTGTGTGTTTGTTGTGTTTCCTTCCCTGAAGTCGAGGCCTTGTGTGTTTGTTATGTTTCCTTCCCTGAAGTCGAGGCCTTGTGTGTTTGTTGTGTTTCCTTCCCTGAAGTCGAGGCCTTGTGTGTTTGTTATGTTTCCTTCCCTGAAGTCGAGGCCTTGTGTGTTTGTTATGTTTCCTTCCCTGAAGTCGAGGCCTTGTGTGTTTGTTATGTTTCCTTCCCTGAAGTCGAGGCCTTGTGTGTTTGTTATGTTTCCTTCCCTGAAGTCGAGGCCTTGTGTGTTTGTTATGTTTCCTTCCCTGAAGTCGAGGCCTTGTGTGTTTGTTGTGTTTCCTTCCCTGAAGTCGAGGCCTTGTGTGTTTGTTGTGTTTCCTTCCCTGAAGTCGAGGCCTTGTGTGTTTGTTATGTTTCCTTCCCTGAAGTCGAGGCCTTGTGTGTTTGTTATGTTTCCTTCCCTGAAGTCGAGGCCTTGTGTGTTTGTTATGTTTCCTTCCCTGAAGTCGAGGCCTTGTGTGTTTGTTATGTTTCCTTCCCTGAAGTCGAGGCCTTGTGTGTTTGTTATGTTTCCTTCCCTGAAGTTGAGGCCTTGTGTGTTTGTTATGTTTCCTTCCCTGAAGTCGAGGCCTTGTGTGTTTGTTATGTTTCCTTCCCTGAAGTCGAGGCCTTGTGTGTTTGTTATGTTTCCTTCCCTGAAGTCGAGGCCTTGTGTGTTTGTTGTGTTTCCTTCCCTGAAGTCGAGGCCTTGTGTGTTTGTTATGTTTCCTTCCCTGAAGTCGAGGCCTTGTGTGTTTGTTATGTTTCCTTCCCTGAAGTCGAGGCCTTGTGTGTTTGTTATGTTTCCTTCCCTGAAGTCGAGGCCTTGTGTGTTTGTTATGTTTCCTTCCCTGAAGTCGAGGCCTTGTGTGTTTGTTGTGTTTCCTTCCCTGAAGTCGAGGCCTTGTGTGTTTGTTATGTTTCCTTCCCTGAAGTCGAGGCCTTGTGTGTTTGTTGTGTTTCCTTCCCTGAAGTCGAGGCCTTGTGTGTTTGTTGTGTTTCCTTCCCTGAAGTCGAGGCCTTGTGTGTTTGTTATGTTTCCTTCCCTGAAGTCGAGGCCTTGTGTGTTTGTTGTGTTTCCTTCCCTGAAGTCGAGGCCTTGTGTGTTTGTTATGTTTCCTTCCCTGAAGTCGAGGCCTTGTGTGTTTGTTGTGTTTCCTTCCCTGAAGTCGAGGCCTTGTGTGTTTGTTGTGTTTCCTTCCCTGAAGTCGAGGCCTTGTGTGTTTGTTGTGTTTCCTTCCCTGAAGTCGAGGCCTTGTGTGTTTGTTATGTTTCCTTCCCTGAAGTCGAGGCCTTGTGTGTTTGTTATGTTTCCTTCCCTGAAGTCGAGGCCTTGTGTGTTTGTTGTGTTTCCTTCCCTGAAGTCGAGGCCTTGTGTGTTTGTTGTGTTTCCTTCCCTGAAGTCGAGGCCTTGTGTGTTTGTTATGTTTCCTTCCCTGAAGTCGAGGCCTTGTGTGTTTGTTATGTTTCCTTCCCTGAAGTCGAGGCCTTGTGTGTTTGTTATGTTTCCTTCCCTGAAGTCGAGGCCTTGTGTGTTTGTTGTGTTTCCTTCCCTGAAGTCGAGGCCTTGTGTGTTTGTTATGTTTCCTTCCCTGAAGTCGAGGCCTTGTGTGTTTGTTATGTTTCCTTCCCTGAAGTCGAGGCCTTGTGTGTTTGTTGTGTTTCCTTCCCTGAAGTCGAGGCCTTGTGTGTTTGTTGTGTTTCCTTCCCTGAAGTCGAGGCCTTGTTAGGTCATCTCTTCAGAGATGACCTAATAAAGCCGGACCAAATGTCCGTCCGTCCGTCCATCAACAATTTTTCTTTCCGATCTTGATGAAACTTAGTATGTGGGTCGAGGTCGATGAGTGTTGCACAACGATATCACTTTTGTCCGGGTTCAAGGTCAGGGACGAGGTCATGAGGTCACGTAAGTTATAAAAATCGCCATTTTCAAAACCTATCTAGTCTGCCATTATTCAAGATATTCGGCAACTATTTATTGATTATGATTGTAAAAAATATTATCTTGTATCTGACCGGACAGATTTTTGAATTTCCTTCCCGTTTGATCGTCACGTGATCTGGAAGATGGCTAAAAACGCCGATGCGATTCCCAAAGAAGGAAGGAAGGAGAAATGAAATATTAATATAAAACACATTTTTAGCCTTTTATATTGATACATTTTCCGCCGAAGGTGCAAAAGTTTCAAAACCCGAAATGTAAACGTCGGCATTTATTTTCAAAATATAATTTTGTGCACGCGCCAAAATGCCGAGTCATCTTTAACCAAACTGCGTAGTAGAACTGCGCAGTAGTCCGGTCATGGCGTCTGAGCAGTGGCCAGCGTGGTTCAGATTGACTGTGGTTTCTGGGGCGAAGGTGATTGTTAAGAAGTATGTCGGCGGTTTAAATTTGAGTGACTGTATTGGTGATTTAATCACGCAACATCTTGACGACGAATATTCTGGCTGAACGATTGCATCAATTCAGTGCAGCAGCAGGGATGATTCGCAGGCTCCTCTCGATCGTGCCGATATCTAACATAATCGCCGGCGGACATAGGGCTGCAGGCTGTGGGGCGAGGCCACGGATCACTGATGAGGGGATAAGTGATAAATTATGCTACATGCTTCGGGCTTTCTGATTAATATATCAATGAGTACATTCCATAATTAATAATTAATGAATCTGGCATACAAAAATGTTTTTTCATACCTGACGTGTTACTTTGTGCAGTGTCACGAAACTTCTGTGGAATTCATAATGAATTTGCTCGCTCTAACGATTTTTCAAACCTCAATATCTCTATAAATACTTGACCAATTTTCATTCTGAAAGTTGCATTATAATCAGTGAAGAATAATCTACAGGATTATAATAATCTCCGAGAGCTAAGTCTATTTTTTCGTTTTTTTTTCTAGAACCAGAAGTGAAATGTCCCCAGAGAGTGGACGGACAGGAAAATCACGTATTGCACTTACTGGTGATTCTGATGTGTTAATCCGGGTACTAAATGAACAATACATATTTATTAATTATGTCATTAGTATTATCCTAGTGTATCTCTGTGGACTATTTCAATCTAAACGGTTAGTTTGGACTGTTTCGTGGTTACCTGAACTGAACATTGAGAACTTGTGGTATTATAGAGATGACCGTCACCCCACACAGGGGTAATTTTTAGTTGGTGTGTTCATTTATTCATGTATTCCCAGAAAAGTTTCGACCGTCCAGGTGCAGCAGGTGTGTGACGTTGTTTGTTCCTTTGCATTCTCTTTTGTTTGAGATTACATGATATCCACCTACTTGTTTCTTGATCATTTTACTTTGCAGATCTAAAGCTCAAAGTAGAAAAACAAAGAAAGATGATCGGTCTTTTGAAGACATCTTTTAACATGTGGGATATGAATATAGTAAGTTTTGCGTGATGTAATATCAGGGTTGAGCTCCATAGTTTCATTGTGCTTTCCATACATTGCATATGCCTGGTGTTGGCGAAAGGGTGAGAGTGGTGGGCTTTGGATCTGAGGGTCCTGAGTTAAAATCCCACTCAGCTGTTGAGTTAATACCAGGTGGGGTTGACTCTGCCTGTCATCCTTCCGAGGTCGGGAAAATGAGTGCCAGCTTGCTGGTGTCCTGTGTCGGAGAGGCGACCTGTCCAGGTTTGTGTCGAATAGCCGAGGAGACTGCAAAGGCAGCACCAACGCTCTGCACAGAGAATGGTCCCAATGGATGGATGCGATGGATACATTGTATGATCAATGGGTGTAGGACGTTATTGAATGCCTTCTTATCATCATTGCATGCTGTTGACAGGTTGGTACCTCGATGTAATTTAACAGTTGTCAATTTTATAATTAACCTCCGCCATCGAAGATGGATGGAGGTTACTGTTTTCACCCCTGTCTGTTTGTTTGTTTGTTTGTTTGTTAACTATTACGGAAAAACTCCTGGACGGATTTCGACGAAATTTGGTGGGGGGATGAGGTATGGTCCAAGGATCATGCCATAAGATTTTGGACTTGGTCCAAAGTCCAATATGGCCGCTATGGCGGCCATTTAGAAAAAATATAATTGAATTTTTGTTTTTGCATTTCTACGTTTTAAGTGATTTCCAACGAAAAAATTAATTTGTAAGAAAAAAAAAAGAAAATTTTGCAACTTTTTTTCAAAAAAATTTCGATTTTATTTGAAAAATATTTGAATTTTCTTTTGCATTTCTACATGTTTTAAGTGATTTCCAACCCCCCCCAACAAAAATTTGTTCGAGAAAAAACCCCAGAAATTTTGCACCTTTTTTTTCAAAAAAATTTCGATTTTATTTTTTTGGCATTTCTACATGCGTGTCGATCTCGTTTAGTTTATTCAATCGTGGTTCAGTCGAGTCTGATCCGTTTTGACCTACAATGAATAGGATATCAGGTTCACTTAAGTGACCCAGCAGTATTGGCGGCGGAGGTTTTGCACTCTACCGAGTGCTCCCGCACTAGTTTGGAATTGTTTTGATGAACAAGAGCTGATCTTTCATTCTGCAGCAGGTTATTCTGCAGCCATTTGTTCTACTTCCTGGCATTGCTGTTCATTTAAGTGGTTATCCTTCTTCGTTTTTTTTGTACCTTAATCCCAACATTTAGGGGTCAGCCACTCGGATCCGCCTTGTCTATTCTCCTCTATCTTCCATATCTTCATCTCTCAATCCCACGCCATTCAAATCTCTCTCAACTTCCTCCCTCCATCTTAATCTTTATCGTCCTCTTATAACAAGGATTCAGTGAACTCTTAAATCAGTGTAACTTGAAAAGAAACCTGTATACTTTTACATTAAATACAACACCATGATACATCTTCCTTCCAGGTCTTCAAGACACTGGTTCACCACCATCTCAGATCATCCCCAATCCAAAACCATGATCTTTTCGACCCTCGTTAACTCGACTCCAACCCAAAAACAATCCCTCCATCCAAATTTCCAGTTTGGATTTCCAGTTTTCCCTCTTTGGACTTTGTAGTTTCCTTCTGTATCCATTGTGTCCACCCCAATGCTTCATCTTCACCACCCTATGCAACCTCTCCTGCCCCTCATTCCTCCCCACACTCCTTGCTTATCCAAGTCTCCCTCTATCTTGGCCTTTGACTCTGCTCTTGGTGTTTTCCCCCTCCCTCTCTACTGTCCCTTTTGGATGCGTCTCCACTGTTCTCTTTGTGTCATGTTATGTCCTGATCTGTTAAGTGTACGAGCTCTTCCACGAGCCCTGACTACGTATGCAAAAATATCTCTTCTGCGATAATTCCTGAAGAGTTTTACGTAGTTGTTATGTAAGTCATCTTATCGGCTGACATTTTGGATGCTTTTTATTTAAGGTTTTGAAATGCTCGAGGTGTTTCCTTCTTTAAACTGTGCATGCAGTTTTTTTTTTCTCTGATGAGTGTATTCAATGCTTGACTGGAGACAAATTGGAATATTTTCCTCGACATGGTGATTACTTATTTATTCTGATTACAGAAGTTTATTTGTAAGAACAAAATTTTTTTTTTGCACCCAAGATTGAAGCTCCTGGAAGAGCAAGGTGACAGAAAGTAAAAAAAGCAAGGAAGTAACAGTGGGTGGTTTAGCTGCAGTTGGAGTTGCCAAGCAAGATAATGAGCGAACAGCAAAGAGGAGAGACAGAAGGGGGGGAGGGTATATTTTATATATATATATATATAATATATATATATATATATATATATATATATATATATATATATATATATATATATATATATATATATATATATTATATATATATATTTATAATATATATATATATTATATATATATATATATATATGTATATATAAAATATATATATACCCTCCCCCCCTTCTGTCTCTCCTCTTTGCTGTTCGCTCATTATCTTGCTTGGCTTCTTTAAGGTCACACTGAGGTGAACAGAGCTGCTATCCACCAGGAGCGACTCCTTGAGGAATATCTGCCCACGAGAGATTCCGATGAGAATCGTTCTACAGTCACCATGAAAAATATGCTTTTGCCTCATAACGTCACCAAATGACGTCATAATGTCTCAAGCTTGACATATCTAGAAAGCACTCATCGAGGTGTTCAATTTGAGGTACTACATGATTATGGTTCCTAAAACTTGAAAATTTGACCTTGGGGTCAAATATGTTTGACCTCAGGCGCTAACCATGAAGGTCAAGGACAATCGCCACCAAAAATCAGCTGAGTGCCAGACCATGAACTATATTCCCATGAAGTTTGAAGACGATCCGATCAAAATTACTCAAAAAATAAGGGTTTTGTCGACTCCCCTGATTTGCGACAAAGTGACCTTGACCTTTGACCTTGACCTTCAAAATTTTATGTGCTGAAAGGGCCTGGACTCTCATCCTTTTTACCCTCAAGCTCCGGCCCCTGGTCCGAACACTGTCCACTTTGCTGAAGAACTCCACTTCACTCTGATGTCCACACCCTTCATGATCGAAAACATCTCCATTTGTGAATTTATTAATTTTCCTCTCTCTGGTTCTCTTGAACTTGAAAGGCCAATTTTATAGGCCTCTGATATGCGAAGTTACAAAAATTTCCAATGATAACTGTGCTCTGCAGAATTTTTTATACGTGATTACAGACAAACAAACAAACAACAAAAAAAAAACATACAAGCTGACTTACATATCTTGCAAAAACTTCGTTTTGGCAAGATAAAAAACAAATGAAGGTCAAGGCCAATCGCCACCAAAAATAAATCAGCTGAGTGCCAGACCATGAACTATATTCCCATGAAGTTTGAGACGATCCGATCAAAATTACTCAAAAAATAAGGGTTTCGTCTACCCCTGATTTGCGACAAAGTGACCTTGACCTTTGACCTTGACCTTCAAAATTTTGTGCGCTGAAAGGGACCTCTATAGGCCTCTGATATGCGAAGTTACAAAAATTTCCAATGATAACTGCTCTGCAGAATTTTTTTATACGTGATTACAGACAAAAAAAAACATACAAGCTGACTTGCATATCTTGCAAAAACTTCGTTTTGGCAAGATAACAAGCCGGTAGGCGGACATGGGTAGTCGACTACCCAATAGAACCTGACGCGATGGGCCTGTTCGATGGGGGATGACCTGAGGATTAAGCACAAGAAAATTCATGATTCTTGCTTAAAGGGTTTATGCTGCAGATTGTTTTTTTCGTTAAAATACCCCCACATTTAGAGGTTTTTCGGCCGTTGCTAGGCAACGGAGGGTTCCATAGCAACGGTTCTTTCTCACACATAACTGGGATATATCGTGAACCTACCATACCAGTTTCATGTATATCTGACTCATAGTCTCTGAGATATAACGAACTTCGTTTTTTTATTGTTTTCGACCAGGGTTCATTCAAAGTCTATCTTCTCCGACAGTTTTCATAGGATCCGGCTGGAAATTTTTGACAATATGGCTGAATGTACACGAGCCCACAGTCGCTCGTGGCCCGATTTTTGATTTTCGAAAAAATAATTTTTTTATGATTTTTCAAAAATGTCAAAGTCCCGTTGCTGGGCAACGGTGGCGTCCATAGCAACGGTTCTCATTTGCACATAACTAGGTCATGGTATGAACCTACCAACCAAGTTTCATCGAAATCACCATTGTGTTAACTGAAATCGCCATTTTAAATAGTGATAATAAGGGTAGAACAAATCTCAAAAAAACATTTTTTTTTCGACGAGATCGACTACCCAAAAACCAAAATGTATGGACAGATAAAATTGGCCTTTCAAGTTCAAGAGAACCAGAGAGAGGAAAATTAATAAATTCACAAATGGAGATGTTTTCGATCATGAAGGGTGTGGACATCAGAGTGAAGTGGAGTTCTTCAGCAAAGTGGACAGTGTTCGGACCAGGGGCCGGAGCTTGAGGGTAAAAAGGATGAGAGTCCAGACAGTTTTGAAGTTGGGACCTTTTCAGTTAGAGAGCAGTTAATTCATGGAATGGTCTCCCTGGGAAGGTAGTGGCAGTGGAGGGGTGGATAGTTTTAGATGGTCATTACATAGGTACTGTACCTGGATGCATTGGGGATGGAGGATTATGGAGGTATTTGCAGGACTTGTAGGAAGCATGAGTTGTTGCTTCACACGCAACCTGAGGCTGCAGGTAACATCATCTTTTTGTGGAAGAGCAGCTGTACTGCTGATGCAGTGCCCTGTCACAAGTCAGCTGGTACTCATTTTTCCAACCTCAGAAGGTTGACAGGCTAAGTCAACCCACCCAGTGTTATTTCAACGGCACAACAGGGGCTCAAACTCAAGATCCTAAGATCTTAAGCCAGCCACCTTAACTGTGAAGCCACCACCAGACTCGTTTACTTGAGTGTCGATCGGTGATGATACTGGGATTGGTGCAGCGTAGGAATAATCGACCGGTTGGTCTCCTCCTGCACAATTGTTCCTTTTTACCATTGTGTGTTTTTATGTATGAAGGATAAAAAAGGTAGGTCATGTGGAGATATCAATGGATTTTATTCAAGGCAATGCAGATTGGGTCATGACCCGGGTACTGCAACAACAATAAAATCCTCTTTAATCATGAAATCCTGACTGTGATCATACACATTTCTTTGAGCAACACAACTTGCACACAAAGCAGAAAATGAACTCTACTCAAGGTGAGTACAGCAACAATCAGGAAAGACTTCCCCATTCTGAAGTGTGTTTGCAAAATTATTCTCTTCGCTGAACTAGTTTTTGTCAGGGCTGGTAGGACGGCAGTCATGACCCAGGCCTTGACACGGTCCCTTGGGTCCAATTCGTTATCCCGTATGAATTATGTGCCACATTTGTCCCAATTGCCGAAAAGACCTTCTCGCTGTGATGCGATCGCAAGGATCGCTGAACGATGAACTCTTGCAATTGAGACAAAAGTTCAGCTTTCTGTAACCTCGACCATTTACCTAGTACACACGACAACATTGAGCAAAGCCAGCATGTTTACACAAAGAAACCACTTCATTTCACGACAGCGAATGCATTTACAACTTATAAAGCAACGCTGCTCACAGAGAAGACTTTCTTTTGTGCCATTTTGTTCATAATGATAATCTGCCCTCCCTCCCATCTCCCTCCTTCCCCTTGCAAGATTGCTACCACTGGTGCAACAAAAAAAATCCATCACAGCTGATATCGAGTCTTTCCTTTTCTCAAACTGCCGGACCTTTCACCATCAATTTGGATTCCATCTCAGCGATTGACTTTGGATGTGCTGCTGCTGCTTCTTTCTCAACAATTAAGGGAGGCCAAGGTCATTCAACACAGTCTGCCACCATGTTCTACTTTGACAACTTTTTTGACTGTGGCAATAAAAGGCCACCTTATTACCCGGCTTGTTGCTTCCTCCACTCACGCAGTCAGCACATAGCTCTGAACCTGATTCTGCTCATGTCATCTCCGCATAGAGGCTCGGTTGCCCCGACGGAGTATCTTGCACCCCTTTTGTACACTAATGACCTCTGCAATGCTGTTGAAAACTTTGTGGCTTCATGAAAAACATAACCAGACTCAGTGTTGTCATGGTTGGAGCTTCCACTCTGAGTCTGGAAAGATTGTGTTTCAATTCCAACCTTGTCCGAGTCATGCCAAAGAGTTTTTGTCTTGAATATGCTGCTTTCTTGTGTGACACTCAACATTTAGAGCATACAGCATGGACAAACCCCACAGGTTGATATCCACATGTATGAGGAAATTCCTCCTGCTGAGTGTGGAGAGAAGAGCAACATCATGGAAGTTCACTGGGAAGTTACATCACATCATATCCCCCCAAGCGAAGTGGCTGTTTGTCTGGTCAAGTCTCGTAATGTGTGTGTGTGTGTGTGTGTGTGTGTGTGTGTGTGTGTGTGTGTGTGTGTGTGTGTGTGTGTCCCTGTACAACCACTCCTCACTGTGCCGATCAGACATAACAGAACATCCTTTGTACTGACCAGCTAATGGGGAGATGTCAGACGTGTCAGACGATGGTACCATTTGGCTCATCCTTTTTGTGTTCTTCCACAGAGAATTCTCAAAGCTGCCAAGAGCAATTATTTTCACATAGAACAACGGTAAGGAGGAGATCTTCAAAATGGTACCTGGGTTCCTGAAATATGCGATCACTTACTTTTTGACCAGAAGAGACTGTTGCAGGGCATTGAGGCCACTCAAGCAGATCACTGGGTGGACCTAACAACCAGAGTGCTGAACAGACACCAGGTGTTGGTTGTCACTCTACAAGAGCCAACTGAATTGGCAATGCTGTCTACCGGGTTGGAGAAAGCATCGTGCAGACAGCTGGCAGGCCCACACCAGGTATTCGGCAACAGTACAGATAGGATCGGGCGTTACCATAGTGCGCAATGACCTAGCTATAGCAGCATGGAAATCAGGAAGAGAACATTGGAAGGCCTGTAGTTCAAGACTAATTAGTGCTATACTTGTTGGTGGCAGGATGAGCTCCTGTATAATCTCCTCTTTGGGATATCCCACTACGCACTACCTCCTGTTTCAAGCAGGGTCGTGAAGAATACTTTATTTGATGACCTCTAGTAGGCTTTGAACATTACACCAGCAAGTGAGTCATATGTTTTATGAGGTGGCTTTAACGCCAATGTGGGATCCATAAGTCATAAAGATGACCAATGGGAATGTGTTTGTGGACCACATGTTGGGTTGGGAGAAGCCAATAATGTTGGCAAGGAATGGCTCTCATTCCTCTCTTTTCGTAAAGCAACTGTTTTTTGCAACACATGAAAATCATTTTGTAGATCACGACTCAAGTTGGAAGTATCTGCTGTTTTTTTTCTCTCTGTCTCTCTCTCTGAGATCAAATGTAACAATGGGTCAATGTCCCATGTTGTCGGAGGCATATCCATCAACGCATTGGCGTCATATTCTCGTTTCAGGTTTGAGTGTCAAACGGACCCTGTTTTCGATTTCCTGCCAGAGGGATTTCCCCTTCCACGAACACGCGAGTCATGGTGAATGGAGTGCAGCGTCGCTCTCGGGGGAACAGTACTCTCGAGTTGGTTTTGATGGTTCTTCTGACCATCACGACCATACTGCTCATTGTCTTCATTTATTTGAATGCTTCAAGGTCCAGTAAGTATTGTTACGTCTGAGGGGGGGTATGCATTCAAAGGGTAATTTGGATGTTTAATTAGGTATGCCATGCTGTTCGAGTGTACCAGGATCTCGATGTAATAAGTAGCAATTCAGTGGTGATAAGTTGTCCAGTAAATGTCCATTTCTTCAAGGGGGAAATGATAATTGTCACGTAATTAGATAGGGAGACGGGATAGGGAAAGTGTGTCTGCGTAAACCCTGTTAATATTCCCTGGAGGCTTGCCATGACGTCACAGGACAGTGCTGCGGATGGCTCCGCCCCGTGATCACGATTGGCGGAAGGCGACGGCGGAGGGCCAATAAAACGGCTCGATTGGAAGTGACGAGGACTCGAGGATAAAAAGGTTCTGTTCGGGGAAAAGGGTGGAAGAAGAAGATCGATGAAGAAAAAGCGTTTTGGTGGAGGTTGTTGTGCTCGGAGCGTGCTCGATTGTTGCGCTGGTTCGTTCCTGGATTGATCGTGTCTCGTGGCCTTGCTGTGCCTCGTGCCTCACCTCGGTTGGCTCTAGGGTTCTGCTGGCTCGGAGTACGGGGTCGAACGGCGGGCGGACCTGCCTCCCTCTCCTGCTCGCAACTTGGCGCCAGAACTGGCTCCCTGGCGGCTGTGAGCGGACTTGGGCCGACACCAGGAGGTTGACAGCACCACGGTGTCTCCTGCACCAGACGAGCGCAACGCCAGCTCGTCCGACGCCAATCCAGGGACTGTTGCGTCTACACCACGGGCCAGCCTGACCACCAGGACCAGCTACGTTTTGTGTGTGTGTGTGTGTGTGTGTGTGTGTGTGTGTGTGTGTGTGTGTGTGTGTGTGTGTGTGTGTGTGTGTGTGTGTGTGTGTGTGTGTGTACCTGGCGCCTTAGAGGGTTTGAGATTTGTATATCCATTGGAATTGTTTGTGTTTTCCCCACGCCCGAACCCACACCACTATCCCGTCGAATCGCCCCGGATCTCTCCTCTTGCCGAGTCTTATTATTTCTGTTAGAGAAATAAACATTATTAACTCAGTGAAAAGCGACTCGTGCCACCTTCCTCGTCCCGTTTGCGGTAGAGCGATTAAAACCGCCATCTTTGGGTTATAAGAAAATAAACCGCCTCCATCGTTTCGGCTCATTCTACGTTGGCGGGACTGTTCAAGTCCCGTGGACGTCACAGTATCAACCAACTAACCATTTCAGATATCTTTGGTAACTCTGTTCTCATGAAGGAGGGAAACAAATGTTAAATATATGAGCCGAAAGACTTGATGCGTTCTCCATTTAAAAGTATCTCTTAAACTTGACTTGCTTTTACTCTCGTTCTTTTTCCATGTGTTTACGGAGAGCTGAACTCTTGCAAATTGCTTTTGTAAGGCTCACTCGGCTGCACCTGGATGGGTTTAAGGGCGAAGGAGTCGAAACCCAAAACCCAAATCCTATCCAGGTTCCTCCTGATGTGATTCAATCTTTACCTGTTTGGGTTCCTCCTGATAGCTCCAATGCTGTATTTGGTGTCTTCTTTGGTTTGAGTAACTATGCTGATTAAATCATCCATTCATCACCTACACTATTTAAAGGGACGATTCTCGTGAAATAATTCCATTTGTCAAGGATAAGTTCAAAATGACTTTATTCCCAAAGAAGTAGAAAAAAAAGTTTTGAAAAAGTACAGGGGGATCGAAGATGCATGAAAGGGTGTTTCGACTTCAACAGAGTGTGAAATATCCCGACTACAACATGCAACTCAACATGGCATGTCAATGACGACAGTAACCACAACGACCGCAAGAGACGAAGGGAAACAACAAATCATTCACACTTAGGGGGCTGTGTTAGGATGTTATCAATGTAAATCGTTGAGTTTGTCTTCAAGGGTAATAAATATGCATGCAACATGCCTAAGACAACAAGTTCTTCCTGGAAGCAAAATATTTTTGAACTTCACTCCTGGTTCCAGCTTTCGCTCTCTCTCTTTCTCTTTGAAACAACACGCAGCACCGCTCTCAGGAGTGTCTGAGGACATTCCGTGGAGTGAAGCAAAGCTGATGTCCCTTCTTTCTGTGTCAACTGTTCTCGGCATGCTGAGTTTCACTTTATACTCCTGGGAATCTGATCCTGATGTTCTGTTCTCCTATACAGAGCGTCGGTGCTGCCGAAGCAGTTTCTTGTCAAGGGTTATCCTGGGTGGTTTGCCATTGCCTTCATAGCAGTATTCATAGCTGTGATGACAATATATAGCTGTGTTGAGATTCAAACTCAGGCGAGACAGCTTAGCGGAGAGGGTGCTAGACCTTGAGGCCATCCTCTCCTGGGATTAAGACTGAATAACTAGTCTGTGCTATGAC
>NC_140982.1:1839094-1841594 GCF_056783735.1 Eptatretus burgeri | reverse complement strand
AATTCAATGAGGTGTGAGCGTGCTGTACATTTTATTTATTTATTTATTTATCTATTAATCTTTATTTGTTTTAGATATCTATTAAATCACACCTGTCGTCAAGAACTGACTCACTTTGCTTGAATAAATTATTTTCCTTCATCTTGCGTTGTTAAGTATTCCAAGTAAATAAAAAAGGATTCCAAAAAAAGCAAACTGATTGATTTGGGACTAGCAACACCAAAAGGTATGCAAACACGGTAGAGATGGCAACATGAAAATCGGAAAAGTCGATGTACCCTCCATCTCCTGTAAATGTATACACATCGTTTATTCTCAGATCGAAGTAATCTATACTCTCTGCAGTGAAAGTTTTTTTTTAATGTTTTCTTATTTTTTTTTTGAATAATGAAATTGAAACATAGCTGCGTTTCATGATGCTGGCGAGTGAACAATGTACAGATGGTGGACAGCAACTGTGGCCAGAGCAAATGGTGTTTGGAGATAACATTCGCAGCATTTCTCTCGAGCCTCGCAGCGCCCCTCAAACTCGGGGTGGACGAGCTCACGTGTACAACCGGCGACCTTCGACGCATATTCCAAGCTGACTAGTTGAGCCCGTGGTTTGAAAAATGGCATAAAATTCCAGCAGGAATGACCCAATGTCAAATCTTCTGTTTTTGACTCATGACCCGAAGTCCCCACCCTCTGGGGCATGGAGCGGCAGCCAAATCCCTAAAAAGGTTACATATTTCATGCATGCCCCAACTTTGAGTGCACGTACAAAGTTTCATGAAAATAAATCTTTTTCAATGTGCCCGTAATTGCATTTTTTGGTATTGGACCTTTTGACCACGTCCCCAGGGGGCGGGACCAAAAATGATCCTGCTCTCGCACATTCTTGCCACGTGCTGATCATAGCTGCTAAGTTTGGTGAATTTCTGCCCATTGAGGAGGAGATAACGTGACGGACGGACAGACAGACAGACAGACAGATGGACGGAGTCATAGGAGTCGATTTTAATTCAAAATAAAATGAATAAAACGGAGTTATTATTTTTTTTTTTTTACTCAACATTTGATATTGGATTATCCGTGGTGGAACTTTTTGCCATCTTTCAACGTTGCTTTCAGGGGTGGGGGGGGGTTTGCTATGACGCCATCGTCTTTGCTCAAATTATCAATTAATTTTGATCATCAACACAAACCTTTTGTGAGACTTACTGTATGTCAGTAATGTTCTTCCAAATTAATTCCCTCTTTATTTGGACCAACTTGCAAAAACACCCATAACTTCGCTGATGGGAATACTAAAGGGGGAGAGAAAAAGGGAGGGAAGGGGGGAAAGGGGGTGGGGGAGGGCGAGAGGGGTTGAGCACAGAGAGAATGGGGAGAGTGAAGAGGTGTAGGGGAAAGAAGAAAGGAGAGAGAGGGTAAAGGAGCGTGGAGTGGTGGGAGAGCAAGGTGGGGTGGGGGAAGGGAAGACGGTGAGAGGTGAGATGAAGGGAAGGCAGACGTGCGGTGAAGCATTAATTACAATTCATAGCGTTTCATCAATATAGTTCTACATAGAATAACAGTGAAGATAGAAACAAAATAATGTCTGAAATCCATTTTCTACCAGTCATACTATAAACATGGTGCGGAGACAAAACCTGCCGGACGCATCCAGAGCCAAGCTGTCCGGACGCAAACACTGCTCGGACACATCCAAGGACAAACTCCCGTGTGGACACGTACAGAGACAAACTCGGTTCCAGGGACAAACACGGCCCAGAGGCATCCGGGGGCAAACGTGGCCCAGACGTGTCCGGGGAGATACACGGCCCAGACTTGTTTGGGGACAAACACCCATCCAGACATAACCACTGTCTGGATATGTCCAGAGACAGAGGCAGACAGACAGAGATGGGAGGGGAGAGTGAGAGAAGTGTGGGAGGAGGGTACTGCACTCTATTGGGAGGGAGTAGAGCAAGAGAGAGATGATAGAGACAGATAGATAGACAGATAAATAGATAGATTGGTAGATAGATGTGGCTAGTGGAGTTAGCAAAGAGAACATTATGCTTTATGAACAACACACACACACACACACACACACACACACACACACACACACACACACACACACACACACACACACACACACACACACACACACACACACACACACACACACACACACACACACACACATACACACACACACACACACACACACACACACACACACACACACACACACACACACACACACACACACACACACACATACACATACACACTTATTCATATCGATGTCGGCTGGTTCTGATTGTGTTTGTACCAACATTTTTGTGTGACCATTCAGCTTTGCTTGAGGAGCGAGGAGCAACCCCATTGCTTAAACTGCTGGAGCACGTCGGAGGGTGGCCTGTCGCATCAAAGTCATGGAATGGTGAGTCAATACAAGAAACCAAGTCGTGTTTCCAGCCCCGCCAGGGACCGTTCCACTTGTCGGACATGCAGTTGCGAAATGCCA
>NC_140982.1:1835632-1838594 GCF_056783735.1 Eptatretus burgeri | reverse complement strand
TTTTACTCTTCTTCATTTTTACACTTCTTGATTTTTTTTTCTCTTCTTCATTTTTACTCTTCTTCTTCATTTTTTAGTCTTCTTCTTCATTTTTACTCTTCTTCTTCATTTTTACTCTTCATTTTTACTCTTCTTCATTTTTTACTCTTCTTCATTTTTTACTCTTCTTCATTTTTACTCTTCTTCATTTTTTACTCTTCTTCATTTTTTACTCTTCTTCATTTTTACCTAAGCCTAACCCTAACAGCTTGGTCCTTCAAGTGTTCAACGTGCAGTAAGAACTTTAGTCAATCATCAAGTTTATATCGACATCAAAAAATACATTCAGGTGTGAAGTCCCACAAGTGTTCTGTGTGTGTGAAGGCCTTTTGTCAATCATCACATTTAAATGAACATCAAAAAATACATTCAGGTGTGAAGTCCTGAAAGTGCTCCATATGCGGTAATGCCTTTACTCAGTTCTCAAGTTAATGGAAACATCAAAGAATCCCAATGAGAGTTAAACCGTACAAGTGTTCTGAGTGAAACGAGGCACCGTAAGCAGACATTGAACTCGTGTACAAATTGAAAAGGACAACATTCCTGAAGGAGTTGTGAGGAGCAGTGACTTTGGCCTAAATAATGACGATATGATGTTGAATGATCAAAATCGCACACAAAACCCAGAATTGTGAAAACATGACGTCAAAGGTAAAGAAATGGAACAATTGGACTCGACACATGTTCCAAATGCACGTTGTTATGTAAAACAAGTTAATTTTGTTTTCATTCATCTTAGTTTTGTTTATTAAACTTTTTCAATTCATCGATGATTATTGTGATTGATAAAGGATTCTTGCATGGAAGCACGAGTAGTCCAAGTTTGAAGTGGTTCTTTTTCACCAAGCTGTGTTCCATTGGTGGGTATCTTTCTATTTCTGGACCAAGCAACCAACCGACACAGGTCATTGCTCTCTCACAAAGTGTGGAAATCTCAAACCCAAGCATGAACTTCTGGAATCGAACTTGTATCAGTTGGTGTAGGAACAATGCCATAATGTCGATGGTAAAAGGAGAGAACTCAAGTGTCTGACTGGATGGAATACTTTACTCAAGAGAGACGTGAGAATCCGACCGGGATAAAAACTATGATAAAGAAGCTCAGAAGTTTTATCGAGACGATTTCTGAGAGTAAGAGGAATAAAAATCAGGGAGGGGAGAAAAAGAGAGCAGGGAGTTGGGGCGAGGAGTGAAAGTGAAGCGGGTGGGGGGGGGAGGAAGGAAGTGTGAAGTGAGAGGAAGTGAAGGCAGACGTGCATTGGAGCATTAATTACGATTCAACTCTCATCAAAATCCTTCTGCATGGAATAACAGTGAAGATAGAAACAAAATAATGTCTCAAATCCATTTTCTACCAGTCATACCATAAATCCCGCTCAGAGACAAACACTGGCCACACACGTTTCTACACAAACACACCTGGACGCGTCTGGAGCCAAGCTGTCTTGAGTTGAACACCGCTCTGAGGCGTCTGGACATAAACTCCCATCCAGATATAAACACTGCCCGACACGTTCGGAGACAAACACCGCCCGGAGGCAAACCGTTCGGAAAGTAACTCCTTCCCTTCCCATTCGGAGACAAACCCCGCCCGGAGGAAAGCCTTTTGGAGAGAAACTCCTTCCCTTCCCCTCGGGAGACAAGCACCACCTGGACACATTCAGAGACAAACACCGCCCGGAGGCAAGCTGTTCGGAGAGAAAGTCTTTCCGTTCCCGTGAACAAGATTTCAGGTCCACTGGATGAAAATTGACAATTTTATGCAAACTTGACCTTTTCTGATCTTTGACCAAAAAACCAGATGAAAAAAATACAGAGAAAAAGAAGGCAGAAAAAATACAGAAAAAAACCCAGTAAGAAACCAGAACAAAACATTTAAAAATCCAGAAAAATACAAAAAAAAGAACCAGAAAAAAAAAAAAAGACCAGAAAAAAATCCTGAAAAAAACAGGGTCTTCATTCACCATTTTTTTTGGCTGCTGAACCATGCCTTGACTTTGATCAGGCCACAACGATTTCTCAAACACAAAATTTTCTTTCAATTTCCTCACTCATATTATCGAATACCTGATCATCATCGCTACGAATCACTGAGTACATTGCAATGCTTTCAAACACCCGGAGACACCAGCGTTTGTGGCTTTATTTAATTTCCGCCCGGGTCATTACCTCGAAAATTTCAAATTAAGCCGAATTACAAAATCTAAGATCCAGAATTGAACTGAGCAGCAGTTCCGACTGTGAGAAAAGTGTTCGTTTGTCCAATTTGGACATGTTTGATATTTCACGCACTGACGGTAGGTGTGTGTTTGACACGACGGGTCGGTGATCGCGAATCGCTTGGCAACTCTTCACCTCCTTGGGAAACGCACTGTGAGATCGTCCAAGGGTTGGTGCACAAACATCGACGTACGCCCTGCCTGCGAAACACCAGGATGGTAGTTTATCGCCGAGTCAAGATTCAAACTCACGATGGACAGTCTTTTACACTGACAGCTCCATTACAGAGGAAGAATCAGTAAACCAATAAGAGGTAGATTTGATCAGATTGCACACCAAGATGTTCAGTGTCGTTAACATTGTCACATTGGTGTATCATGGTTCTTGTACACTCACTGACCCAATCACAGGAGCTGTTTTTTTATGGGAGTCATCCTGTGCATTGGTGATGATATTGTTACGGATTTCAGAATCCGGTCTGATGAATGCATCCACACATCCAGGTCCTCAGACAGTTTTTTCCTTAAATTCATGTTCAGAATAGATCCCCTCTCTTATGGGAATTTTTTCTTTCCGACAGACACGTTTACACACATTTCTTTTGTGAGCTCTGACGCCCGCCCTTATTTTTCCTCAGCAACGTTTATGTACGTATTTCTTTCGCGAGCGCCAACATCTGCCTTTTTTGAGAGCGCACGGGTCG
>NC_140982.1:1823132-1825632 GCF_056783735.1 Eptatretus burgeri | reverse complement strand
TATGTGGGTGTGTGACGAGGAAGAAATAGTTGTTTTGTTGAAGATCCGAATCAGGATCCGGATATGATATTTATTTAATATTTAAACTCATTCTTCACCATTGAGAGATCGGGTTAAAAGGAGATATTGTGTGTGTGTGTATGGGTGTGTGTGTGTGTATGGGTATGGGTGTGTGTATGGCTATGTGTGTGTATGGGTATGTGTGTGTGTATGAGTATGTGTGTGTGTATGAGTATGTGTATGTGTGTACGGGTATGTGTGTGTGTATGGGTATGTGTGTGTGTGTGTGTATGCATGTGTGTGTATGTGTGTGTGTATGTATGTGTGTGGATGTTTGTGTGTGTGTGTGTATGTTTGTGTATTTGTGTGTATGTTTGCGTGTATGTGTGTGTATGTTTGTGTGTATGTGTGTGTGTGTATGTGTGTGTATGTTTGTGTGTGTGTATGTGTGTGTTTGTGTATGTATGTGTGTATGTTTGTGTGTATGTGTGTGTGTGTGTGTGTATGTTTGTGTGTGTATGTTTGTGTGTATGTGTGTGTGTGTGCATGTGTGTGTATGAGCAGATAAATGGATTAATTCGAGCAGAGGAAATTCTTCAAATTCGATTTAATTGCGCGACCAACCGGCTTCAGTTGACTAAAAGTTCCAACCTGAGGTAACGAACCTCTTCACTACATGGTAGTCGTGGTGTGAAGAGAACGCAGAGCCGGCGTTAACAACACGCTCAGTGCCTCAAAATGGACTTCATTTACCAACGTTACACGAAACCTGCATCCGTGCCCCGCCCGACGACCCTTTCTGTTTCGTCCGGTGGTTTCGCGAAAAAAACAAGACCCGCTGGATAAAAGCAACAAACTTTGCACACTGGTTGTTTGGGTCCCATGGAAGCATATTAGAGGGTGGTGCCCAGTCTGCCATGTCCAGGTCAAAATGGCCACCAATTTCCAAACCTGGCCTGTTCAGGACCCGACACCATCCATGTCTTGAACGCTGCAGGGTTCTCTGTCAGTCCAATTGCTCCACCAGTGTCCTTCACTCGTCCATTGTTTTACTCATGTACTTGATCCAGCGACATGGTTGAGCATTTTCTTTGTGTCTTGGGGAAGACCCAGAACTTCTGTCGGTCATCTCTGATCGTGGTGAAGTAGTGCAGCAGATAATCATGACAATTGTGCAAATTATGACTAAACCATGAAATTTTTATCAGTGTTAGTACACACCATGAGATTCATTTTCAGATCGGGATTCAGTCAGATTCGACCTCTGAGGATAGTGAGAGGTCAATGACCTCAATTACATTGAAATTGTCATTTTTTTCACGATTCTGGTGCAGTTTTTCTGTTTTGGGAATCATTAAAAAGGTATGTTGCCATGTGTTGGTCCCTTTATCTTTTGGAGAGCCTTTATTCATAATCACAGGATGTAACCATGACTGAACAAGTGCTTTAAATGAGGTCAGTGACCTCAGAAAACAAATTTATTGAAATACACATTTCGGTTATTGTGGTGTCCAGAACAGCTTGCATGAAATCGTGTTGTAAGATCATCTGTGCAACCTTAATTTTCAATGTGCACTGAACATAGTCTATAAGGTTAAAGTACAGTGAGGTCAGTTTACTCAGACACATGTATAGTACATACCGGTACATGTACTACACACACATTATCCATTTCGACGCATAAATATAAAGGTGTCTGATTGCACCGAACAGTCTCTCGAACATGCGCATAATGCAGTGCACTTGAGTGCAGCCTTGGTGCACTTGCAGCGGCCGGTACATCCCTTCTCGCAGTCGCCGTGGATCAGTTCGTGGTAAGATTTTGATGCCTCTGGCAGTGTCGTCCAAAGAGGCTGCCACCCAGAGGCCTCCTTTGTCCAACCCCAGTCAGATGGGATTGGTAACTCTGCATTCAGGACCAGAGTTTGGTTCCAGCAGTTGCCCTGGAGTGATGCACGCTTGATGTGCTGCTGGAGTGCTGCCTGCGTTGGGGGAATGTTTTCTAGAGCCCTAGACTTGTGTGCGAAGAGCTGTTTCCTCGCATCGTTCCCTTCCATGGTGTCCCTGGTGCGGTCATACATCAGCACAACGAAGCGCTCCAGCAGTGACATTGACTCCTCACTGACATCACTTGGCATGCCGAAGAGTTCTTCAAAGGCATCAGTCACCTGTGGGAACACTTTCCAAATCTCCCAGGCAGTCTTCTTCCCTCTGCCAGCGAAAGAAGACACAGTGTCGCACCCTGTGAGGGCATGGAAGATGGGGAGAGTAGCACATTGTCTTGGGTTCATGGTGGCAGCCAGTTGGTGAACAGCTATGTACCAGAAGCTGGATCCAGCACCAAGAGCTATCCACAGCTCGTCAAGATTGATGTTGTTGAATGAAGCCACAGCCAGCACCACGACATCAGTATCCACAGTGCATATGGCCACCTTCCTGATCCCCTTCTGCACAGCATCTGCCACATGTAGAAGCAGGCGAGTGTCCGCGTCCTCGTGTG
>NC_140982.1:1801632-1822632 GCF_056783735.1 Eptatretus burgeri | reverse complement strand
GAAGGGAAGAATGATGTCTTGGAGAGGACACAGAGGGTGAGCAAGATGGACACAACCACAAACTCTCAGGAAGGAAAAATTGGAATAGAAAGAGATTGGTTTGGAGGGAGGAGGTTAATGGGGGTTGATCTGAGATGGTGATAAACAGCTGCCTTGAAGCCCTGAAGGGGAGAATGAGATTGAAGAGACCGGGGAAGTTGGACACTTTATCAAAACAGAACAGGAAGGGAAAGTAAGAATGATGAAAATGTAATTGTAAAAAGATGAAATGTTACAAGAGATTTTAATATTGTATTTATATTCGGTGTGATACAAGCAAAACATGTATCGAAACATCCCTCAATGAATCAACAAATATACAATTTTTACACATATTGTTCCTATAAACACCTCATTCTTATAGAATCCTGAATTTCAAAATTGTGGTTAAGAAAAAGAGATTTGTTTTTGAGATTTGCGGGAAGCAGTTTGGTGAAGGTAAAGGAAATGATTTTGGGGTTGTCTGGCTCGAGGGTGATTGTCAAATTTAATTTCCCTGTTCAACCTGAGACATGTTACAAATCCCAAACGCTTGACTTCATTAAACATGTCTGTTCCCAAACTACAGGCCTCTCACAGGCCCTTCTCATCTCGGGTTCCAAATCGTCTTTGAGGTACACTGACAAACAGCTTGCTTGGATCATCACTTGTGAGCTTTCCATCATCATTATGGGGAAATTACATGTAATGAGATGGAGGTGAAGGGAGATGTTTGAAAAATGAAACAAAGAATTGTATAATCGGACAACTTCGCCCATCGAAGGAATAGCTGATTCTGCCCGACGTCATGCCATGCTTCAAATGACTTCTTACGTCATTGTGGGAATATGGACTTGAACAGTGACACACGAGGAAGGGTCCATATGGATTGGTGTATATCCCCAGACTGTGAGCCCCGTCCTTGACTTTCTCAATGAAAATTTTGAAGATCGCATAATTCTCAAGTTTCCAGACACAATTGTGGAATGTCATGGCCCAGAATCCAGATTAAATATGTGGGATTATTTTCGAAAGGGAATTTTGAAGATTTGATTCTTTCCACGAAAATCACAAACTCTCATGAGGCTGAAATGAATTGACGAGGACTCATGTTGTCGAATAGTAAACAGCACTTCGATCCTTTGGAGGAAGTATAAAGGCAAAACGATGGTCAACATTGAACTTGCTGTTCATCACAAATACCTCCTCAAACTCTCAGTTATATTTCTTGTTCATATTTGATTTCTATAAGATTATATTTAGACACGTTAAACCTGTTAAATTGCCCTTTGTAAATATGTCATCGTTTTATGGAGTTCCCTGGAATAATGAGGAAAAACAGGACAATACAGATTGCCATGTCTTTGTTAAAATCACAACCTGTCAAATGAATCCATGGGTTGTGATTTTTACAATGAAAACCAGACAAATAAAATGGGGTTTGAAAGCGTCCACAGGATATCACAACAGAACTCATGCACGTGCGCACGCACACACACACACACACACACACACACACACACACACACACACACACACACACACACACACACACACACACACACACACACACACACACACACACACACACACACACACACACACACACACACACACACACACACCTGCAGACTTTAAACCTTCATGAGATTCACCCTTATTGAAATTGACCACTCCCCACCACCCAATCCTCATGGGCCATCTCTTATTAGTCTTTAAAAACCATTAAATTGATCATACTTTGTGGTGCATCGTTTCATCATTTGCTGCTGTGATTGTTAATTCACTGATCTCGTGTTTCATCTCAACAAAAGAGCCATAAATACTTTCCTCATGTGCTGTTTTACCTGATGGTTTCTTCATCAATCTGGTTTTATTGTTTTGCTGCTGTTATATTTATTTATTATCTTGCCAAAACGAAGTTTTTGCAAGATATGTAAGTCAGCTTGTATGTTTTTTTATTTTTATTTTTTTGTTTGTCTGTAATCAC
Source organism: Eptatretus burgeri (assembly GCF_056783735.1). NCBI lineage: Eukaryota > Metazoa > Chordata > Myxini > Myxiniformes > Myxinidae > Eptatretus > Eptatretus burgeri. The sequence goes on along the minus strand of NC_140982.1, from coordinate 1,820,624 downwards.
GTATAAAAAATTCTGCAGAGCACAGTTATCATTGGAAATTTTTGTAACTTCGCATATCAGAGGCCTATAGCGGTCCCTTTCAGCACATAAAATTTTGAAGGTCAAAGGTCAAGGTCACTTTGTCGCAAATCAAGGGAGTCGACGAAACCCTTATTTTTTGAGTAATTTTAATGGAATCGTCTCCAAACTTTATGGGAATGTAGTATATGGTCTGGCGCTCAGCTGATTAGTTTTTGGTGGCGATTGGCCTTGACCTTCATGGTTAGCGCCTGAGGTCAAACATATTTGACCCCAAGGTCAAATTTTCAAGTTTTAGGAACCATATCGTGTAGTACCTCAAATTGAACACCTCGATGAGTGCTTTCTAGATATGTCAAGCTTGAGACATTATGACGTCAGTAGGGTGAATATACTGCTTCGAGCTCACTTTTCCCCATGTAAATGAATGGGGGATTTTCAGCGATTCCCTTTTTTTTTCCCTAAAAATAAACCCCCTTTTTATCCGTTTTTCCCTGCTGTGCAGGGGTTTGGCTTTTTGTGAGGCAATGTTTTATGGCCGGATGCCCTTCCTGGACGCCTCTTACAACACAGGGATATGGTACACCTATTCTAACCGGGGTATACACCGGCCCAGTATATTGGTACTCATTTTGCCGACCTCAGATGGATGACAGGCTGAGTCAACCCCCTGGTGTTAATTCAGCAGCTGAGCGGGATTCGAACTCGGGACACTGGGATCCCAAGCCGCCACCCTAACCACTAAGCCAACACCAGGCTTTGTATATATATAACCAGGCTATCCCAAGGTATATTTATTTGTCTCCCCTTTTAACCTGGAGGTTGATCAGCTCACTCATTGAACCTATAAAATTTGTTCATTCTCAAATTTCTTCAATAGTTTAATTTTCTTTGCACAATAATCCCCATCTAAAATATTGACAAACAAAACATTTGAATCTTTATATTTTTTAAGATACCCCTTTTGTGCCATAACGAAATGATAAACTTCTCTTAATGCTCTTGTTTGACCACCTCCTGAGCCACATATCATTTTGAGATTATAGTAAATTGTTTTTTCATTGTTCAATTGATAACCATCAAAGTTTTCAGTCCATTCAAGGATATTCATTTTTTTCTTTACATCCTCTAACTTACTAGTTTTTAAATTGATTCGCTTATTTGTTTTATTTACCTTTGTTTTAGTTATTTTTTCAATAATACTTATTTGATATTTTTCACATTCATTATGTTTTCCATTTATATACCAAGACTGAGATTTTCTCCACTCTTTAGTTTGATTAATACTTGGTTTAACCATTTATATATTGCGAAAAAACGCACGGGGAGCCCTTAAAAACCCTAACCCATCTTCCCATCGTTAAAACACAATCTATTCTATTCACTCTATCATACAATATCCATATGGAACACAATCTATTCCATTATCTAAAATAAATCTCTTATCATCAAAGGCTCCTAATGTCTTTTTATTTACTTCTTCACTATATATGTTATGTTTATAACTTCTTATTGTATTCATTTTCCTATATTCTTCTTTCTTATTCATCAAACAATTATAATAATTTCTAAAAGTTATTGATTTCTTTATTACATATTTCTTTATTCCCTTTAACCTCTTATCAATCTGATCACCATACTTACAAGCATATGCCTTTGCTCTCAATCCAATAAACTCACTCATTACTTTTCCACCCAACTCATCCTTAAACTTACCAATAACCTTTTCATTCTTTTTGGAAAATAACTCACTCTTCTTGCTGAAATTACTTGTATCATATACTCCAATATTTTTCTTCATATCTTCATAAACATCATCAGTTTTTATATCTAGGATAAAACTATCAGTGTCCATATACAACAATGAAACATTTTCACCATACTCTTTCTTTAAGTCATTATACAAATAATCATACATCAATATCTTTGATAAATCAAGAACTGCTGTTCCAATATAAATTGGTTTATCCATTACAATACTTTCCTTTTTCATATGAATTGCAGAAAAGTTCTCTGAAAAAACCTCTTCTCTCTCAAAACTTGGTTTATTTATCAATCTCGAAGCTTCTTTCCAAGATGTTGCGAATCTAATGTTTTGCCTGTTTCTAACATTTTCCATAGTCTTTCCAAATACAGCATTATTCATTAATTTATAAAAGTCCCCTTCAAATTTTACTTTTGTATTTGCTCTCATACCTGTATTGAATTGAATATACTTTTTCACCCAAGGACTTTGTTTAAATTTTAAAACTCTATGAATTTTAGCTACTCTCAATCCTTCTCTCAAAAACTGTTTTAAGCTTCTCTGATGCAAAACATATCCCTCTTTATCATAGAATGTTGTTAATAACTTTTCTGTTGATTTACCTTTAATATTAAAACTTTTATTATAATCACTTAACCATTCTTTCTTTGGGGTTTCTTTCTCACATGCAAAAGGAAGATCTTTATGCTTATTATGAAGATCACTCGGGTACCTCAAATCAACTTCAAATAATAACCTTCTTCTTCGTCATTCAATTCCTCTTGAGAAGAAATAACAATATTCATCAAAGCCTTTTCATAATCCTTTTCTTCCACCCACTCTAATTTACCATAAGGCAGAGATTGAGACATTGCCCATCCATACAAATTATTAGCATCAAAATACATCAAATAATTACTATGTTTTTCACTATCATAATTTGGAAGAAATTTATTATTTGCTTTAGCATATCTTTTTGAACATATTTGTGATATTCCACCTCTCTTGGACTTCTCAATCATCAAAAGCATATCAACATCACTGATTAAATCTATATCTTGTTTTGTCATTTTCAACATTGCACTCCAAGCTAAACCAGGAGCTGTGAAATAGTGGGCAGGGTCTAATCCATAACAATTTTTATTATGACAGAGTGATCTAAAAGCTTCAAACACATCAGCTAACAATAAAACATCTGTTTTTAGATATAAATCATGATATTCTCCAAGGTTCTTTATCTTAAATATTTTCCATATTTCTTGTGCGTGTTTATATTCCTTATCACTTATCTCTTCTTCATAAAGGTTATTATAGAAACTTTCTTTTGATGGAAGTTGTGTTTCTTTAAATCTCATAAATGAATCCATATAATCATAAGGATAAATTCCCTTGTAAGAATTTTCTCTTTACTTTGAATTTCATTCCTTGTTTGAATTTCCTCTCTCGTAAGAATTCCTTCTTTAATCAGAATTTCATATTTAATCAGAATTTCCTCTTTAGTTAGAATTTCATTCATTGTTCGAATTTTCTTTATAATTAGAATTTCATCTTCAGTTAGAATTTCTTCATTAATTAGAGTTTCCTCTTTACTTTGAATTCTCTCTTTAATCTGAATTTCCTCTTTAGTGAGAATTTCCTCTTTTGGAAAGAATGAATTAAGATTTGGAAAAGAGTCTGTGGAGCTTAGATTTGATGCGAGGTAGGCTAGTGGTGTTCCCATAAACTTGTAAGAATCAAGAAACCGAATACGAGTTATAGGTTTTGTGAATATCATTTTTGTAAATGAAATATACTTTTGACTTGTGTTTGTTATGGCAGAAATATTCCCTGGTGTTTTTGAAAGTTCATTTATAAATAGATGTGTATCATAGTTGGCGCTATTGTGGAGAAAGACTGGAATAAAAGAAGGTAATTTATAATTAAGATTACAACAGGAATGAGCGGGGCCTCTATATTTACCAGTAAGATGACAATGATCCCTAACTTTAGACTCCTTAATTTCCCCCTCACAAATATGACAGCTATTGTTCTTTCTAAATTCTAATTTTTCTTCTTTGGTTAATTTCATCGGTTCATTTGTTTCTTTCATTAATTTAGTGAGTCTTATACAATCCTTTTCTTATCGTTTTACAAACTCTTGTGAAGCTTTTTTTCCACGATAATGTTCAAGTTTGTTATACTTTTCTCCAACAGATGATTTGATATAATAACAGAAACCACAAGGAATATGTTTATGATATTTATTTGTATATGATTCTTTTGGATTAGGAGAAGCAGTATTTATCTTTTTAAGGATACACTCAAAATCAGCGTATATCACAAATGGGTGCATGATAGATTTATTATAATCTTCAAAAGAAATCTTTTCACCAGGTTTTGGCATTGTAATTACAGCTGATTTATGATTACTACAATATTTTGAATGTTGTTCTAATCGTTCTTTTGTATGAAATGAATTAAGACATCGCTTACAAGGATATATTTTGTTTGCTGTTCTGAATACCTGAGAAGAGATTAATCTTGATAAATTATTGATGTATGTGTAATGTGAATTCTTTCCAACACTAAAATATAAAAGATCAATGTGTGTTTCTTCATTTTTATAGTTGTTTGAAATTTTTAATATTTGAACTTTGTTTGTATCCGTTAATCCATATACATTAATAGAAAGATTATTCTTTTTCTCAAATTTAGGAATATCTGTTAGTGGCATTGGGAATTTAAAATCTTTAATGTCCAAGGTATTCTCATATTTCATATATTGTTTTACTCTTTCTGAATTACATTTTGGTGGATGAAAGTGAGCAAGAACAGACCAGAGAAAACATTTATTATCATTATTCTTAATATTAACAACTGCGTTCTTTAGTTTTATTTCTTTTGGTAATTCAATATAAGAAGAAGCTTTAAGAGGGTTTGATTTTAGAATGTGTATATCTAAAAGATGATTTTTTAATATTGAATCCACTTCCTACCACTGTATTATCAACATCCTCCTCTTGTCTTGATAGTTCTTCATAAACCCCACTATTCAAAAAATCTTGAAATGATGTTATAAAATGAAGATCTGTTCTCATATAAGGAGTTTGTTCTTCATCTTGTCTTTTCATATTCATTTTCACTCCCATATAAAACTTTAAAGTTTTCATTTCTTATAATGTCTTTTTAATAAATTTTTCAACATCGGGTTTCACTATTTCAATTGATTCAGCTATTGATGATGGACCGGGTTCTCCAAATTGAAAAATCCTTATTTTTATATGCCCTTTAAATGCCCCATCAGTGTTTTCAATATAATAGTCTCCCTTTACTTTAAACTCATTTTTCTTGTGTTTTTGTGATTGAAGATGTCTATTATAACTTCTCTTCAAAACATCCTTTGAACAGATATCACAATGTTTTCTTTCCAACTCAAGAGGAGATATTTTATGAAACAGATTAAATGTGTGTTTGTTGGTTCGGAGGTGTTTTCTATAATGTTTATATTCGTGATTACAAACATCGCAGTATGTTGTATTCACCATATTTATATAATAAATCTTTGCTGAAACTAAAATTTTCTTGATGAAAATTTCGTTTATTTTACAGGTGAATCTGTGCTTAAAACCATTTTATCCTCCAACTTTTTCACTTAATAAATACAATGTTTCAAGACACAAAAGACAAGTTTCAATCAATCTCTTCATTTGTTAAAGATACTGAGAAATATGTCAAGGATGTAAAATTGAACAAAGATAAATATAACAACTATTGGATAAAAAATTATGGTAAATAATATGAGTTCTTCAATTTCCTTCAGTGGAAGGGCTTTTAGTATACCTGGAAGAACATCAATTAAAGTATCTCTAACAAAAGTTTTCTCCTCTCCTTCTAGTAATATATTCAAAACTAGAAAAAGCAATGAAACAAGAAAAAGTATCAAAAAACAAAAATCTTATGGATGAAGCTTTAGAAAGAAAAGATAAGACCATCTGTAATATGCAAGGAGAAATTTGTATTTTTTTCAACAACCCTAAAGATGTAAATCCTGATGAAATAAAGGATGCTAATATATCAGGTGAAATGACATTTCGTTCAATAGTAATTAACGATCATTTTAAAATTACCTTTAATGTAAAAAATGTTGTCGTTGAATCTGATAATGAAAAAGTATATCGATATCGATGGTAATATACAACTGAAAGTATAGATGAATTTCAGTTTAAGTAAAGTTTTACTTTATAAATATGCTAGACTTTCCTGATTCTCCATATGACAAATTTGAGAATTGTCCTGCGTGTGAAAGACGGGATTAAACACAGAGTCAAAAGCTTATAAACAATGTATATTCTGTGATTATCTTCTAATTAATGATAATAAAAAATATAAAAAGGAAAATAATTCTTTTAGATTTACACCAAAAATGAATTACTTTACAAGATTGATTAGAGAAATGAATGCAAAGTATGAGGGTGATAACACACCTTTCCTTACAAGGGAAGAAACTGAACGTATAAGAGAAATGTTCAAAGGATTGTTGTTGTATATTATTCATGGATGTAATTTTCAGGGAAATATCAACACAAGATATTGTATAAATAAAATAATGGATTATCTTGAAATTAAACCTGAACTTAGGATAAAATATAGAGTTTCTAAAAAGCCAATAATAAATTAAATAACCTGTTTTCCAAATATATAAATGAATGATTTTTTACCCATTTGGGAAAATAAGATAAAATTTAACAACCATAAAAATCTCCCAAATTCATTAAGATGTCTCATAGTTGGTTCAAGTGGATGTGGAAAAACCTGCTTACTTTTAAAAATGCTCCTCACACCCAACTTTTTAGATTATGAAAATTTAATAATTTTCACAAAGTCGAGTTTTCAACCAGAGTACAACTACTCTCACAAGGTTTTAATGCTGGTCTTCAAAAAGAAGATATAATCGGTTTATTTAAACATCAAAAAAACCTAAATGATTATAACATTGAAGATATAATTCAACTATTTTGTGATACACAGAGATGTAAAAAGAAATCAAATCCTATAACTTGTATTCTTAGTGATAATACGGATGATATACCGTCTCCCCAAGATTTGGATAAATCAAAATAGAACCTCGTTATCTTTGATGATTGTGTTAATGAGAGAAACCAAACGGTAATGGACAGCTACTACACAAGAGGGAGACATTCTTCTTGTAATTGTATTTATCTTAGTCAATCGTACTTTCAACTTCCTCGTCGTTCCATCAGAAACAATGCTAATACTTTTATTTTATTCAAGTTAAATTCAATAGATATCAATAATTTTTGGAGAGATAATTGTTCTACATTATGTAGTAAAAAGAAATTTGAGGATTACATGAAGCACACGACTGAAAAATATAAATATATTGTTGTGAAACAAGATGAGATATTAAGGGATATATTTTTTGTTTTATAAACAATTACATATATAAATGACAACTATTATTATAAATCTTGTGGGTAAATCTGCTTCTGGAAAAAACTTTCATAAATCAAGGTTCTTGTGTAGTACAAATGAGAATATTGTAAATTTACTTAAAGAACACCCCGTGATACGCATTGTATCAACAACAACTAGAGCAATAAGACCTGGAGAAGTAAAAGGTGAAGATTATCACTGTATTTCAGTGGAGGAACATATGCGATTGAGGAATGAAGGTCAAATGTTTGAGGAGGTTTCTCTTGGTACAACAAAATATTCACATTGTAAGAGTGAGTTAAGGAAACTAAAATCTGGTGGTGTTGGGATATTAGAAACTAATTCAGAAGGAACGAGACAAATTATTAAACATCTGAGTGGAGTGAAGATTTTATCATTCGGTTTTGATGTTGATGAAGAAACTCAATGCAAACGTATGAAAAGCAGAGATGCAAGTATTAGTGAAGAAGAAATTACAACTCGCATTAATGTTAATAAAGAATTTGATGAAATATTTAAAGAAAAGGATTTATTTGAACACATCTACTTGAATGATGAAGAAAAGGAAAATTTCCCTGTTGATCTTTACAATTCATTAAATGATATTTTACAATAAATAAATGGATGCAAAAGAAAGAGCAAGAAGATTTAAGGAACATCAAGAGTTGGTTTCAAAAGTTGTAAAACAACAGGAAGACATAAAGAAGAAACGCAGACAGAAACTAACGGGCGAAGAAGCATTTGAAAGAAAACAAGATAAACTTTTTAAACCACTTTTAAAAACTTCCCAAGAAACAATGAAAGATGTTTCCACAGTTCCCACAGTAGAATATACTCCCAGAAAGCTTCAAATGTTAAAAGATTTCAGTCAAATGACGGAGGAAGAATTAGAGCATATTGGAGAATTAGAATATCATGATGAAGAATTATTTCAACAACTGGAAGAGATTAATCAACCCCCTGATTATATTGTGAATGCTGTTCAAAACAATGAATATTCAGCGGATTCAAAAACCAAAGCAGGACTCATTCCAACAGAACAACCAGCAATATTTCATCTTGTTCAAGAAAAGGTATTGATATTTAATGATGAATTAAGGTTCTTGGGTTCTGCTCAACCCCCTGTTAAACTAACTCCGAGATTAATGTTTCTTCTCACAAAAGATGGAAGACAAGGTTCAACTGTGAGGGATGAATCAAAGTATATTGATAAACCATTGGATATGGAAAATAATGATGATAGAGTATATATTGATCTGCTGAACACTCTAAATTATAAGGTTATTCTTTCTGGTAAAAGTAGGAAGAATGAGGAGAAACACATTATTCAGGCTTTAAGTATCCTTGGTTCAGGTGTTAGTTTTCTTCCAAATGACCCATCGCAATTAGTTAATAGACTGTTGTTGTTAGGCAGTAATAAGGCTGGAAATAACAATTGTTTTAATGAAGCATCAGCCATTTTAGACCAGTTGATGAACATGAAAATAATTAATAAATCTCAATATAAAGACATTTTATCTCGTATTAAATAAGATGAGAAGCACAATCCTTAGTTTCAATTTCACAACAAGCGACCACACATCTTCATTCCCATACCCACTACAACTTGACACAACAAAAGAATATGAGGCATCTTTATTGTCCATGGAAACTTATAATACCTTATTTAATATAACTGATAAAAATGACAAGTTTAGTTATAATCCCGGAAGTGGATACAAAACGATAACAGTCTCACCCGGAGCATATGAGATTTCTCAAATATCTTCCGAAATTGCTCGTCTTATGAAAGAACAGGGTGATGAACCAAAAAATATTGTTATAAACATTCAAAAACATACTTCAAAATCAACGATTAAAGTTAAAAATAACTACAAGGTTGATTTCACAATTGATAATTCATTTAGAGAGTTATTGGGTTTCTCCTCAAAAAAGATTGAAACTAATGGGACGTTTTACAGTGATTATGTGATTCAAATATCCTCAGGAATAAATTCGGTGTTAATTCACTGTGATTTGATTGATGGTGCTCATAATGATGGAAAAAAAACAAATACAATATTTTCATTCAGCGCATACTCAACCCCAATTGGTTATAAATTCAATATGGAACCCAAAAATTTGGTTTATCTACCTGTGTCAGGAAAAACCATACACAGAGTAAATTTTAGGATAACCTACCAAGATAATCGTGTGATTTCTTTTAATGGAGAAGTTATATCCATCAGAATCCACCTACGTGAAGTTTTCCAATAAATAAATACGATGGTTATTGTGAGGAAACACGAGTTGGGAAAATATAAAATAATTACAGGGGATGGGATGTTCCTTTCCCCATACTACAAGGGTGAAGGTATGTATCTTGGTAGAGGATACTATAAACCTCAGAGACAAAGGGGAGTAGGGTGAATATACTGGTTCTAGCTCACTTTTCCCCATGTGAATGAATGGGGGATTTTCAGCAATTCCCTTTTTTTTCCCCTAAAAATAAACCCCCTTTTTATCCGTTTTTCCCTGCTGTGCAGGGGTTTGGCTTTTTGTGAGGCAATGTTTTATGGTCGGATGCCCTTCCTGGACGCCTCTTACAACACAGGGATATGGTACACCTATTCTAACCGGGGCATACACCGGGACCAGTACACTGGTACACACTTCGCCGACCTCGGATGGATGACAGGCTGAGTCAACCCCCTGGTGTTAATTCAGCAGCTGAGCGGATTCGAACTCGGGACACTGGGATCCCAAGCCGCCACCCTAACAACTAAGCCAACACCAGGCTTTGTATATATATATATATAACCAGGCTATCCCAAGGTATATTTATTTGTCTCCCCTTTAACCTGGAGGTTGATCAGCTCACTCATTGAACCTATAAAGATTTGTTCATTCTCAAATTCCTTCAATAGTTTAATTTTCTTTTCACAATAATCCCCATCTAAAATATTGACAAACAAAACATTTGAATCTTTATATTTTTTAAGATGCCCCTTTTGTGCCATTACGAAATGATAAACTTCTCATAATGCTCTTGTTATAAAACTCTCTACCCTCATCAGTCCACAATTTTTTAGGTTTTCTCTTACTTTTATTAAATATCTGTTGAAAGGCTAACATAAGAGTATTACCTGTTTTGTTTTTTAATGGGACAACCCATACGTATCTACTCCTCAAATCAATAACGGTTAAAGCATACTTGTGCCCCTTATCATTATTGAGTTCAATCAAATCAGCAGACCAGATATAATCAACTTCCTTAGAATAAACTTTCCTTCTCTGAAACTTTGTGAATATTGGTTTATGTAATTCATCAGCTAATTGCTCTTCAGTCTTAATGGTATCATTAGAGCCTATAAGTTTTTTGAATTTCCAAGTCCAAGTTTCAATTTAGCACTGATCATCTTCTTCACAATTAACCGATCAACTTTTTCTCTCAAGGTTGGATTTTGTATCAGAGACAAATTATACAACATTTCTCTATCGGCTTCATGCTTTTCTTCCAACGTTGTGGTATTCCCATAATCAATATCGTGTCTCATGCACACTTCATCAACTCTATTGATAGGCTGACTCCAGGATTTAGGATTGTCTGCCTCATCAAATTTTTTATCCAAGTTTGTACCTGGACCACAGAAAGAATACCCTGGAAGATGTAATTCCCTGGTATTCCAGTAGTTGTAAATTTACTTCCTGATAAAAACTTTTGTATATCTCCTCCGAGTTTGTGTTTGGAGATAAATTGATTTTTTTTGAACCACACACCGAACATATACCTTTTTGTATAACCCTGTTATTTTTACTTTTAATATATGAAATATTTTTCGTATTAGTTTTCTTTTACATTTGAGACAATAACTCATTTATTTATGTGAAAAATTCCTGCAGAGTGCAAAAACCTTTTTAGTTTCCAACATGCACATTTGGATCTTAATTTTTAAAACATAAAGAATCCTTAGAAATGCCTTCACTCTCTCCTCCATTTATTCAAGAAAAACTTGAATTAAAATGAATAGCTTGTCGATGTCAATAGTCTTGAAGAAAATATTGCCAATAGACTTGTCAATTCTTTGTTTTGCTCCTCGGTGGGTTGAGTTATTTTCTGTAATACCACCAATCTTTTTGAATCTCACTGGTTTCCATATTTTGATATTTATTTTGTCTCGCTCTTTCCTCCCTCTCCTCCCTCTCTCTCTTCTCTCTTTCCTCCTTCTCTTTCTTCTCCCTCTCCTCCTTCTCTCTCTTCTCTCTTTCCTCCTTCTCTTTCTTCTCCCTCTCCTCCTTCTCTCTCTTCTCATTTTCCTCCTCTTCCCTCTCTTCTTCAACTCCTTCCTCATCCCTTACTATCCTTGAATCGCTTACACCCCATAGAATATTATACATATATTCATCAGGATTTCTTGTTATTCCTGCATCGAAAATAATTTTTTACAACAGGAAACCAATAAAATTTCTTTTGAATTTCTAAAAGAGCCTTACCTTTTCTTAACTTTATAATTTTTTCATTATTTAACATTCTAATTAAATCTAAAGTTGTCGGTTTATCAACATCAGCATAATGCCAATCTTTTATTGAAAATACCTCATTCTTATGTTGAAGAACATATTTATTAAAATACCGAATACCCTTTTCTTGAAGGTATGCTTGAACACAGAAATGATAATTTTCTTGAAGCCTTCTTGCTGTCATTTATGTATTAGAAATATATGTTAGAATAATATTATGGCACGAAACACCTCCCCATCTTCCCATAGTTAAATCATTTTGTATTTCCTTACTTATTATATATAATCCTGTTTTTTCTGTTTTCATGAGATAAACAAGGGCAAAACCATTATTATATTTACCCTTATTAAATTCTTTTATTTGTTGTTTACTAATCGTGGACCCACAAAACTCATTCTCGATACCAAGTGGATAATATTCTTCCTTACGAGACTGATTTAATTGTTCCAGGTCTTCGAGGTTAATTTTAAATGACCAATTATACCCTAAATCATTCATATCATACCCCCATTGTTCTATTCTCATACAAACGATACGCCCTTCTTTATAAAAATTTATTTTAATTCGAACTGTGAATTCTGTATGACCTGGAGATAATATCAACACTTCTGTATCTTTGGAATACACGGCCGTTTTATTTAAGGATATATATTGTGATAAATCGCTTAATCTCACCAAGTCATTCGCGTCAGTCGGGCTTGGATAATTTTTTAATTTAAAAGCATTTTTCACGTTAATATTTTTGGTTATATTATATTTATGTCGTTCAGCCTGTGCCTTTGTGTAATAATTTGATAAATCGATATCCAGTTCTTGACATACACCAAAGATAGAACCATCTTTACCAACATAACTCATTTATATTAGATTAAAAATAATATCATAAAATTTTTTATTTTTGTTGAGTTGAAATAACACATATAGACATAATTGACCACAACACTTGGAATTTAATTCTTGGACTTGAAATGTTTGATAAACACCATTCTGTAAGAATTTTATGACTTCAACAGGTGGTGGAAGACCAAAACTATCAAAATAATATTTGTCTTGACTATTAAAAATACAAACCCAATGAGAACCGTTCCCATTATTATCTTCTAAGTTCATAATAATATTCTTTGTATGTTTTGGCACATTTGTTAATTCATCTCTCATACAAATAACCACATTATGAATTTTTAATTTCTTACAATATTTGACAAGTTGTAAATTTGATGTTGTATTCTTTCCAAATTTTTCCAACCACTCATCAATGCTCATTTATTTATTAGAAAGATATAATCCATTACCTCTTTTCGTTAATTTTACACCTGCTTGTGCAATAGAAGAAAGCATATCTCCAACTAACAATCTCGCTTTATCAGGCAGACCTTCAAGTTTTTCAGCAAAATCTACAATTACACCACTTCCACTAATTTGTTTCTCCAACTCTTTGTTATGTCTTTCCAATTCTTTTGAGCCTGGAGTTGAGCCTTCCTTTCGTTCGCAGTTTTCACCGCTGTTGAAATACCACCCGTCAATGCTCCAACCGCACTTAAACCAGCAAATAAAGGAATTAGAAATGGGAGAAATCCTCCACTCGTCTCTCTTATTGAATATTTTTTCAACATTGGTTTTGTCATTTTAATTTTAAGTGAGCCAGTGTCATTCAAGATTTTAACCTGTTCTCTTGTGAGCAAAACATCAATTCTTACTGCTCCTTTTCTCTGAATTGTATTAACGTTAATCGTACAAGGCTTTTGATTTTGAACACAAGATGATAGTTTATGAAGATTGATTTGATTAACATATACCCCAGTTGGTACTTTGCCACTCATTTATTTAACAAAAAATTATGTGAGACTAATCATCACACCATTATCTGTATTAATCTGCAATTCTGTTTCTTCCAAAAGCAAACAATATGTATCAACTTCTTCACTCTCTCCTCTTTCAATGTATAGGGAAGTATCCACTCGATTAGACTTTATAGTTTCCTTTTGCGCGCTCAGGTCAAACGCATAGATTGTATACAAACTTTTAAATGCTGTCATATCCAAAATAGGTTCTTTATTTCCATTACTTTCACACACCTTTTGGTAAGACTTGTATGCTTCAGCAAAATCATTTTTTTCCCAATTAATTTCCAATCTATCTCGTGGATAAAATGTTCCATCTAGAGAAACGCGAAGTTGTTTCACCTTAGCATTATCACTCAATGCATTATTCTTATCAGTCGCAGTATCACCATCTGGCTTTTTAAAAATGATCCACAGATATCGTGGCTTTCCTTCCAGAACACCCAAATTCCATGTGTAAGTAGTTTGATTGAGTTAAACGTGTTGACATCTTCTTTTGAGGTATGATACACTGAGTGGTTTCTTTGAGTTAAGTCTTCGATTCAACATCTCTTCTGTTTTAAGATTAGGAGTATATTCACTGATACACCAACTCATCTCCTCAATTACAAATTTATTCTGTTCACCAAAAGCACTAGCAACACCAAAAAGCAATCGATTTTCATTATCATTCCTTTGTAGTTGAAATCTAATTTTAATACCATACAGAACTTTATCATGATCACAAAATCCAAATATACCTTTAAGAGGAACCGCCACAGTAAAACTATTTTCTGCTTTTGTATCATCATTATACGCTCCTTTCCTTTGAATATATCCAGGGTCTGTGTTTGTTCCCGTTGACATATCAGGAATAAAACCTTCGACAGACCCCTTTCCCATTCTATCACTGAATGTATAGAGTGTAAATTTTATCATTTCAGATACAGCAGAGACATAATCAACCGCTTCAACTTGTTGTGTTCCAATATACAAACGCACACTATCAAACATTTTCCAGAAGAAATCATTTACAAGTGTAGCGTTTGTGTTATTCCCAGCTTTAGTGAATTTAAATTTACACAACAAGAAACTTTCGGAGAGATTCAAATAGGTTTGTTGATTATTTATTTCAAAACTTTTTGTACCATTCGTATTCCAGTCTGTTCCAGTTATTGCATTTACCTTGAAGTAATCTTCTTTTTAGTGGAGTTTGAGATAATAATAGTATCATCCAAATCATAGATACTATCAATTGCTTCCATACTTGTATTTATTTAGGAAAAAAGATGTTAAAACTTTTGAAACCCTGATCCAAGTATTTGAATTATTTTCTGTCGTTCTTGGGGGACAACTGAGTTTTGCCTTTCTTAATTTCTTTTATTGCTTGTAATTTATGAGATTCCTTCTGAGCATCTTTTATACTCTTTACAGCACCTGCTACATTTCCCACAGCAGAAGCAGTTGAACCAATTAGATCTTTATGTTTAAGAATAGTTGAACCAATACCCATGAGAGTATCAATTATCCCATCTCCTCTAAATTGATGTCCAACACCCCTTTGTCTCTTAGGTTTATAGTATCCTCTACCAAGATACATACCTTCACCCTTGTAGTATGGGGAAAGGAACATCCCATCCCCTGTAATTATTTTATATTTTCCCAACTCGTGTTTCCTCACAATAACCATCGTATTTATTTATTGGAAAACTTCACGTAGGTGAATTCTGATAGATATAACTTCTCCATTAAAAGAAATCACACGATTATCTTGGTCGGTTATCCTAAAATTTACTCTGTGTATGGTTTTTCCTGACACAGGGAGAAAAACCAAATTTTTGGGTTCCATATTGAATTTATAACCAATTGGGGTTGAGTATGCGCTGAATGAAAATATTGTATTTGTTTTTTTCCATCATTATAAGCACCATCAATCAAATCACAGTGAATTAACACCGAATTTATTCCTGAGGATATTTGAATCACATTATCACTGTAAAACGTCCCATTAGTTTCAATCTTTTTGAGGAGAAACCCAATAACTCTCGAAATGAATTATCAATTGTGAAATCAACCTTGTAGTTATTTTTAACTTTAATCGTTGATTTTGAAGTATGTTTTTGAATGTTTATAACAATATTTTTTGGTTCATCACCCTGTTCTTTCATAAGACGAGCAATTTCGGAAGATATTTGAGAAATCTCATATGCTCCGGGTGAGACTGTTATCGTTTTGTATCCACTTCCGGGATTATAACTAAACTTGTCATTTTTATCAGTTATATTAAATAAGGTATTATAAGTTTCCATGGACAATAAAGATGCCTCATATTCTTTTGTTGTGTCAAGTTGTAGTGGGTATGGGAATGAAGATGTGTGGTCGCTTGTTGTGAAATTGAAACAAAGGATTGTGCTTCTCATCTTATTTAATATGAGATAAAATGTCTTTATATTGAGATTTATTAATTATTTTCATGTTCATCAACTGGTCTAAAATGGCTGATGCTTCATTAAAACAATTGTTATTTCCAGCCTTCTTACTGCCTAACAACAACAACAGTCTATTAACTAATTGCGATGGGTCATTTGGAAGAAAACTAACACCTGAACCAAGGATACTTAAAGCCTGAATAATGTGTTTCTCCTTCTCATTCTTCCTACTTTTACCAGAAAGAATAACCTTATAATTTAGAGTGTTCAGCAGATCAATATATACTCTATCATCATTATTTTCCATATCCAATGGTTTATCAATATACTTTGATTCATCCCTCACAGTTGAACCTTGTCTTCCATCTTTTGTGAGAAGAAACATTAATCTCGGAGTTAGTTTAACAGGGGGTTGAGCAGAACCCAAGAACCTTAATTCATCATTAAATATCAATACCTTTTCATGAACAAGATGAAATATTGCTGGTTGTTCTGTTGAAATGAGTCCTGCTTTGTTTTTTGAATCCGCTGAATATTCATTGTTTTGAACAGCATTCACAATATAATCAGGGGGTTGATTAATCTCTTCCAGTTGTTGAAATAATTCTTCATCATGATATTCTAATTCTCCAATATGCTCTAATTCTTCCTCCATCATTTGACTGAAATCTTTTAACATTTGAAGCTTTCTGGGAGTATATTCTACTGTGGGAACTGTGGAAAGATCTTTCATTTCTTCTTGGGAAGTTTTTAAAAGTGGTTTAAAAAATTTCTCTTGTTTTCTTTCAAATGCTTCTTCGCCCGTTAGTTTCTGTCTGCGTTTCTTCTTTATATCTTCCTGTTGTTTTACAACTTTTGAAACCAACTCTTGATGTTCCTTAAATCTTCTTGCTCTTTCTTTTGCATCCATTTATTTATTGTAAAATATAATTTAATGTATTGTAAAGATCAACAGGGAAATTTTCCTTTTCTTCATCATTCAAGTCGATGTGTTCAAATAAATCCTTTTCTTTAAATATTTCATCAAATTCTTTATTAACATAAATGCGAGTTGTAATTTCTTCTTCACTAATACTTGCATCTCTGCTTTTCATACGTTTGCGTTGAGTTTCTTCATCAACATCAAAACCGAATGATAAAATCTTCACTCCACTCAGATGTTTAATAATTTGTCTCGTTCCTTCTGGATTAGTTTCTAATATCCCAACACCACTAGATTTTAGTTTCCTTAACTCACTCTTACAATGTGAATATTTTGTTGTAACAAGAGAAACCTCCTCAAACATTTGGCCTTCATTCCTCAATCGCATATGTTCCTCCACTGAAATATAGTGATAATCTTCACCTTTTACTTCTCCAGGTCTTATTGCTCTAGTTGTTGTTGATACAATGCGTATCACGGGGTGTTTTTTAAGTAAATTTACAATATTCTCATTTGTACTACACAAGAACCTTGATTTATGAAAGTTTTTTCCAGAAGCAGATTTACCCACAAGATTTATAATAATAGTTGTCATTTATATATGTAATTGTTTATAAAACAAAAAATATATCCCTTAATATCTCATCTTGTTTCACAACAATATATTTATATTTTTCAGTCGTGTGCTTCATGTAATCCTCAAATTTCTTTTTACTACATAATGTAGAACAATTATCTCTCCAAAAATTATTGATATCTATTGAATTTAACTTGAATAAAATAAAAGTATTAGCATTGTTTCTGATGGAACGACGAGGAAGTTGAAAGTACGATTGACTAAGATAAATACAATTACAAGAAGAATGTCTCCCTCTTGTGTAGTAGCTGTCCATTACCGTTTGGTTTCTCTCATTAAAACAATCATCAAAGATAACGAGGTTCTTTTTGATTTATCCAAATCTTGGGGAGACGGTATATCATCCGTATTATCACTAAGAATACAAGTTATAGGATTTGATTTCTTTTTACATCTCTGTGTATCACAAAATAGTTGAATTATATCTTCAATGTTATAATCATTTAGGTTTTTTTGGCGTTTAAATAAACCGATTATATCTTCTTTTTGAAGACCAGCATTAAAACCTTGTGAGAGTAGTTGATACTCTGGTTGAAAACTCGACTTTGTGAAAATTATTAAATTATCATAATCTAAAAAGTTGGGAGTGAGGAGCATTTTTAAAAGTAAGCAGGTTTTTCCACATCCACTTGAACCAACTATGAGACATCTTAATGAATTTGGGAGATTTTTATGGTTGTTAAATTTTATCTTATTTTCCCAAATAGGTAAAAAATCATTCATTTATATATTTGAAAAACAGGTTATTTAATTTATTATTGGCTTTTTTAGAAACTCTATATTTTATCCTAAGTTCAGGTTTAATTTCAAGATAATCCATTATTTTATTTATACAATATCTTGTGTTGATATTTCCCTGAAAATTACATCCATGAATAATATACAACAACAATCCTTTGAACATTTCTCTTATACGTTCAGTTTCTTCCCTTGTAAAGAAAGGTGTGTTATCACCCTCAGACTTTACATTCATTTCTCTAATCAATCTTGTAAAGTAATTCATTTTTGGTGTAAATCTAAAAGAATTATTTTCCTTTTTATATTTTTTATTATCATTAATTAGAAGATAATCACAGAATATACATTGTTTATAGGCTTTTGACTCTGTTTAATCCCCGTCTTTCACACGCAGGACAATTCTCAAATTTGTCATCTGGAGAATCAGGAAAGTCTAGCATATTTATAAAGTAAAACTTTACTTAAACTGAAATTCATCTATACTTTCAGTTGTATATTACCATCGATATCGATATACTTTTTTTCATTATCAGATTCAACGACAACATTTTTTATATTAAAGGTAATTTTAAAATGATCGTTAATTACTATTGAACGAAATGTCATTTCACCTGATATATTAACATCCTTTATTTCATCAGGATTTACATCTTTAGGGTTGTTGAAAAAAATACAAATTTCTCCTTGCATATTACAGATGGTCTTATCTTTTCTTTCTAAAGCTTCATCCATAAGGTTTTTGTTTTTTGA
>NC_140982.1:1781132-1801132 GCF_056783735.1 Eptatretus burgeri | reverse complement strand
ATACAGCAATGCCAACCCTCCCGATTTCATCGGGAGGCTTCCGAAAATTCACCCAAACTCCCGCCCTTACGATCACTATCCTTATCCTCCCGAAATTTTGATATTTTTGCACTGTTCACTAATCAGAATGTACTAGTATGAGAATTGAATGAAAAGCATCGTCTGCTACGTAGAGCATGTGGTAACTCCATAACGTTCGCTGCTACCAAATTGTACGTAAAAAAATGCAAATTCAAATGAGGAGCAGCGAAACATTGGGTCTGGATCTCGCTTAGGCGATCATGCACTGAGATTTAGTGCATGCGGTATGTGTGCAATACAGTGCATGCGGTATGTATGCACAGTGTATATGCATGCGATACGCTCACTGCATGCAGCTGGGCCCCGTACCAGCCCGGCGGTCGCGACCACCGTGCGGTGTTTAATTTAACAGCCGCTAGAGTTCTACTAGTCGCGCTGCAGCTGTGGAACATCGACTTCGAAGTTACCGATGCTTCAAGCCCTCGATGTTGATTACGAAATGGCAGAAAAGAAGCCAACGAAGACCAAGAAATGGTCTCAGAAGTACAAGACCGAATACAGTCTCCAATACCCGTGTATTCGAAAGTGTGAAAGAGGAATTCATCATGCGTATTGTACAGTATGCAGCGTTGATATTTCAGTTGAGCACGGAGGTCGCGATGATATTCGGAAGCACGTTGGAAGCAAACGGCACACAGACATTGCAAAGGAGAGATCTTCGAGCACGAGTACCGGTACACTTCTGAATTATTTCACCAAACAAGGGACAAGCGAGGAAGAGGATGTTACCCGAGCGGAACTTCTCTTTAGTGGATTTATTGTGGAACATAACTTGCCCATATCAGTCTCAGATCATGCTGGACCTCTATTTCAAAAGATGTTTCCAGATTCAAAAGTTGCTTCAAAGTATGGATGTGCAAGAACAAAAACTTGCAAGATGTGCAAGATGTGCAAGAACAAAAAAAAAAAAAAAAAAAAAACAAGAACAAAAAGCAAGAAAAAAAAAGAAAAAAAAAAAAGAACAAGAACAAAGAAGAAAAAAAGAACACTGGTCAACAATTTTTTACTTTCTGAATGTTGTCTCGATTTCTACAAGTGAATTAGGGTATTCTGGCACTGCTGAATCAGGAAATGGCATCCGTTTCTCTCCATCAGGTCAGGTTTTTGTGCTAAGTTGATTTGAAAAAAATCAGATCTTGTGACAAAATCAATTACATTTTTGTGGCATTATCAGCTGATTTTTGTCAACACATATCATCCTAAACATGTTTTTAAGAAAAAAAAAATGTTTTGCCAACAACATTTATTGATTACATGATAGAAACATCGATTACTGTCATCTGAATGGTGGGCATTGATAAAGGTAAGTACAAGTAAATTGCATGTTGCGTCACCACTGTTCAAACTTCAGGGCTTGAACTTCCGTTTCTTCGAACTCCTGGAATGTTCAGCGGCAGGGAGGTCTCTCTTCAGATTCCAACAGTAGTCAGCCATCATGACTGCGTCCCAGCGACCCTGATACCTGGTCTCCATCTCCTTCATGTCCTGATGGAATCTCTCCCCCTGCTCGTCACTCATTGAACCCAGGTTCTCAGGAAACCGGTTCATATGTGAAAATAGGTAGTGCATCTTGATGCTCATGTTGCAGTCCAGGTTTCTGAAAGCAGTCAGCATGTTGTTGACAAGTTCTGCGTAGTTTCTGGCCTTATTGTTGCCAAGAACGTTCTTCACTACCAAAACAAATGTATTCCACGCTTCCAGTTCCACTTCGTTCATTGAGTTTTTGAACTCTGGATCTCTGATGAGCTGACGGATCTGAGAACCATCAAAGATGCCAGCTTTCAACTTCTCCATGGTCAATCCTGGAAAAGCCTGGCACAAGTAAGTGAAGCAGTCACCATCTTTGTCCAGAGCCTTGGTGAACTGCTTGATTAAGCCGAGCTTGATGTGCAGCGGTGGGAAGAGTATTCTGTCTCTGTCCACCAGAGGGTCGTTGATGACGTTTCTTTCTTTGCATGGCACCAATTCCTCCCGCACAGGCCAGTCCTTCTTCGTGTAATGCTGAGCACGGTCCCTACTATCCCACATGCACAGAAAACATGGGTACTTGGTGAAGCCAGACTGTTGTCCCAACAAAAAGTTCACCATCTTCAGGTCAACACAAATAAACCACTTATGCTGATCATAACCAATTTTCTCCAGCACGTACTTCACCACTTCATACTTCTCCTTCAGTGTAGTCGAGTGAGCGATGGGTACAGAGGCAAACTGGTTGCCGTTGTGTAGCAGAACACATTTCAGTGATCGCTTGCTGCTGTCAATGAACAGTCTCCAATCTTTGGGTTCGTACTGTGGCACTCCAAGCTTGAGCAGAAGCGCATGTCATAAATTGGCGCATGTAGGTATTGTACATTCTTCAGAGTTCGTTATTTCAAGAAATACAACTTTTTTGTATCACATTATTACAAAATCTGCCCCATTAACTTTAGTTTTGATCCACGAACTTTATGCTTTGCCTCACCAATTTTTGGAAGATTTTGAGGTTTTATGACTTCAAACTGATCCCTTTTCGACATAATCACCTAGAACTATCGTACCTGAATACTTCTTGTCATTAAAATAATTATTTCCAATTAAAACAATTATTTGACATGACATTTTACCCCACCAACTTCTTCTAAAATGCTCCACACATGCGTACATGTGAACAAAAATGTAAAAAACGACATGTGGCCATATCTCAAAAACTTGACCTGATTGAACAAAACTAATGTGAGTTTTGGATTCAGCGCATCAGATTCGTCCTAAATCAGCTTAAAAAATGCAGACAACAAATTTGTTGTTGACCAGTGTAATTGGTGAGTTGTCAAATGTTACTGCTTCATCTATTGCCGATATTGCTAGACTAGCTCCATTTAGCCTAGCGACAGACGGTAGCAATGACAGTGGTGAGGCCCAGCTATATCCTGTCCTGATTTCGTACTATGACAACAGTGCTGGGATTGTGAAGCAAGGTTTGCTAAGTTTGCCTGCGTGCAAACAAGATTCCACTGGAGAAAACATTTTCAAACTGCTTGATCATGAGTTCAGTGACAGGAAAATTCCGTGGGGAAATTGTGTTTCCTT
Source organism: Eptatretus burgeri (assembly GCF_056783735.1). Classification (NCBI taxonomy): domain Eukaryota; kingdom Metazoa; phylum Chordata; class Myxini; order Myxiniformes; family Myxinidae; genus Eptatretus; species Eptatretus burgeri. The sequence continues at coordinate 1,797,985 of NC_140982.1, read as the reverse complement.
TTGTGCTGATAATGCCTCTGTCATGGTGGGCAAGCACAAAGGAGTCGCTGCTTATATCCACAAACAAAATCCAGAGTGCTACATCATGGGATGCCCTTGCCATATGATTCACAATACGGCCAAGAAGGCGGCTCAGGCCTTACCCATTGAATTAGATGACTTTCTCATCGATATTTACTACTACTTGGACAAAAGTAGTAAACGCGTCAAAGGAGTGAAAGCACTGCAAGAACTCTGTGATGCCCCGACACACAAGATTCTGAAGCATGTCGCAACAAGGTGGCTGTCCCTTGGTCAGTGCCTAGACAGGCTGATTGAACAGTGGGAGCCACTTCGCCTCTTCTTCAAAGAAGAAGTACGAAGAAAAATGCAACCAACTGTAGCCAAGACTCTAACAACGAGCAAGAAGGACGGCACTGTATCTACTGCCAGTACTGGCACTGCAGGATCAAGCACTAGTGGAGCAGCATTCACCACTACCACTGCAGTATCTGCTGCGAAGAAGACAGCAGGGACAGCACCAAAACCAATGCTGAGAGCAGGTAGCATCACCGGCCCTTCATCACGTTCATCTACAAAGCAGATCCCTTCAGAGTCGAGAAAGACTGTGATAGTCCCATCTACAGGCAAAGAAGGACCCAAGTTAAGTTCTGCTTTTGCCAAATCACTTGATAGAAGCTCAGCAAAACCTTCGAATCAGAGGTCTTCTTCCTTGGCTGCACCTACCTCAAGCTCTCTCCTCAAACGTAAAATTGGATCTGGTACTACGAGTCTGACCTCTTCTGCTGGCAGTAAACGCAAGTGTGATCGCCCTGCGGCTAAGTGTACTACGAGTTCTACAACTAAAAGCGCATCTTCCTCAAACACTGTGCAGGAATCTAGAGAAAAACGTGTCAACAGGATGTTCTTGTCTCCACAAACAAAACTCTATTGTTTCTTCCTTCGATATGCTAACAAGCTTTTTGAGAAGGGGAATCTTCTGCTCCAAAGAGACGAACCCTGTATTCATCTCCTGCACGGAGAATTGAATGGTCTTCTGAAAGATATCTTCGTACGGTTTTTGAAACCATCGGTGTCATCGGTTGCTCTGGTAAATGTACCCTTCTCTGACAGAAATCATCAGAAGAATGATGAGGACCTCATGATTGGGAATGATGCCAAACTGTATATAAGGGAACAAAGGAGTCTCAAGAAATCCACCTTCACTCTGAGTGAGTCAGACATCCAAGGTTTCTTCAGTGCAGTTCGCTCATATTATGTGAAAGCCTGCAATTATATCTTCAAAACCTGGCCGCTAGATGATGAATTAGCCAAGCATGCTCAGGTGCTGGATGTTAAGCTACACCAAGAAGTGGGGTTTGACTGTGTGGAGTTTTTCATCAAGAAATTCCCCTGTCTGTTCAGTGGCGGTGATAGTGACATAGACAGTCTTGAGAGTGAATTCGCTCACTACCAGGCAGACGCCTCCATAGCTACAATTGCTACTGAGACAGTGAGAGTGGATGAGCAGTGGCATCGGATTTCACAGCTCACAGATCCCTGCACTGGTGCCTGAAGTAACCTAATTTGAGCAAAGTGATGAAGGGAATCTTGGTCATTCCTCATTCGAACGCATCATGTGAGCGGGCACTCAGTCTTGTACGGAAGAATCATACTGAATTTCGTCCCAATTTGAGTGTCAAAACCCTGGAAGCTCTCTTAATTGAAAAACTAGCTCATAACACCCCTTGCTACCAGAGAGAATACAGCAAAGACATAATCAGAAGGGCTAAAAGAGCCACACAGCTGTCACTCAGCAAAGCTGCCATGGAAAAAGCAAGCAGCAGTAGTACCAGCCAGTAAGGTAAGAAAAATATTGCTTCTTTTGTGCTTTTTGTTAATCTTTGATTGTCCCCTAACTTACTAATATTAACATACATGTAACATTAAAAAGTGCACAATTTTCCCCTTTTTTTGTTCAAAAAGTGGGAATTCTTAACATGTTAAATGCTCCAAAATAGGGCTCAGAGGGCACTAGAGAGCGTCTAGAACCCCAGAGCTTGCAGGGCCCTAAGGCGGGCCCTGGACCCCGCCACAAGGGTCGAGCGCTCCGCGCTCGAGATGTGCGCTTCGCGCACATTATTTGGTGTCGGTTGAAAATCCTCCCTAATTCTGATTTCCAAAAGTTGGCATCTCTGCATTTCCCACAGCAGAAGCAGTTGAACCAATTAGATCTTTATGTTTAAGAATAGTTGAACCAATACCCATGAGAGTATCAATTATCCCATCTCCTCTAAATTGATGTCCAACACCCCTTTGTCTCTTCGGTTTATAGTATCCTCTACCAAGATACATACCTTCACCCTTGTAGTATGGGGAAAGGAACATCCCATCCCCTGTAATTATTTTATATTTTCCCAACTCGTGTTTCCTCACAATAACCATTGTATTTATTTATTGGAAAACTTCACGTAGGTGAATTCTGATAGATATAACTTCTCCATTAAAAGAAATCACACGATTATCTTGGTCGGTTATCCTAAAATTTACTCTGTGTATGGTTTTTCCTGACACAGGGAGAAAAACCAAATTTTTGGGTTCCATATTGAATTTATAACCAATTGGGGTTGAGTATGCGCTGAATGAAAATATTGCATTTGTTTTTTTCCATCATTATAAGCACCATCAATCAAATCACAGTGAATTAACACCGAATTTATTCCTGAGGATATTTGAATCACATTATCACTGTAAAACGTCCCATTAGTTTCAATCTTTTTTGAGGAGAAACCCAATAACTCTCGAAATGAATTATCAATTGTGAAATCAACCTTGTAGTTATTTTTAACTTTAATCGTTGATTTTGAAGTATGTTTTTGAATGTTTATAACAATATTTTTTGGTTCATCACCCTGTTCTTTCATAAGACGAGCAATTTTGGAAGATATTTGAGAAATCTCATATGCTCCGGGTGAGACTGTTATCGTTTTGTATCCACTTCCGGGATTATAACTAAACTTGTCATTTTTTATCAGTTATATTAAATAAGGTATTATAAGTTTCCATGGACAATAAAGATGCCTCATATTCTTTTGTTGTGTCAAGTTGTAGTGGGTATGGGAATGAAGATGTGTGGTCGCTTGTTGTGAAATTGAAACAAAGGATTGTGCTTCTCATCTTATTTAATATGAGATAAAATGTCTTTATATTGAGATATATTAATTATTTTCATGTTCATCAACTGGTCTAAAATGGCTGATGCTTCATTAAAACAATTGTTATTTCCAGCCTTCTTACTGCCTAACAACAACAACAGTCTATTAACTCATTGCGATGGGTCATTTGGAAGAAAACTAACACCTGAACCAAGGATACTTAAAGCCTGAATAATGTGTTTCTCCTTCTCATTCTTCCTACTTTTACCAGAAAGAATAACCTTATAATTTAGAGTGTTCAGCAGATCAATATATACTCTATCATCATTATTTTCCATATCCAATGGTTTATCAATATACTTTGATTCATCCCTCACAGTTGAACCTTGTCTTCCATCTTTTGTGAGAAGAAACATTAATCTCGGAGTTAGTTTAACAGGGGGTTGAGCAGAACCCAAGAACCTTAATTCATCATTAAATATCAATACCTTTTCATGAACAAGATGAAATATTGCTGGTTGTTCTGTTGAAATGAGTCCTGCTTTGTTTTTTGAATCCGCTGAATATTCATTGTTTTGAACAGCATTCACAATATAATCAGGGGGTTGATTAATCTCTTCCAGTTGTTGAAATAATTCTTCATCATGATATTCTAATTCTCCAATATGCTCTAATTCTTCCTCCGTCATTTGACTGAAATCTTTTAACATTTGAAGCTTTCTGGGAGTATATTCTACTGTGGGAACTGTGGAAACATCTTTCATTTCTTCTTGGGAAGTTTTTAAAAGTGGTTTAAAAAATTTCTCTTGTTTTCTTTCAAATGCTTCTTCGCCCGTTAGTTTCTGTCTGCGTTTCTTCTTTATATCTTCCTGTTGTTTTACAACTTTTGAAACCAACTCTTGATGTTCCTTAAATCTTCTTGCTCTTTCTTTTGCATCCATTTATTTATTGTAAAATATAATTTAATGTATTGTAAAGATCAACAGGGAAATTTTCCTTTTCTTAATCATTCAAGTAGATGTGTTCAAATAAATCCTTTTCTTTAAATATTTCATCAAATTCTTTATTAACATAAATGCGAGTTGTAATTTCTTCTTCACTAATACTTGCATCTCTGCTTTTCATACGTTTGCGTTGAGTTTCTTCATCAACATCAAAACCGAATGATAAAATCTTCACTCCACTCAGATGTTTAATAATTTGTCTCGTTCCTTCTGGATTAGTTTCTAATATCCCAACACCACGAGATTTTAGTTTCCTTAACTCACTCTTACAATGTGAATATTTTGTTGTAACAAGAGAAACCTCCTCAAACATTTGGCCTTCATTCCTCAATCGCATATGTTCCTCCACTGAAATATAGTGATAATCTTCACCTTTTACTTCTCCAGGTATTATTGCTCTAGTTGTTGTTGATACAATGCGTATCACGGGGTGTTTTTTAAGTAAATTTACAATATTCTCATTTGTACTACACAAGAACCTTGATTTATGAAAGTTTTTTCCAGAAGCAGATTTACCCACAAGATTTATAATAATAGTTGTCATTTATATATGTAATTGTTTATAAAACAAAAAATATATCCCTTAATATCTCATCTTGTTTCACAACAATATATTTATATTTTTCAGTCGTGTGCTTCATGTAATCCTCAAATTTCTTTTTACTACATAATGTAGAACAATTATCTCTCCAAAAATTATTGATATCTATTGAATTTAACTTGAATAAAATAAAAGTATTAGCATTGTTTCTGATGGAACGACGAGGAAGTTGAAAGTACGATTGACTAAGATAAATACAATTACAAGAAGAATGTCTCCCTCTTGTGTAGTAGCTGTCCATTACCGTTTGGTTTCTCTCATTAAAACAATCATCAAAGATAACGAGGTTCTTTTTTGATTTATCCAAATCTTGGGGAGACGGTATATCATCCGTATTATCACTAAGAATACAAGTTATAGGATTTGATTTCTTTTTACATCTCTGTGTATCACAAAATAGTTGAATTATATCTTCAATGTTATAATCATTTAGGTTTTTTGGCGTTTAAATAAACCGATTATATCTTCTTTTTGAAGACCAGCATTAAAACCTTGTGAGAGTAGTTGATACTCTGGTTGAAAACTCGACTTTGTGAAAATTATTAAATTATCATAATCTAAAAAGTTGGGAGTGAGGAGCATTTTTAAAAGTAAGCAGGTTTTTCCACATCCACTTGAACCAACTATGAGACATCTTAATGAATTTGGGAGATTTTTATGGTTGTTAAATTTTATCTTATTTTCCCAAATAGGTAAAAAATCATTCATTTATATATTTGAAAAACAGGTTATTTAATTTATTATTGGCTTTTTTAGAAACTCTATATTTTATCCTAAGTTCAGGTTTAATTTCAAGATAATCCATTATTTTATTTATACAATATCTTGTGTTGATATTTCCCTGAAAATTACATCCATGAATAATATACAACAACAATCCTTTGAACATTTCTCTTATACGTTCAGTTTCTTCCCTTGTAAGGAAAGGTGTGTTATCACCCTCAGACTTTACATTCATTTCTCTAATCAATCTTGTAAAGTAATTCATTTTTGGTGTAAATCTAAAAGAATTATTTTCCTTTTTATATTTTTTATTATCATTAATTAGAAGATAATCACAGAATATACATTGTTTATAGGCTTTTGACTCTGTTTAATCCCCGTCTTTCACACGCAGGACAATTCTCAAATTTGTCATATGGAGAATCAGGAAAGTCTAGCATATTTATAAAGTAAAACTTTACTTAAACTGAAATTCATCTATACTTTCAGTTGTATATTACCATCGATATCGATATACTTTTTTTCATTATCAGATTCAACGACAACATTTTTTATATTAAAGGTAATTTTAAAATGATCGTAAATTACTATTGAACGAAATGTCATTTCACCTGATATATTAACATCCTTTATTTCATCAGGATTTACATCTTTAGGGTTGTTGAAAAAAATACAAATTTCTCCTTGCATATTACAGATGGTCTTATCTTTTCTTTCTAAAGCTTCATCCATAAGGTTTTTGTTTTTTGATACTTTTTCTTGTTTCATTGCTTTTTCTAGTTTTGAATATATTACTAGAAGGAGAGGAGAAACTTTTGTTAGAGACACTTTAATTGATGTTCTACCAGGTAGACTAAAAGCCCTTCCACTGAAGGAAATTGAAGAACTCATATTATTTACCATAATAGTTTTTATCCAATAGTTGTAAAATTTATCTTTGTTCAATTTTACATCCTTGACATATTTCTCAGTATCTTTAACAAATGAAGAGATTGATTGAAACTTGTCTTTTGTGTCTTGAAACATTGTATTTATAAAGTGAAAAAGTTGGAGGATAAAATGGTTTTAAGCACAGATTCACCTGTAAAATAAACGAAATTTTCATCAAGAAAATTTTAGTTTAAGCAAAGATTTATTATATAAATATGGTGAATACAACATACTGCGATGTTTGTAATCACGAATATAAACATTATAGAAAACACCTCCGAACCAACAAACACACATTTAATCTGTTTCATAAAATATCTCCTCTTGAGTTGGAAAGAAAACATTGTGATATCTGTTCAAAGGATGTTTTGAAGAGTAGTTATAATAAACATCTTCAATCACAAAAACACAAGAAAAATGAGTTTAAAGTAAAGGGAGACTATTATATTGAAAACACTGATGGGGCATTTAAAGGGCATATAAAAATAAGGATTTTTCAATTTGGAGAACCCGGTCCATCATCAATAGCTGAATCAATTGAAATAGTGAAACCCGATGTTGAAAAATTTATTAAAAAGACATTAAAAGAAATGAAAACTTTAAAGTTTTATATGGGAGTGAAAATGAATATGAAAAGACAAGATGAAGAACAAACTCCTTATATGAGAACAGATCTTCATTTTATAACATCATTTCAAGATTTTTTGAAAAGTGGGGTTCATGAAGAACTATCAAGACAAGAGGAGGATGTTGATAATACAGTGGTAGGAAGTGGATTCAATATTTAAAAAATCATCTTTTTAGATATACACATTCTAAAATCAAACCCTCTTAAAGCTTCTTCTTATATTGAATTACCAAAAGAAATAAAACTAAAGAAGGCAGTTGTTAATATTAAGAAAAATGATAATAAATGTTTTCTCTGGTCTGTTCTTGCTCACTTACATCCACCAAAATGTAATTCAGAAAGAGTAAAACAATATATGAAATATGAGAATACCTTGGACATTAAAGATTTTAAATTCCCAATGCCACTAACAGATATTCCTAAATTTGAGAAAAAGAATAATCTTTCTATTAATGTATATGGATTAACGGATACAAACAAAGTTCAAATATTAAAAATTTCAAACAACTATAAAAATGAAGAAATACACATTGATCTTTTATATTTTAGTGTTGGAAAGAATTCACATTACACATACATCAATAATTTATCAAGATTAATCTCTTCTCAGGTATTCAGAACAGCAAACAAAATATATCCTTGTAAGCGATGTCTTAATTCATTTCATACAAAAGAACGATTAGAACAACATTCAAAATATTGTAGTAATCATAAATCAGCTGTAATTACAATGCCTAAACCTGGTGAAAAGATTTCTTTTGAAGATTATAATAAATCTATCATGCACCCATTTGTGATATACGCTGATTTTGAGTGTATCCTTAAAAAGATAAATACTGCTTCTCCTAATCCAAAAGAATCATATACAAATAAATATCAACAACATATTCCTTGTGGTTTCTGTTATTATATCAAATCATCTGTTGGAGAAAAGTATAACAAACTTGAACATTATCGTGGAAAAAAAGCTTCACAAGAGTTTGCAAAACGATTAGAAAAGGATTGTATAAGACTCACTAAATTAATGAAAGAAACAAATGAACCGATGAAATTAACCAAAGAAGAAAAATTATAATTTAGAAAGAACAATATCTGTCATATTTGTGAGGGGGAATTAAGGAGTCTAAAGTTAGGGATCATTGTCATCTTACTGGTAAATATGGAGGTCCCGCTCATTCCTGTTGTAATCTTAATTATAAATTACCTTCTTTTATTCCAGTCTTTCTTCACAACAGCGCCAACTATGATACACATCTATTTATAAATGAACTTTCAAAAACACCAGGGAATATTTCTGCCATAACAAACACAAGTCAAAAGTATATTTCATTTACAAAAATGATATTCACAAAACCTATAACTCGTATTAGGTTTCTAGATTCTTACAAGTTTATGGGAACACCACTAGCCTACCTCGCATCAAATCTAAGCTCCACGGACTCTTTCCCAAATCTTAATTCATTCTTTCCAAAAGAGGAAATTCTCACGAAAGAGGAAATTCAGATTAAAGAGAGAATTCAAAGGAAAGAGGAAATTCTAATTAATGAGGAAATTCTAACTGAAGATGAAATTCTAATTATAAAGAAAATTCGAACAATGAATGAAATTCTAACTAAAGAGGAAATTCTGATTAAAGATGAAATTCTGATTAAAGAATGAATTCTTACGAGAGAGGAAATTCAAACAAGGAATGAAATTCAAAGTAAAGAGAAAATTCTTACAAGTAAGGGAATTTATCCTTATGATTATATGGATTCATTTATGAGATTTAAAGAAACACAACTTCCATCAAAAGAAAGTTTCTATAATAACCTTTATGAAGAAGAGATAAGTGATAAGGAATATAAACACGCACAAGAAATATGGAAAATATTTAAGATAAAGAACCTTGGAGAATATCACGATTTATATCTAAAAACAGATGTTTTATTGTTAGCTGATGTGTTTGAAGCTTTTAGATCACTCTGTCATAATAAAAATTGTTATGGATTAGATCCTGCCCACTATTTCACAGCTCCTGGTTCAGCTTGGAGTGCAATGTTGAAAATGACAAAACAAGATATAGATTTAATCAGTGATGTTGATATGCTTTTGATGATTGAGAAGTCCAAGAGAGGTGGAATATCACAAGTATGTTCAAAAAGATATGCTAAAGCAAATAATACATATCTTCCAAATTATGATAGTGAAAAAGATAGTAATTATTTGATGTATTTTGATGCTAATAATTTGTATGGATGGGCAATGTCTCAATCTCTGCCTAATGGTAAATTAGAGTGGGTGGAAGAAAAGGATTATGAAAAGGCTTTGATGAATATTGTTATTTCTTCTCAAGAGGAATTGAATGACGAAGAAGAAGGTTATTATTTTGAAGTTGATTTGAGGTACCCGAGTGATCTTCATAATAAGCATAAAGATCTTCCTTTTGCATGTGAGAAAGAAACCCCAAAGAAAGAATGGTTAAGTGATTATCATAAAAGTTTTAATATTAAAGGTAAATCAACAGAAAAGTTATTAACAACATTCTATGATAAAGAGGGATATGTTTTGCATCAGAGAAGCTTAAAACAGTTTTTGAGAGAAGGATTGAGAGTAGCTAAAATTCAGTTTTAAAATTTAAACAAAGTCCTTGGGTGAAAAAGTATATTCAATTCAATACAGATATGAGAGCAAATACAAAAGTAAAATTTGAAGGGGACTTTTATAAATTAATGAATAATGCTGTATTTGGAAAGACTATGGAAAATGTTAGAAACAGGCAAAACATTAGATTCGCAACATCTTGGAAAGAAGCTTCGAGATTGATAAATAAACCAAGTTTTGAGAGAGAAGAGGTTTTTTCAGAGAACTTTTCTGCAATTCATATGAAAAGGGAAAGTATTGTAATGGATAAACCAATTTATATTGGAACAGCAGTTCTTGATTTTTCAAAGATATTGATGTATGATAATTTGTATCATGACTTAAAGAAAGAGTATGGTGAAAATGTTTCATTGTTGTATATGGACACTGATAGTTTTATACTAGAAATAAAAACTGATGATGTTTATGAAGATATGAAGAAAAATATTGGAGTATATGATACAAGTAATTTTAGCAAGAAGAGTGAGTTATTTTCCAAAAAGAATGAAAAGGTTATTGGTAAGTTTAAGGATGAGTTGGGTGGAAAAATAATGAGTGAGTTTATTGGATTGAGAGCAAAGGCATATGCTTATAAGTATGGTGATCAGATTGATAAGAGGTTAAAGGGAATAAAGAAATATGTAATAAAGAAATCAATAACTTTTAGAAATTATCATAATTGTTTGATGAATAAGAAAGAAGAATATAGGAAAATGAATACAACAAGAAGTTATAATCATAACATATATAGTGAAGAAGTAAATAAAAAGACATTAGCAGCCTTTGATGATAAGAGATTTATTTTAGATAAAGGAATAGATTGTGTTCCATATGGATATTGTATGATAGAGTGAATAGAATAGATTGTGTTTTAACGATGGGAAGATGGGTTAGGGTTTTTTAAGGGCTACCGCCGCGTTTTTTTCGCAATATATAAATGGTTAAACCAAGTATTAATCAAACTAAAGAGTGGAGAAAATCTCAGTCTTGGTATATAAATGGAAAACAAAATGAATGTGAAAAATATCAAATAAGTCTTATTGAAAAAATAACTAAAACAAAGGTAAATAAAACAAATAAGCGAATCAATTTAAAAACTAGTAAGTTAGAGGATGTAAAGAAAAAAATGAATATCCTTGAATGGACTGAAAACTTTGATGTTTATCAATTGAACAATGAAAAAACAATTTACTATAATCTCAAAATGATATGTGGCTCAGGAGGTGGCCAAACAAGAGCATTAAGAGAAGTTTATCATTTCGTAATGGCACAAGAGGGGTATCTTAAAAAATATAAAGATTCAAATGTTTTGTTTGTCAATATTTTAGATGGGGATTATTGTGCAAAGAAAATTAAACTGTTGAAGGAATTTGAGAATGAACAAATCTTTATAGGTTCAATGAGTGAGCTGATCAACCTCCAGGTTAAAAGGGGAGACAAATAAATATACCTTGGGATAGCCTGGTTATATATATACAAAGCCTGGTGTTGGCTTAGTGGTTAGGGTGGCGGCTTGGGATCCCAGTGTCCCGAGTTCGAATCCCGCTCAGCTGCTGAATTAACAACAGGGGTTGACTCAGCCTGTCATCCATCCGAGGTCGGCGAAGTGAGTACCAGTGTACTGGTCCCGGTGTATGCCCCGGTTAGAATAGGTGTACCATATCCCTGTGTTGTAAGAGGCGTCAAGGAAGGGCATCCGACCATAAAACATTGCCTCACAAAAAGCCAAACCCCTGCACAGCAGGGAAAAACGGATAAAAAAGGGGGTTTATTTTTAGGGGGAAAAAAAAGGGAATCGCTGAAAATCCCCCATTCATTTACATGGGGAAAAGTGAGCTAGAACCAGTATATTCACCCTACTAAGGGGTGTTGGACATCAATTTAGAGGAGATGGGATAATTGATACTCTCATGGGTATTGGTTCAACTATTCTTAAACATAAAGATCTAATTGGTTCAACTGCTTCTGCTGTGGGAAATGTAACAGGTGCTGTAAAGAGTATAAAAGATGCTCAGAAGGAATCTCATAAATTACAAGCAATAAAAGAAATTAAGAAAGGCAAAACTCAGTTGTCCCCCCAAGAATGACAGAAAATAATTCAAATACTTGGATCAGGGTTTCAAAAGTTTTAACATCTTTTTTCCTAAATAAATACAAGTATGGAAGCAATTGATAGTATCTATGATTTGGATGATACTATTATTATCTCAAACTCCACTAAAAAGAAGATTACTTCAAGGTAAATGCAATAACTGGAACAGACTGGAATACGAATGGTACAAAAAGTTTTGAAATAAATAATCAACAAACCTATGTGAATCTCTCCGAAAGTTTCTTGTTGTGTAAATTTAAATTCACTAAAGCTGGGAATAACACAAACGCCACACTTGTAAATGATTTCTTCTGGAAAATGTTTGATAGTGTGCGTTTGTATATTGGAACACAAGAAGTTGAAGCGGTTGATTATGTCTCTGCTCTATCTGAAATGATAAAATTTACACTCTATACATTCAGTGATAGAATGGGAAAGGGGTCTGTCGAAGGTTTTATTCCTGATATGTCAACGGGAACAAGCACAGACCCTGGATATACTCAAAGGAAAGGAATGTATAATGATGATACAAAAACAGAAAATAGTTTTACTGTGGCGGTTCCTCTTAAAGGTATATTTGGATTTTGTGATCATGATAAAGTTCTGTATGGTCTTAAAATTAGATTTCAACTACATAGGAATGATAATGAAAATCGATTGCTTTTTGGTGTTGCTAGTGCTTTTGGTGATCAGAATAAATTTGTAATTGAGGAAATGAGTTGGTAAAATCAGTGAATATACTCCTAATCTTAAAACAGAAGAGATGTTGAATCGAAGACTTAACTCAAAGAAACCACTCAGTGTATCATACCTCAAAAGAAGATGTCAACACGTTAAACTCAATCAAACTACTTACACGTGGAATTTGGGTGTTCTGGAAGGAAAGCCACGATATCTGTGGATCATTTTTAAAAAGCCAGATGGTGATACTGCGACTGATAAGAATAATGCATTGAGTGATAATGCTAAGTTGAAACAACTTCGCGTTTCTCAAGATGGAACATTTTATCCACGAGATAGATTGGAAATTAATTGGGAAAAAAATGATTTTGCTGAAGCATACAAGTCTTACCAAAAGGTGTGTGAAAGTAATGGAAATAAAGAACCTATTTTGGATATGACAGCATTTAAAAGTTTGTATACAATCTATGCGTTTGACCTGAGCGCGCAAAAGGAAACTATAAAGTCTAATCGAGTGGATACTTCCCTATACATTGAAAGAGGAGAGAGTGAAGAAGTTGATCCATATTGTTTGCTTTTGGAAGAAACAGAATTGCAGATTAATACAGATAATGGTGTGATGATTAGTCTCACATAATTTTTTGTTAAATAAATGAGTGGCAAAGTACCAACTGGGGTATATGTTAATCAAATCAATCTTCATAAACTATCATCTTGTGTTCAAAATCAAAAGCCTTGTACGATTAACGTTAATACAATTCAGAGAAAAGGAGCAGTAAGAATTGATGTTTTGCTCACAAGAGAACAGGTTAAAATCTTGAATGACACTGGCTCACTTAAAATTAAAATGACAAAACCAATGTTGAAAAAATATTCAATAAGAGAGACGAGTGGAGGATTTCTCCCATTTCTAATTCCTCTATTTGCTGGTTTAAGTGCGGTTGGAGCATTGACGGGTTGTATTTCAACAGCGGTGAAAACTGCGAACGAAAGGAAGGCTCAACTCCAGGCTCAAAAAGAATTGGAAAGACATAACAAAGAGTTGGAGGAACAAATTAGTGGAAGTGGTGTAATTGTAGATTTTGCTGAAAAACTTGAAGGTCTGCCTGATAAAGCGAGATTGTTAGTTGGAGATATGCTTTCTTCTATTGCACAAGCAGGTGTAAAATTAACGAAAAGAGGTAATGGATTATATCTTTCTAATAAATAAATGAGCATTGATGAGTGGTTGGAAAAATTTGGAAAGAATACAACATCAAATTTACAACTTGTCAAATATTGTAAGAAATTAAAAATTCATAATGTGGTTATTTGTATGAGAGATGAATTAACAAATGTGCCAAAACATACAAAGAATATTATTATGAACTTAGAAGATAATAATGGGAACGGTTCTCATTGGGTTTGTATTTTTAATAGTCAAGACAAATATTATTTTGATAGTTTTGGTCTTCCACCACCTGTTGAAGTCATAAAATTCTTACAGAATGGTGTTTATCAAACATTTCAAGTCCAAGAATTAAATTCCAAGTGTTGTGGTCAATTATGTCTATATATGTTATTTCAACTCAACAAAAATAAAAAATGTTATGATATTATTTTTAATCTAATATAAATGACTTATGTTGGTAAAGATGGTTCTATCTTTGGTGTATCTCAAGAACTGGATATTGATTTATCAAATTATTACACAAAGGCACAGGCTGAACGACATAAATATAATATAACCAAAAATATTAACATGAAAAATGCTTTTAAATTAAAAAATTATCCAAGCCCGACTGACGCGAATGACTTGGTGAGATTAAGCGATTTAACACAATATATATCCTTCAATAAAACGGCTGTGTATTCCAAAGATACAGAAGTGTTGATATTATCTCCAGGTCATACAGAATTCACAGTTAGAATTAAAATAAATTTTTATAAAGAAGGGCGTATCGTTTGTATGAGAATAGAACAATGGGGGTATGATATGAATGATTTAGGGTATAATTGGTCATTTAAAATTAACCTCGAAGACCTGGAACAATTAAATCAGTCTCGTAAGGAAGAATATTATCCACTTGGTATCGAGAATGAGTTTTGTGGGTCCACGATTAGTAAACAACAAATAAAATAATTTAATAAGGGTAAATATAATAATGGTTTTGCCCTTGTTTATCTCATGAAAACAGAAAAAAAAGGATTATATATAATAAGTAAGGAAATACAAAATGATTTAACTATGGGAAGATGGGGAGGTGTTTCGTGTCATAATATTATTCTAACATATATTTCTAATACATAAATGACAGCAAGAAGGCTTCAAGAAAATTATCATTTCTGTGTCCAAGCATACCTTCAAGAAAAGGGTATTCGGTATTTTAATAAATATGTTCTACAACATAAGAATGAGGTATTTTCAATAAAAGATTGGCATTATGCTGATGTTGATAAACCGACAACTTTAGATTTAATTACAATGTTAAATAATGAAAAAATGATAAAGTTAAGAAAAGGTAAGGCTCTTTTAGAAATTCAAAAGAAATTTTATTGGTTTCCTGTTGTAAAAAAAATTATTTTCGATGCAGGAATAACAAGAAATCCTGATGAATATATGTATAATATTCTATGGGGTGTAAGTGATTCAAGGATAGTAAGGGATGAGGAAGGAGTTGAAGAAGAGAGTGAAGAGGAGGAAAAGGAGAAGAGAGAGAGGGAGGAGAGGGAGAAGAAAGAGGAGGAAAAGGAGAAGAGAGAGAAGAGAGAGAGGGAGGAAAGAGAGAAGAGAGAGAGAGGGAGGAGAGGGAGGAAAGAGAGAAGAGAGAGAGGGAGGAGAGGGAGGAAAGAGCGAGACAAAATAAATATCAAAATATGGAAACCAGTGAGATTCAAAAAAGATTGGTGGTATTACAGAAAATAACTCAACCCACCGAGGAGGAAAACAAAGAATTGACAAGTCTATTTGCAATACTTTCGACAAGACTATTGTCATCGACAAGCTATTCATTTTAATTCAAGTTTTTTCTTAAATAAATGGAGGAGAGAGTGAAGGCATTTCTAAGGATTCTTTATGTTTTAAAAATTAAGATTCAAATGTGCATGTTGGAAACTAAAAAGGTTTTTGCACTCTGCAGGAATTTTTCACATAAATAAATGAGTTATTGTCTCAAATGTAAAAAGAAAACTAATACTAAAAATATTTCATATATTAAAAGTAAAAATAACAGGGTTATACAAAAAGGTATATGTTCGGTGTGTGGTTCAAAAAAAAATCAATTTATCTCCAAACACAAACTCGGAGGAGATATACAAAAGTTTTTATCAGGAAGTAAATTTACAACTACTGGAATACCAGGGAATTACATCTTCCAGGGTATTCTTTCTGTGGTCCAGGTACAAACTTGGATAAAAGATTAGATGAGGCAGACAATCCTAAATCCTGGAGTCAGCCTATCAATAGAGTTGATGAAGTGTGCATGAGACACGATATTGATTATGGGAATACCACAACGTTGGAAGAAAAGCATGAAGCCGATAGAGAAATGTTGCATAATTTGTCTCTGATACAAAATCCAACCTTGAGAGAAAAAGTTGATCGGTTCATTGTGAAGAAGATGATCAGTGCTAAATTGAAACTTGGGCTTGGAAATTCAAAAAACTTATAGGCTCTAATGATGCCATTAAGACTGAAGAGCAATTAGCTGATGAATTACATAAACCAATATTCACAAAGTTTCAGAGAAGGAAAGTTTATTCCAAGGAAGTAGATTATATCTGGTCTGCTGATTTGATTGAACTCAATAATGATAAGGGGTACAAGTATGCTTTAACCGTTATTGATTTGAGGAGTAGATATGCGTGGGTTGTCCCTTTAAAAAACAAAACAGGTAATACTCTTATGTTAGCTTTTCAACAGATATTTAATAAAAGTAAGAGAAAACCTAAAAAATTGTGGACTGATGAGGGTAGAGAGTTTTATAACAAGACATTTATGAATTTTCTAAAAAATAACAGTATTACATTATACAGTACCTTTAATGAAGGGAAGGCAGTTGTTGTTGAACGTTTTAATCGTACCTTAAAAGAGAGACTATATAAAAAATTCACACAACTCGGTTCACAACAATGGTCATCTTTTATTCAGGATATTGTGGATAAGTATAATGACACGATTCACACGGCAACAAATATGAAACCATCAGAAACATTTACAAAATTAAAATATGAAAAAGAGATTAATGTCAGAAAACCTAAGTTCAAAGTTGGTGATATCGTAAGAATATATAGGTGGAAATCTCATTTTGAAAGGGGTTTTACTGAACGATGGACAAAATAACTTTTTTAAATTGTTGATGTAATAGATACGGTTCCTTGGACTTGGAAAATATATGATTTGGAAGCGGAAGAGATTTTAGGTTCATTTTATTCACAGGAATTACAAAAGACAAAGATA